>NC_133526.1:8675800-8993435 GCF_048544455.1 Silene latifolia
ACTGCAAAAGTAAATTTCCTACTTGCTTTTTTTTGAGTCAACCTAAAATAATTTTCCTGGAAGATTATTAGCGGGAGTGTGTTTAATTGCTTTGGTAACGCCATAGGTGTCAATATTAATCGGTTGCCTTGATATTGCGGTTCAAAATATTCAGTCCGTCTCAGTTATTTGTTTACTAATTTTTCATTCTTTGTGAAAGATATGTTAATCAAAGGCAAACAGATGATTGGAAGGACAAAGGGAGTATGTTGTTAATCTCAGGGGTTGCTTTGATTGGGGAGTAACGTAGAAGGGGCGAAGAGATATTGGTAGCGGTAAGGATCGTAAACTGGAGCATGATATCAACGAAATAAGCAAACCAATCCCTTTCAAAATAAGACCTGTATAATCTGCAGAGTATATAGCACCAACATTCCCAAAATAGAGCATCAATTTAACCACTTTACACCAGGTGGGATCGACTAAATGGTCGCAAAATGTAAAACAAGATCGAGATGCTTTCGTGTTTAAAGCAACTTTAACTAAAAGAGGGGCTTTAAAAACGAACACCTAGCCGGGTGGGTCATCATCAGGCACCGCCCATCGGAATATCAGTGACAGTGGAGTTCGCCTGATTCACTCCTTGACCTGCTCCAAAGGCAAACTGCTGAGGAACGTCCAAAGGACGGTCAAATATGGATGGAGCTGCACCGGTATTGAACGCTGGTGCAGCAACTGCATCGCTCTTTGCGAAGCCAAAGCTGAAAGAGTCTGTCGTTGGCTGTATTGCTTCATTTGAACCAAAAATCATGTGCTCATATGCCTGAAGTTGCTCAGAGACGGCTACATGGAACAAAAAAGAGACAAACGTCAGAACTGAAAAGCATATGTTTCGTACAAGACATGAATAAACTTCTCAGCTGCATTCTCGTCGACATTTAAGAATCCCTTCATTCTTTGTAAAAGAAACTAGAAAATTTTATCCTGGGAAGGAGGAAGTAGTAGGTACGAACAATATCGTGCTTTACTTGCACATTATCAACTCATTTAGAAAGAAATGACTACGACGACAACTTGACCCGAACATCCAAAATGATTTGGGTCGACTAACATTAGTTGTCACTGGAAACCACCAATGTGAGGTAAATGAACGAATGTACAAAAATCGGAGCAGGAAAAGTACGTTTTTGGTTCGAAAGTGCATGTGGATAATGTGGTTTTGATACACATTACTGCATAACACAAGTGCAAGTGCCACAACAAATAGAGAAAAGGAGATGGACCAACCTTGAGTAAGCTCAACAGATGGCCTCCGCTCTTTAACCCATTGGTAACTTTGTGCAAACCTCCAGCCTTTGCATTTCATCAAGTAAGCAATCACTACAGCAGGTGACCTACACACCAGAATCCCACAATTCAGAAATCACTGAAAATTAAAATCAACCACTCGTAACTTGTGAAAGTATCTGCCTTTGCAGGAGAAAGAGAAAGGGCAACGGTGGTTGACTCATTTTTTAGCAGCCAAACTTGTAAACACCAAAGCTCAGTCCGAGTTCGCACATTATTTCGGCATATAGCTAGAGTTGACAAAATCACGAGGCAGAGTCGACACCTCAATTCCGTTCCTTATATTCTCATTTTTATTCTAAATGAAGTTTCAGTGAGCTATAAAACTAAGACTTCAATTCTAATCACAAACCATGTGACATCAATTTCTTCTTTTTGAAAAAGGCATAGGAAAGCAAATGAAAAGAAAATCATGCAGATTTTAAGATTACTGTTTACCCACCTACTCTTTCCGGTCATGCAATGGACAAGAACACGAGCCTTCTCATTTTCACACTTTTCTGCAAGATATAGGAGAATATTGAATGCTGATACTTGGCTAAATAATGCTACTTAACAAACGAAATATACATAAGCTAGTCTCATATACAACGACGATTCAACTGAGCCAGACATATGGCTACATACATACATACAAGAAATGTTAGTACAATGAATAATATGCAAACAAAAGTTCCCATGCAGGACATAAGGAAAGTCACATTCCGGGTTAAAGACCCAAGGCAAATATTATCTTGAAAGAAATGGAATCAATAAAGCAAATAATGTCTCCAGATAACAGCTTTTAAATGTTATGAATATGATCGTTATCTTTCTCAAAGAAACCGACTTTGGTAGATGAATTGAGTTAATCACTTGATCAAATATCTGGCCATAGTGGATAAAGGGCTATTTCATAGACCTTAAACTGCTGTAGCTGCCACAAGTTGCAACTCTTTATTTTCAAATAGCTGAAATATGAGCCACTCGGACTGCAATTTTTGCTATTAAACATGATGAAAAAACTGCTGCAATACAAATCTTCAATGCCCAAACGAAACAACTCAATCTAAAAACTGTTCATCACAAAACAACTTCTTGATACACTCATTCTGCAGATTGCTCATCACAAATGATTCCTTCACGATGGTGTAGGGCCGTATGCCATCAAATATAGGAAAACACAACCTCTTTCAAATATAGGAAAACACAACCTCACCCATGAAACTATGCATTTCTTGTGATGACTTTTTTCTCTTTACCCCAAAAAACAGGCAGCAACCAACATCGATCCTAACACGGCAAAAATCTAAGAAGGTATAGATGTACAATGCATCACAGTCACATACTATTTTAATGGCAACTTGATCTTAGAGAATTTTAAAAGACCCTAAACCAATAGAATTAAATTTTGTTTCAACTCTTCCGTCATGACTAGTGTCTTCAATCACATAACATTTAGAAAACATCGTCCTTTTTTTGATATGCCTCTATTTTCTCCCTCATAAGAATTAACCAGAAAACAGAAACATGACACTACAGCAGATAAAAGAAACCAAGAAGTCACAAGTGAGACTTATATCGAGAAAGAAAAAGACACTTTGAACCGAAGGAACTGCTAACGTAGACAAAATAACCATTTAACTTGAATCCATTTTGGCTTTAATTAAATATCACAAGCAGGTTTCCCCTACTAATTCTAAAATTCTCTAGCAGAAGGACCTTTATTTTAATTTCAAACAATTGAACATTCTGATTTCCTTTATATTTTTACTACCGCAGAGGGTAGTGGTTTAAGCAAGGGACCTTGTAGAAGGGTAAATGGATACCACCATTCCCTTCTCCCTCCGTCTCCCTCCATATTAGCTAACCAAACAAGGCAAACTGATTCTCTCCCTCTCCGTCTCCGTCTCCCTCTTCCATATAACAATTTTGGTCTACACTAACAGGACATTAATTATAGGCCTCTCCTGATACGCGAAGGAGAACAAATGAATTGGCAAATAGAAATTTCTTATTGGGTCTTTTCTCGTTAAGTGCGTATATGAACTTAAACTATTAATTTCACAGTAATTTGCAAGTATATACTCATATCAGATAGTTGTTGAGCAAGTAAAAGAGTACAGGCATACTCACCTAAAAATTGGACAGCATCATCAAAGTTTAGCACTTTGTCATCCTGAAGGGAGTAGTAAACGAAAGAATTTTTGTATAGGTTTTGACAGGATGGAACAGTCTGCAAGCATAAAACAAGAACAATCCATCAACTCCAATATTCAGCAACGAAAAAGAAATAAGAGCTAACGCTAGATCCTAATCTCAACTAAATCATACACATATACACATACTGAATTCATATCCCATAGTGCATAAAAGTCCCTGACATACATTCAAAGAATATATACGGGAATAACACGTCAATCATTAGCCTATTCACAAATGCAAACACCATAAGTGTTTATCAAATCAACAAAACAGAAATACAAACACAAACCAACCACTTCCCCGTTCACAACAAAAAATTATAATTAAAGAGCGAAATTACATATACATTGCGTTAAGGTTATGTTTGGTTGGATGTAATCATAAAGGTAGTGTATTAGATCTCGCTTAGCAGAGATAAGATGGAAAACAAAAGGGATAAGATGTACGGACTATGGAATATCAAATAACATACTCTTGTGAGTCCTCATCTTTCTCCCCTTCTCTTCTCACCTTGTCTTTACTAAGTAGGATCCACTCGGTTGAAATTGTAATCATGCCGAACCAAACAAGTAAACAACCCATAAATGGAATCAATTAACTGCCACCAAAATCTCGATTTGCCAACAAATAACATAACATTAAATCGCAGATTCCAATATACTACTAGACACACACCAAATAAGTTGGGGGTAATAAACCACAGACAAACAATTACCAATAACAAGCCACTAAATTTCCAAATAGTAACCATAAAGATACACCCAAAAATTGGTCTAGAATGATAATCACCCTGAAACAAATAACCAATCACAGAATTCTCAACTAACACGAAAAACACTCAAAAACACCAGGCAGACTATAATAAAGATTGCATCTTTTTTCATAAATTAATGCCACGTCAACAACGACATTACCCTGGTGCCTTAACAAATACCCGGGTAAGGCGGGGTCAGATGTACGAAGCCTTACCCTATGTTAACAATCAAATAACCAATCACATAATTCTCAATTAACAACAAAAAAACACACAAAAACACCAGGCAGACTATAATAAAGATTGCATCTTTTTTCATAAATTAATACCACATCAACAACGACATTACCATGGTGCCTTAACAAATACCCGGGTAACGCGGGGGTCAGATGTACGAAGCCTTACCCTATCTTAAACAATCAAATAACCAATCACAGAATTCTCAATTAACCACCAAAAACACACAGAAACACCAACCAGACTATAATAAAGATTGCATCTTTCTTTACAAATTAATAACACAACAACAAGGGCAATCATTACCCTATGATAGAAATCAAAAAAAAAAAAAAAAAAAAACATACATTGAGAATCCTGGAGATGCCTTGAGCCTTAAGAAGTTCAGACCTAGAAGCATTATCATAAGTACCAAGAAAAAGGAAATCATTAAAGATCTGAGAAGGGAAAGCACCACCAGTAGTTTGCATACAAGAAGCATTAGTTTGATCACTAGTAATTGGCATTCTATGACCACATATTCCACATACTTCTCCTTCTTCAAATTTATGATAATGCCCACATACTGTACATGGGTTTTCTCTCTCTCTTTTTCTCATCTTTTCTTTTTTATTGATTAACTAGATCGTAGGATCGAATCGGGATTCTGATAATAATAATGATTGAGTATACCAATGAAGAAGATGAACAAGGAGGAGGGAGAGAAACGAAACGAAAAAGAAACGAAACCCTTTTTTGTTAAGATTGATTGCGTGATGATTGTATACTTTTATGGTTTGGGTTTTCAAGTGTTGGTCAAACTAATTTGGTTTTATCGGATTCACTTCACTTTCTTTGGTTTTATGTAGTCTTTTGTGTTTTTTTAGGAAAATATTATTGGGGAACTAATTTTGTAGAAAAAAAAAAAAAACTACAACTTGTGCAAGATTCTTTAAATCTTACCTAAACAGAATTTTTTATCTCAATTTATGAAAATAAATATATTTCAAAGATCTTTTAGTTTTTTCTTTTCATTAGGGAAACAAACGGATTTAATCATTAGATGTTTACAAAAATTTGGTAGGGACGGTTTCTTACTAAATTATTAGAGATCAATCTTTTGTATTGCTTTTCGTAGTTCACAAAAACTTTAGAGAGACGGTCTCTCAATAGCGTTATTGAGAGATCTCTCACATTATGAGGGGAGGGAGTTGTTTAATTTTTATTTTCCATGTTATGTCTCCTACTAATTGAACGGGAGACGATCTCTCAGAAGACCTATTGTACGTAGTTTTCGTAATTTTTTTTATTGTTGATCTTTGCTAACTACTCGTCAAATTAACAATTTGTAGAACCTAAAACACACATTACTAAACTTTATTAGTTTATTAAAGGTAAAGTTGGCCACGGGTCAGGCTCACACCACCGAGCACTTAACCGGCCCATGAACGAGGCGGGTCGGGCCAGGCTGTAGGAGGATGTGACTCGGGCCCGATGTGGGGAGTCTTAGGCGGGTTTGTGGGCGGGTCGGATTAACCGGCCTGTACTATTTTCGTATTTTCCCCCTAAAATGGCAGGCCAGGCTTAATATATGGAACATGTTTATTTGAGCCAAGGGCTTGGCAGGTCGAGGTGGGGCTACACGGGCTAGGCCAAAATTGACCCTAAGCCAGGCGGGACTGGCACGTTGCTTTGGTCAGGTCTAATTAACGGTAGTGAAATGGTAAGTTAGGGTCGAACCCTCGAGAAAGCGAATAAGCCAGGAAACTAATCTAAACTACTGTCTAATACTAATGCTCTATACGGGCTACACAGGCTGGGTCGAACCATAGAGGGCGGGGCTACACGGGCTGGGCCAAATTTAACCCTAAGTCAGGTCGGGCTGACCCGTTACTTTGGCAAGGTTTAATTAAAGGTAATGAAGTGGTAAGTTAGAGTTGAACCCTAGAGAAAGCGGTTAAGCCTGGAAACTAATCTAAACTATTGTCTAGTACTAATGCTTTATTAAGACTTACTAATCCCCTATAGACTAAATGAATAGGAAAAACTCAAAGTTTTCCCGCCTAAAATATTTCTCTTATTTTGATATAATCTCTTATTTTCTTTCCTATTTCAATATAGTTCCTTATTTAGAATTTGCTTCTTTTTTATGATAAAAATTTCGTTCTCGGTAAGATAAATTGTAGCTAAAATATATGATATTAAAAAAGTTATAAAACAATATCATTAAATCTGTGTAAAAACTTTCTTTCATTAAAATACACATTTCATGTTATGAGTATTACTTAAATTTTTTTTTCTCTCAAATAAAAATACAATGATGAAAAACGTTAAAAAAATAATGAATTGTCAATTTATACTCTATAAATATATTATACTAAAAGGTAAAATTCTATAAACACCGTGCATGCATTGCACGACGCCTATACTAGTTAAGATTATTAACTAGGTTGACATAAAAGGAGAGATTTTGATGTGAATAGTGACACGAGAATAATAAAGATGCAACTTTGTTAACAAAGACAATAAATCAAACGTTATTTATGCAAGAAAACAATATAAGAGAAATGTTTTGTGCAACTTGTTCCAAGTATACATTTCCTAAGCAGGTAAAAACCCCTCCTTTCCCTCTTCTCTATTTACACATTACAGCAAATCATATGATGGTGGTAGACAACATTAAACTATGGTTGAATACCCTTCTTAATATGAATCCCCAAATATAAGACACACAAGGTTCTTCACGCAAGAGCAATACAAATTAAGGAGCTGTAATGGCTTGCTTTTAGTGGGACGATCTACTTATATTCGTGATCTAGAAGAATTGAGATTGTGAAACCCTTGTATTCGCAAATTGTTGATATTGTTCAATAGTAATGATTTGAATCATAACGACTACTGTCCAATAGCTATTAGTACAAAGATTAAGGAAATAAATATGGGTGAATTTAAACCACACAAGACATAAAACTCTCCACTCACATGTAGATGAGCCATAAGAGATTACCAAGAAAGGAAATAAATAACTATTCAATAATACACCCCAGAATAAAAATAGATAACTATTGACCGAAACAAAAGAGTACTACTTTGACATACTTGGATTAATTTGAGGCGATTGTCTAATTTGTCTACATAAACACATACGGAGTACATATTTATAATGGTGCTTCCATCTTGTACTCCTATATACTTACCAACATGATTGAACTTATTTTGCTACAAAAACATAATAAAGAGTCTATTACATGTAACTTCATATATTACCCAGCCATAGCTAAAAAACACCAACAGTTGCCAAAATTCCCTAACAAATAGACAATTGAGAATTTGATGAGAAGGATAAAAACACAAGCTTTACCTTCTTTTTCTTCCATCAAGTAATTCTATTTTTTTTCTATAGTTCTACAAATAGTTGTAATTGTTACGCAGGGTATAATTACGATAACTCCCCAAAACGGAGCTTTTGATGTGTGTCCTTGAATGGATTATTCAATAGTCAGGTTTACGTGTACTTGGACTTGAAGCCTTCTGTGAGAGGCACCACTTTCCCTGATACCCTAGCCTGCAATTTTGACACCGCTTGACGGATGTCCTGCAATTATAGCAGAGAGACTGTTAGAATATACTGAATGTCTTATGTTTAAACTAGTAATAGGTCAAGATATGGTTAGTAACAAAATGGAAGTATACACACAATAAATAGAGAAAGAGGGATTTTACCTCGAGATGATAGCGTGAAGAAAAATGCGTCAACAATACAGTTTTGTTTCGTATCCACTTGGCGTGTTCCAAGAGCTGTGGTAAAAGAACACTTTAATCACTGTTCAATAGTAATGATTTGAATAATAACGGCCAGCCCCATACACTATGGCAGATGTTCACGAAGAAAAAAAAAAATCTATGGCAGGGTGGGTGAGATGGGTGAATGGGTTAAAAATGTACACAACCTACATGTGCTTTGGAAAAAATAACGTGTTTTTCGATGATCAGTAACAGAAAATGCGCGTACTGAGACAGAAATACAACATACCTCGTATAAATGAGTATGGCCACGCTCACGTGCTTGCTCAACACTAAATCCATCATCCAGAAAAGTTGCCTGTTAAAGCGCCACCCAGATCAAAAAAAGAAAGTCGGTTCAAAATGTATTGATGAACGACAACTTCATGTTTGTATCATGAAATCTAAGTTGAACAGGAAAAATCTCGTTTAAGTGTGATTACCTCGGTGATTAAGAGCTTTGCCCTGAGTGCATCTGCGTTACGTGGTTCAAGCAAAAAATCAGAAGTTGTGTCTCCGGTGAATGCCACTTCTGGTGACAATATCATGTCTGTAATCTACAAACATTTCAAAGTCAAAAAGTTATCAGAATCAGGAGAGGAGGACATAGTATTATAAACTAACCTCAACTCCAGATTTCTTCAGTTTCTCAATTTGGTTTCCTTTCAGATGTATGTACTGCTTCTTCAACTTTTTCCTAATTGAATAGATGACGTATCCCTGATAACAGAACAAGAAGTTAAAGGATTACAAACTCATAATTTGTAGACAATCCAGAATAAGACGTGATCCGTTTATATAGTACTATAATATATACAAGTAGAGTCGAAAGAAAATCTAATAGCAGCACATCAACATCTCCCATCTTATGCTGCATCAATCGAGAATGAATGTTCTTAGGTTCTGCCTAATTCCTATGTTACTCAGATTGTTGCAGAAGTATCTGACATAGATATGTCTGCGTATGTCATACTTGATTACTTCCATGTTCCAAGAAAATTTCTTATTTTTGCTTGATAAGAAATGACCAAGTGTTTTACACATGTAAGACATGAGAGTATCACGTACTCAACTCAGCATGGCTGCGTGAGCATTTGAGGGAAATATGAAAAATCGGTGACTCGGTGCAAGATAGACTAATTCAAGCACATGCATACTTCAGTGACATACAATGTCTCTTTTCTACTTAACTCTAATATGTTCTAACCTACTCATCGCCTAACAAGAGCAATCTGTTTTTGGCATCATTATTGTCATTTTTGTACCGTGACGCTTACATGGTAAGAAATGAAACTTCTGGTAGAATATATGTCTTGGAGGTTAGATTATTGGAAGAAATCCTTTTACTGAGGGACTGTAACATAGTTCAGCGGATACTAGATTACTTGAGCAGCAAAAACATGTAGTGATAAAAGCAAATAAAAGAATACCTGGCTAGGAATAACATGATGAGTTTGGAATGGTCGAACAACAAGGTGGTCTCGTAGTTCATATGTTTCACCTTCAGAAGAAACAACAATTATAGGTCATATATGGGAGGATATACCTTAAACAAAAGAAGAAAACTTGAGACAAATAAAATCAGCGAACATTTCCATACCCACATCGATTGCCACCAAATCAAAATTAAGCTCCACCTGACCCATAGACCTATGGATTTCAAATAACTTCTCTACATCATCTTTAAGGCAAGGTGGTACAAAGATAGTTGGTGGCTTCAAGCTGTAAAGTGCACGAGTTGCCACATACATAGGTAAGCCTCCCTAGAGAAGCAAACATGACTGAGTATGCAGAAAGGAGTAGAGCATGATTTAGCCATATAAATCAAAACGATCGAACATAAATTAAACCATAAAATCCAAATCTAGAGAAGCTACAAAACCTACTTATCATATATATAACCCACGAGTTCTTGACTTTATTCCTCAGGAACAAGGTCTCTGATATGGCAGGAGTAAAGGTCAGTAATTGCCTACAAAGACCAATGAAGCATGACACAACACCGCTCGATTCTTTTTATATTGTGGAACTATAAATATATATCATTGGTAGAGAAATGAAGTACATAATCCACCATTACAGCTATCACCCAGTTAAACATCACACAGACAATCTGACTCTATGTCAAAAGGTATAGCACAAACATAAGCAACAAAATGAAAACAAAAACAACTTTTACAATGTGATTCATCTTTTGCTAAACCAGACCTATCAGCGACTTCAGAGTGCCGCGAGTTTTCAGAGGCAATGTAGACAGCAATGCTAGGGAACGGCACAGTAGCACATAACTGCACTTGTTGCTAATCAACCATTCTAAGACTAGTTCTCTCATACAAACATGGTCCATCCAATGAATCCACAAGTGGGCCATGGGGCCAGTAGGTTATTAGAGGATATTGTGTGGTGCTGATGTGTAGTGTATTGTCAAGGCTAAAACCATGGGGCCAGTAGGTTATTAGAGGATATTGTGTTTGTAAAGCTCACCCAACTAGTTCTCTCATACAAACATGGTCCATCCAATGAATCCACAAGTGGTGGCTTTGGACGCATGCCACCTAGTAAACTTTCCCAAGGCAGCCACATTTCAAATCTTAAAGAGTGTTTAATACTCAGACCACCCTCCATATCTCTACAAACAGTATCGCAAACAACCAAAGGTAAGCATACAAGCATAAGACAGTTTCCTACACCCAAGCATGAATTCTACTGAATTTTTTTTCAGTAAGAACATTACAGTTGACTTTATTTAAGAAGATTTTGCACCGTTCATACACAGCCAGATATCTAAATGGCAGTTGAGTTGGTGGCATGCGTAAAGCATACAGAAGATTTTGCACCGTTCATACACAGCTAGAGGCTTTTGAGAAAGTGCAAATTGGTCTCAACAATAAGAAAATGGAGCCTTAATCACCCTTGCTAAACGTGTACAGGCCATCAACAAACATTAAAGATCCATTTTCTTAACAATTTTTTTCATACTCATTCTTGTTCCTCAAAACTTATTCCACTCAATACAGTCATGGATAAAATGTCAACTTTTAGGGTTCAAAGAGAGCCACAAAGGCACTGATACAGATTGGTAGTTGGGTACTGAAACCTCGCCTTGGGTACTACCCTTCAATTACTTTACTAGGCAGAGCACCGTTGTGCTAAGCTGACATCCACAGGTATGGTATAATTTAGTACTCCATACAGCAGTGATATATCTACCAAGTGAATTAGATAAAAAATAACTTACACAGCAGAAACAAATGGCAGCTTCATGAAACATGTTAATTGAAACTTGAAAGTTGAAACATATCCTTAGATGATTGTCATTGAAATTTCTCAACGTTCGCAATTTATTCCTCAGGTAACGGATCCACCAACATAATCACAGGAGTAAAGGTCTGTCTATTGTCTAAAAAGACAAATGAAGCTATGACACTAGAGTCCTACATCACTTGATTCTTTTTCCTCGGATTTATTGCATTCAATACTGTTAAATGGCTAATTTTTGGTTCAAAGTGAGCCACAAAAGGCAGTGACACACATTGGTACTGAGACCTCCCCTTAAGAACTAGTTGCTTTACCACGCACTAGCTACAAAGCTGATATCCTCTGGTGTAAACCGTAGTGAACTCCAGAGGATATCTCTTTGTAGCTGGTGTGTGGTAAATCAACTAAAGGGTAGTTCTTGAGGGGATGTCTCAGTACCAATGTGTGTCACTTCTTTTAATTATGTTTAACTCTTTTAGCAGAAAAAACAGGGGTTTTACCAACTTACTCGGAAAAATATTAACACAGCCTGCAGAAGCAAACGGCATAAATATCACTGAGAAAGCTGGCATTCCTATAACCCCGTGAAACCCGTTTGTTGACACATGTCCTTAAACATATTCTCAGATGAATATCCTCGAAATTTCTTAAAATTCACTCATTTTTACCAAGAAACTCAATTAACAACATCACAGAAACCACTAGAGCAAATGAGATTGCCCTTGAAATCAGGATTTTCAATTGGCATAAACTACTACTCCAACCGAAATCGTAAGAAACACACTTCCATGTGTGATTATGCAAAGCCTTACATAACATGAATTGATGAACCCTAACCTAACACAAAACTATTCTTATCCAATTTTCAACAACCCAATTCAACTTAAGGCAAAATCATTTCAACTAAAATGCAAATAACCAGGTATACTATACAAAACAAATTAAGCAAACCATATAGCACATTCTCCTATTTCCAACAATAACATTACCCCAGTACCTCAATGGCTCCCGCAAATTACGCGATAAGAAAGTAAAAAAAGGATACTTACAATATGATCAAGGTGACCATGAGTGATAAAGACAAAATTCTGATGAACAGCTCTTAAAGGGCATCTACCAATATCAAAAACAGACTTAAATTCAGGAAGAATAACACAAGTCTCATGCCCACCAATTGATACACCTTCAACTGTAAACCCATCAATTTCAAACCCTTTTCTATGAACTTCAGCTCTTGCTTTCCTGTACTCTTCTTCCTCTATTGCTTTCCCTATTGCTGAAAATACTCCTGGCCCTTTTATGGCTTCTACCCGACCCACACCCGGACCCGGACCCGATAGGGAGAGGTTGAATGGTGCTGGTGGTTTTCGGGGTGTTGGGTGTAAAATGGGGTCACTCAAATGGTGAAGAAGATAAGGTGGGTTACTTGGGGCTGGAATATTTACTGATATTTGCATATTTCAACAGAGAAAAGGTTTTACGGGGGTTTTCAGGAATTTGTAAAAATAATGTTCAAAAAAATGAAAATTGTGAGAGTGTAGAACGGTATAGACCTGTTAAATGGGTTGGGTGAAGTCGCGGACAAGTGCTTAGTCGGGTTATACGGGTTGCGTATTAAATTTAAATTTTAATATTTTATTTATATATAAAACTGATTTTTAAATTTTAATTACAATTTAAAGTATTAAATTAATAATTTTAAATTATGATTCAAATATAATATTTAAATATTAATAATTCCATATTTAGTTACATTTTTGACCCTTTGGTAAGGCTAGTAAACCTAATATGATCCGACTGGCTCGGCCCGAACCCGGACAAATCCAGGCCAATAGATTCAAGAAATGTAGCAAACCAAAACCGACTCGATCCGATGACGACCTGTAACCAGATACAACTCGATGATCAGGTCCAACTCGGCATGACCCGATAAAATTGATGACCCGACTATTAGTGAATATTGAGCTTGATGTTGGATCAAAATGAAAGTGATTTAATATTTAAGATTGATACGTTTTGACTTAATATGAATGAACTAACTCAAATAATGGTTAAAAACTAAATTTAATGGTAAAAATTGAAGTAATGAGATAACATAACCAGATCCGATAATGACTAGCCCGATACAACATCTGACCCGAAATGAACCCAAACCCGACTCGATCCGAAAAAGAGGCTGACCAGATATGACCCGAATCAAAGCTAACGATTCCGAGTATACATGTTTCAAAATGTTTACTTATTTCTGTGAACATGTAAATATGAGGGGGTTAATTCCCTCTATTTTTATGTAATTTGTATATCAAAATTTCCATTCTAAATTAATTTGACCAACTTAAATTTCCTTTAATCAATTTGAGAATGGTGAATAAAAGGAAACTCCGAGCTGTAGGAGCGTGACAGATGCCTAGATTGCCTACGTTACAAAGCTTTAGGCGTAACCGCGTAAGAGATATAATGTTGCGGACGATACAGAAAGGATTCTTTCATATAGGCGTTTACTCTCATCGCCTCCGGCTGCTAAAAAAAAAAAAACTCTCATCGCCTCTGTAGGGGATTTTCGTAGGGTAATATATTTGACCACACACACAATAATAAAGACAAGAATAAAAGGGACACAAATATAACGAGGTTCACCAAATTGGCTACGTCCTCACTGCGGTTGCACTAGGATTTTATTGATCACACTCAGAGATTACAATAAGAGTAATATACACAAGAGACTTAAAGACTGCTCTTATTATTACACTTATAACTCACTTATAAGAATTGAGGGATACTAAACTGCATTGCACTCATTCCCTTTTATAGGGAAAAGCTTGGGATTCTTCTACGTGGGGTATGTACACAAGGGCAACATTTTCCTTGTGCACAATTCATGCGCCTATCAATGAAGACTTTGATGCCAACTTTTCCCCCACCACTTTGGACTTTTGCTATCACCAATAATGCACTTCAGTGGCTTTTTACACAATTGTCAACAAATGACAATTTGGAGTCATCATTGTGTACTACACTCCAAAACTTGGAGGACCCAAGACAACAATCTCCCACCTCCGACAATTTTGGAGGTACCACCAAAACACCTCATTCACCCGATCCACCTAATACAACCGCGTTTTCGCTCATGCCGATCGCAAGAGCCCAATCGAGGTACAAATCCCAACCTCGACCCATTATCATCCAAGTCCTGTTCCCAACGCAACCATACATGCTCGGTTTCACCCATCGCTCCTGGGCGTGCACTCCCACCCGAACGAAACACCCTTTCGTGCCTCCACGAACTACTTGAATTTCCGCACACATCCCAGCGTGCCGCCACCTTGTGCGTTCTCGGACCACCTTCCGCCTTCAAACCACCGACTTTACTCACACGGTGCTTAGTGTAAGGCCCACTATGCATAGTTTTCGGATCCCGCGACAAGTCTCGTGAAACAATTTGAGACTTCATCCCTCCAAATAGCCTACTCTACTCGTGTCACAACACCCTGCAGTGGTGTACAAAGTTCCACTCTTAGTCCCACGAGCTAATACCATAGCTTCCTTGACTATTTTCCAGAACTCCCCTCAAAGACAACCTTGTAGCCTCGCTTTCATCGAGCTTTCCAACGATATCAATTTCTTTTTCAAGTTCGGGATGAACATGACATCTCGTAGCTCCCACCTACCCCGGTCGGGTCGATTTTCACATCACCTCTTCCCATAATTGGCATAGCCTTACCATTCGCCAGGTAAGCGGTACCACACCTTCCACCAATAAATTTATGAAAGGAATTTTTACATGGGGTAGCGTGAAATGACACACCAGAGTCTAACACCCAAGACTCCATCGGATCTTCGACACTCACAGCCAAAAGATCACCCTCACTCTCAACAGCTATCGCCGTACTACCATCCTCATAATTACGCTGCTCTCGGTTTTTCCTAGGATTCACACAATCCCTCCCCGACATGTCCACTCTCCACAATTCCAACAAGTCGGGCCACCTTTCACTCGTGACTTAGATCTCCCATGATGACCACCTCTATAATTTTTCCTCCCTCTACCCTCTGCAACTAAACCACTCCCATCATTGACTCCGGAGGTCTCACCTAATTCCTTCTTGCGAATACTTTCGCTCAGAATTAGATCTCGTACCTCGTCAAACTTGAGCTTCTCTTGTCCTTGCGAACTACTAATTGCAGTGATGTAGTATCCCAACTACTAGGTAACGAGGATAACAAAATTAAGGCTTTTATCTCGTCATCAAAATCTATTTTTACCGAACTAAGTTGCCTCGTGATCACATTATAATCATTAATATGATCGGCCATTGTGGTTCCTTCATGCATCTCAGAACCAAATGGATCTCACGCATAAGGAATACCTTATTTGTAGCAGATGGTTTCTCATACATGTTCTCCAGGGCATTCATCAAAGTCAACCGTCGTTGTCGCATTCATCACATTGAAAGCAACGTTTTACGCCGGCGTCAACCGGACCACACCTAGCGCCTGCCTATCCAATTTTTCCCACTCAGCCTTCTCCATGGAATCCGGCTTAGAGCCTTCCAATGGGAGATGCATATTCTTCGAATACAAATAATCGCTTATTTGCATTTTCCGTAAAGCAAAATCTTTCCCGTCGAATTTATCGAACATGATTTTACCTCCTTCCATTATTGTGAATTTTTGTGGTTCACTCTTCCTCACCCTTACTCGCCCAACCGACTCGATACTGGGTTGTAGGGGATTTTCGTAGGGTAATATATTTGACCACACACACAATAATAAAGACAAGAATAAAAGGGACACAAATATAACGAGGTTCACCAAATTGGCTACGTCCCCCATCACCGGTTGCACTAGGATTTTATTGATCACACTCGAGATTACAATAAGAGTAATATACACAAGAGACTTAAAGACCGCTTCTTATTATTACACTTATAACTCACTTATAAGAATTGAGGGATACTAAACTGCATTGCACTCATTCCCTTTTATAGGGAAAAGCTTGGGATTCTTCTACGTGGGGTATGTACACAAGGGCAACATTTTCCTTGTGCACAATTCATGCGCCTATCAATGAAGACTTTGATGCCAACTTTTCCCCCACCACTTTGGACTTTTGCTATCACCAATAATGCACTTCAGTGGCTTTTTACACAATTGTCAACAAATGACAATTTGGAGTCATCATTGTGTACTACACTCCAAAACTTGGAGGACCCAGTACAACAGCCTCCAAATTATTTTACATTACGTGATTAGAATAATGCTCGTCATCATACGAGATGTACAAAGGATTTGGCAAAGGCTCTCTCATTTCGAGTGGACTAGCATATCTTTTATTTCTCGTTCCTTGAACAATGTAGGCATGTAGCTCACACCAAAGTTGTGAACACGCGATTAAGTCGACTTTTTGTTGTAAACATATACATGCGATGTCGTTCAATATGAATAAACAATTTTGATCAATAAATTCACATATCAATACTTCAAATATTTTTCATCTAATAGGAAGCATATACTATCTTATTTTTGATCGACAATATCAATCGAATTTCCATCCAGATCTTCATGCCTGAAACCCACATCATAATAAAGAACAGTTATTCATAACTACAAGCAAAAATGATTATGTGAGTCGAAAATCTCATCTTATAAAAAGAAAAACATTACTTCATTTACCCTGATACCGATACACCTGACTTGATTTGCACCGGACTCAAAATATTACTATTTGTTAAGTTGAAAAACAAGAGTAAACTTGAACGTAATTGAAACGCAAGCAAAACCAAAAATAACCGGAAACACATCGATTTGGTTTAACCCGAATAAAAACAAAAAACTTGACCCATTTCCCATATCGTTTAATTTGAATGCCATCATATACGCAATATAAGAATATACGATCAAAGTCAAAAATTGGCTCAACTTACTTAAACTTGCGAATTAATTGATACGCTCCTGTTGCTGCCATGCCAACACTCACACTAAAGAGCGGCCAATTTTTCTGCATATTATGAAGGAAAATGAGATCATATATAGTAGTGTAAAGGTTATGGAGAATGAAGCTCATCCCTCAATCTACCACAAGAGCACCCGCAAAGGAGAGAAAAAGCCTCCCCTTTTGCGTTCTCTTCCCTCAAATGAGCATCCCCATTGTTGCACCAACCAGGGGCTTAAAAAGGAATATGCAAGAGGGCGCAAGGTTCAAAACCAAAGCCTTTTACCATTGAACCACAATGTCTATTGTACATTTAATGAGATAACATTTACTTATCAACTATTCAGCAATATTTGGGTAGCAAAAATCCGTCTTCTAAACCAATTTTTTAAAGTTTGGGGTAGCGACCGCCACCCCTTGCTACTAGGTGGCTTCGCCTCTGGCACCAACCTTCCCATTATTTGGGGTCCACTATTTTTAGGGGACGTGACTTTCTTGGGCATAATATTGTCAAGGAGGCTAGACTATTGTAGGAACGCTTATGTTATCTATCCAACCGTAAAAAAAAAAAAAAAAAAAAAAAAAAAAGGATAAACTGAAGGAAGTAATACAATGATGCTTACCGGTTTGACCACAGTACTGTATCTAGCCCATATTGCTCCAGTAATAACCATTGCTTGAGAGTTGATGTTTATAGATGATGAAAAAGGGGAAAAAAAATGAGAAAAATGAATCTTAACAATGATTAGCAACAAGAAAAAAAAATGTACCGGCTAGTAATATATTGTGTGTGTGTTTTTAATCGAGAAAGAAAATAATAATCCTCAATTTCTCATTATATTTAGGGTACGCTGTAGCCTGTAGGTATGAGCTTGATCAAAGAAAACAATTTCTAGTAATACTCTGAATATTTCAATAAGTTGTTTACATTTGATTTTTTTATTACAAATTTAAATAAACGTAAATATTTTGTAGTAACAAATTGACAGGAGTATGAGATTTGAGTAATTAAGAAGCCTACCAGCTTGCTGTGGATAAGAAATATCGTCTGCAGGCTTTGCACAATCGGCAATATTTGCAATAGTCAATCCCCATTTGAACGTGGGAGCCCAAAAATGAACTATATATCAAACATACAAATCTCGAGTTTAGAATTAGAATGTGTAGTAAACGCTAAAAATCCATCATAATGAGCTACTCCGCATTTCTTTCATTCCGATCATTTGGTGACAGAACGCCGAGAACAGAAGAGGTCTTTCTACATTATGCAGAAATTAAAGTTCTTTGAAAAGTACGTATTATTTCCGAATTAGAGGGACAACCAAACAGCCATTTATTTGTAACACTTTCTATACGGGCAAAGTAGCAAATTGATACCACGTTTTGGGCTAGGTGCAATTATTATATCACCAATTTTTATAATTTTATTGTTACTACTACACTTCTTTAATCAATCCTTGATCCCAAAAAGAAAAAGTACTATACAAACGAAATTATGAAAATCGTAACTATCCCTTAAAAATTAATAACAGGATCGTGAATTTCTATTAACAAAAAAATTGTAGATTAATACTTCCTCGTCTCAATCAATAAATAACATTTGATTTATTCTCACTTATAAAATAAAACAAATATAAACTATTTACTGGAAAATCCTTACTTGTTTTGGGACCAGTTGGATGATTCCAAAGTGCTTGAAACTTGGACGCTGCCATATGATCTTCTTCTCTAGCTTTAGATGTGTGTTTTTGTTTTGCTTACCATTCACCTGGTCTTCATCTGAATGCCTCAAGTCGTATCCAAGTATATATTGACAACTGTTTTTTTTCTCTAGTCAATGCATTTGACATTTCGTTAACAAGTTGTAATAAAATACAATCTACACATTTATTTGTTTATTCTCTCCCATCCAGACTAAAGATTACAGTTACTTTTTTGTACTTTTTATTATCGTAGGGAATCTTTGATATTATTCTTAATCTATAACACAAAATATAGTTATGTGAGATCTTGTTTGATTTATCGTCATGAATGCTATAAGAATATCAATTTTTTATAATTTTTAATAATGTGTAACTAAAGATATGCACGTTACAAAACGTGTTTCGACAAGTGTGATAAAACAACTGTAACCTTTAATCTGGATGGGAGGGAGTATTACTTAGTTATCTTGTGACACAGAATTCTTATTTGAGATGGCAGCACCGTTATAAATATTAGGGGTGGTATATTGCGTTAATGGGTTTGCAGTCGGGTCAATTTGGGTCGGATCATTTCAGATCTGTCATATGTTTTAGACTTTTAGGTTTTGGGTCATTTCAGGGGAGGCCACTTTCGGGTATGGGTCGGGTCATTTTCGAGTTAATGTCTAAGTCACTTTGATTAGTACTATTTTGATTAAAAAAAATATATTTGCAAAATTAACTATTTAGTGGTAACGGTTGTAACCAATGAAACTTTATTTTGATATGTATAATACAGGGTACTTCGTATCAATATGACTTAGTACTTGTCGATTCAGATCATTTTGAGTCACTTTGAATCATTTTGAATCAGGTTAATTATAGTTCAGGTTTTTTTAATCGGGTAATCTCGGGTCGGATCAACATTGGATCAGTTAAAATGGAATAGCTAATGATAATGACCTTGATAACCGAAGAGATATAAAGAGGGGGATAAAGATGATTGGGTAAATCTATACAATATTGTTAAAAGGCTTCTAAAAGCATTACATTTAATTCCATGTGGCATACTCATTAAATTTTATTCTATGTTGCATTTTCATAATTTTTAAATTTGTATTGATTAATAAATTTACTAAAATTTCTTACAAAAGTGACATCATATATTTTGTAACATATAAGTTAAAGTAAATCAAAGTAAAAGACTTTTAAAAGTATTAAATTTAATTCCATGTGGCATAATCATTAAATTTCAATCTATGTTGCATTTTTATAATTTTTAAATTTGTATTGATTATTAAATTTACAAAAAATTCTCACAAAAGTGTCATCATATATTTTGTAACATATAAGTTAAAATAAATAAAGGGATACAATCATTATTCTTAAATTAATTGTATACATTAAATATTTCTTGAGTTAAAAAAATTTCAAAAGTGATGTGATTTATACAAATTCACTTACAAATTTCATAATTGTAACATATAAGCTAAACCTAATCGAAGGATATTAGCATTATTCTTAAATTAATTTTATACATTAAATATTTCATGAGTTAAAAAAAATTCAAAAGTAATGAAATCTATACAAATTCACAAATAAAATTTAACATTTTAATTAAAGTTTTTGTAATAAAACCTGTTAATGAATTGATTAAAAGTTCTTCATACTTATTTTTTTAATTTATAAATTTGATTAAGTGTTTGTTGGAAGTATTGTATTTTTTTATTTATAAATTGTTATACTTTACTTTCCTAAAATTAAAACCTTTTTAATTAAAAATAAAAATAATTTTGTAGTTTAATAACATTCCTAAAAGTAAAAGTATGACATTTTACTTCAACTACTATTTAAAAATAAGGCAATTGAAAAACTATGACATTTTTCACATTAGTTCAATTTACTTATTATGTGAAAAACTATTCACGCGTCTAAAAACAAGGCAATTGAACACCCACAATTTTCATTAACCTTTTTCCTAATTAATTTACCTCTTAAGGTCCTCATAATCAATTATATTATTTATTAATACTCATAACTCACAAAATAAATGAAAAGGAATATGAAAAATGAGAATCAATGGTTGTATAATCTTATTTAATAATACTCATAACTCACAAAATAAATGAAAAGTAAAATGAAAAGTTTAAAGCTAATGGTTGTATAATGTATATAAAACTAATAGTTTCCATTCACTAATCCTCCGTTTAATATTCATTGATCATAAATTTTCAAATTACATACTATATATTTCATGGTTGAATATTATATTTGATTATGGTGAGTATGAACGTATGGTATATAAAAATGAATTAACATCTCTTATATGAAATTGTTATTGTTGTTGTTTTGTAGTATGATAAAGTATTTTAATTTTTTATGTTATTCGTTCTTATGAATCGTTTGCTTTATATTGGAATTTATACTTTTCATCTGGATTAATTTAAATGGCCTATATGTGAGAATATTTCGATTCTTTTGTTAAATCTTCGTCATGTTGATGTTTTCTCTTTGATCAATAAAACATGTGTATCAACTCTACAACATCACCAAAGGCACGTGAATGTAGATATGGTAGAGCCTCATGCAGGTAGTTTGAAGAAAGAAGATAGTCAAAAGCCACAAGACTAAGGCGAAAATTAAAGATAAAACTTAAGGTATAAACTAATAATCATTGATGTATCGTTTTATTAGTAGATAAAGACAAAAAAATGTACTTTGTGTCAAATGACAATGAGTTGTAAAGTTTGTATAACAGATTTTGTATAACTATTTTGTTCATATTAGAGTAATTTTTTTTCACTTTTTCATATTTAATTTCGTAGATCAAACTATTTATGTTTCAAACACAATGTGTAATTATTGTCTTGTACTACTATACTACAATAATTTGATTTGTGCAATAATTTATTGTACATTTAGTTTAATTAAACATTATTATTCACTTTTGAGTATTAAGAAGCACATCTAAATTTTAGTAAGAAAACTTATATTTATCCCGCGCATTGCACAGGTAACAAAACGAATATACAATCAAAAGGCTACCTAAATCATTTAATTTTAATTTACATGACATTTTTATAATCCATTCATTCATAAATTATTATCCTTATTATTACTATTATTATTACTATTTTTTTTACTATTTTTTTTTTTTATTATTATTATTATTATTATTATTATTATTATTATTATTATTATTATTATTATTATTATTATTATTATTATTATTATTATTATTATTATTATTATTATCTACTCCGTATACAATAACATAAAAATGATATTTTGAGCAATTCCTTAAGTATCAAGTGACATCATCTTACTCTAACTAAGTGATCATTTAAGAACCTTTATAAATTTTCTAACATAAATATGCACTAAATTTTTCATAATCACTAATGTAACTAAAAAGACAAAAAAAAAAAAAAAAGATAAATATGCACTAAATTTTTCATAACTACATGAGTAATGATTTTGGTAACTATAAAGACAAAATATAAAAATTGGTTAAATAAATGACTATGTAAGAACCTTAAAAAACTCTCTAAGAAAATATGCATTAAATTGTTCATTACTCCATTATCGTCAATGATCTTGGCAACTAAAAAGACAAAAAATAAAAATTGGTTAAATTAACTCATTAAAATGATGTTTACATCAACTCATTATAATTCATTAAAGTTTAATTTCAATAACTCTCATTATCATTAGCACTAGGAGGGTTTATTTAGATCAATTATAACCGATAACTCAAGAGATATATCAATAAAAGTCATATAATCCAAGATTATATATAAGACCACAAAAAGGCGGGGGGACTTCCATTCACCAATAATTTTTTATTTGCATACTTTTGTTTAGTCTTTTACACTCTATTTAATTGGATTCTAATTTATTTTTGTTTATTTTCAGAGTTACTTACCAAGGATCTAAACGTGAAATGTCGAGGTATAAACACTTAATATTTTATTCTTTTTTACTTTTATTTCACATATATCAAGTATTTTTGTTTCGCTTAAGTAAGTTTAATTTAGTGGTTACAATGCTCGAATATTAAAATGGAATACTAACTTAGGGGTTGTCATTAAGACAAATCAAACCATCATACAAATTTAGGAGTTTTGGTGTCATTCCTCATTACATAGTTTTGACTCATATCACAAAATTTCAAAATACCCTAATTATAATATATCTCCAAGCAAAAAAGAAAGTACAGAAAAAGCCGAAAAACACTTTCACGAACAATACACCAAAAACAAAACAACAAAAAAAAGTCAAACCCGTGATTTTCACGGGTCACAAAACTAGTTGAAGAATTTAATTGGAGAGAGATTGAGAAAGAGATTTAACAGATTTTGGTAGGAAGGAGATGTTAAAGTGTGCATGTAATAAGGGTATGGATAATATAGCCATAAAGAATCCCCATTAAACTAAAAGAATAAGAATTACTTAATATTTTTTCGCTCAAATAATTGATAATAGTAGTGGATCATGCTAAAATTATAATAATTGATAATTGATTGACTAACAAAATTGCGACATAATAAAATATCTCAATAAATTATAAAGTCAAGTGAAATTTTTCTTTACGAATTCAACGAAATTGATATACGAAGTGGGGCCCACATTATACACTACCGTCTACCGTTATAAAATCAATATGTGTTTTACTTACATTTCGTTTCTAATTCAATCCTCTTATCCCCTATAATCCTCCTACAAATGACTAAAACTAAAAGATTAACCCATCTATAAATTTTTCCGATCAATGCAATAATAAAGTAGTGACCCTATATTAGATTATGTTTTTCCATAATAGTCGGCTATTATTATTTTTAATAATAAAAATAGGTTCGCACAAAAATAACTTAATAAAAATTTAAAAGTCATTTAAATAGTACACTTTTTTTGATAATATCGCTAACATTATAATCAGTACATTGGAACAATCTATTATAAGTACAACTCATTTATATAAATATTTAAATTTCTTACTAGTTCTATATAAATTAACCTCACAAATGTCGTGCTTTAGCACGCGCGGGATCTCAACTAGTAATAAAATTAAGGGTTATTTAATAACAATAATCCAATCTAAGCCTTCTCTTCCCCATTTAATCCATCCTATTGATTATCTCATATTAATCTGTTCTATGCTATCATTTATCGGATCATATTAATCTCATATTAAACAGGTTACCATTTGGGTTAAACATCATTACCATCTCTCACCATATCACAAACACTCAAACACCATTCAACTACCCCATCCAAGCGCTGCAACACCACAACCACCACCATCGTACTTACACCACCACCATCCGCATCCACCATAACGACACCACCACCATCCACATCCACCATAACAGCACCACCAACATCCACATCCACATCCACCCTCCACCATCCAACTGCCGCCACCACTCTCTCTGATTTTCTCGACTCCGTTCCGGTATCAATGCTACAACCAAATCCAACAAACCACGCACCACCGCTAGTCGTAGCTCGATTTCGCCACTGCTCCGGTCTTACATTTCCCCAACATTCTTTCCCCAAACCCCTTTAATCTCTTAAATCACTTGGTAAATCTTGCTCCACATTTTATATTGTTCCTATTGTTGTTGATGATGTTTTGATTTTGTGAAAAAAAAAATGTAAAATGAGGATGATGATTTAGATAGTGGTGGATGTTGTCGGTGGAGGAAAGAAAGGAAAGAAAGAAGAAAAATGAGTATCGATTTTGGGCACTTTAAGTAAAAAAAAGAAGGAACAAATTAAGGGAAAAGGGAGCTGTAATGAAGAACAAATAAAAGAAAAAATTACAGAGAAAATGAAGAAATAAAGAAGGAAGAAGAAGTGATGAAGAATGAGAAATGAATTAAGAAACAAAAAAATAGAAAAAAAAGCGGGCCCACGTCATGACCTGTTTGTTAACCGGTTCTAGTAGGTCAAGTATGGGACGAGATCAATGAAAGTTAAATGATAGGAAAGATTAGATTAATATGGAATAATCAATAGAATAGACTAAATGGGGAAGGGGAGGCTTAGGTTTGATTATTGTCATTAAATAACCCTAAAATTAAGTAGTAAATTCAAATTGTGGCCGGAATATTCTCTTCTTTTTGGCCGTAATCATTAAGTGGGAGCAACTTTTAACTTTTAAGCGAAGTAAAATTTAATGGGAATAAGTTTCGAAAAAAAAAAATTATATAAGGAAATAAATTTCAAAAAATGGATTTTATAAAGGAGTTATGGCTTTGCGTAGAGGGTCATTAATCATGGCTTTGGAGCTGCAGGTTACACATTTAATTATTCAAACTGATTCAAAGGTTGTGCGAGCACTTATGGAGTCGTCTTTTGAATTCCCAACAGCCCATTCGCACATGATCAAGATATGTCAAGCTTTTGTAAGAGATAATCCACGGAGAGTTGAGATTCAACACATTTATCGGGAGGCTAATATGTGTGCGGATTGGTTAGCTAATGAGGGAGTTCATCTGACTCAGCAGCTGGTTACGTTAGATTACGAGGATGTTCCGGATCCCCTGTTCCGATTGATACAAAATGATATCGGTGGTGTCTCATGGCCGAGAGTAGTTCCGTTTTACTCGTAGTTTTATGTTCCGTTTGTAGTTTAGTTGCTCATTTTTTGTTTTTTCTTTGCTGGGTTTGAGTTCTTGTAACTGCTTCTTCACACCAAAAAAAATAAAAATAAAGGAGTTATAATCAATTTACCCTTAAATTTATGATAGGTAAAATTCTCAAAGATAGTTTATATATAATAAATATGATGTATAAATATATATCAAGTTAAAATGAACATTTATATGTATAAATTTTAACAATAGAAGGATCTTATGTTAAAATTTGGGTTAAATTTGCAGAAATCTTATTTATTTTCATTTTTTGCCATAGATAAAGGCGAAAAGTTGATTAGTTTAAACTTAACTTATTGATTTCACGAATGAACACATCTAAAAGAGCAATTATCAATTCCGCCAATAACGAACAAACTAAAAGTACACAAGTCTATGTATAAATTTGATTACATAATTACTAAATACAAATGTAATTGAGAACCATAATGAAAGTTATACTAAAATCTTATCTATATTAATGCAAAAGACAATGCTCAACACAGGATGCGCCACGTCATTCACCCAATTTTTCTTTTTCTTTTTTTTTTTTGGGAAATTCAGGGAATGGTAGGTCCCGTTTACGTGGAAAGGGTTTATTTCTTTAAATCGTCTCTGACAAACATGCGACAAATTATGTCATAGAAAATATTTTATGAAATAAATAGATAATCGGCAGAAGTAAAAGTAATTGCATATAAACGAAATGAATTAAAAATCGAAATAAATGAAAATAATTACATATAATCGGACTGAATTGCATAGTTAATGAAATAAATAGATAATCAGCAGAAGTAAACGAAATTGCATATAAACGGAATGAATTGCAAATCGGAATAAATGAAAGTAATTATATATAATCGAACTGAATTATATAGTTAATGAAATAAATAGATAATCGGCATAAGTAAAAGAAATTGCATATAAACGGAATGAATTACAAATCGGAATAAATGAAAGTAATTACATATAATCGGACTGAATTACATAGTTACTAATAAAATTACATAATTACGTGAATAAATTACATTTACTTACGGGATTGAATAACAAATAATGTGAATATTTTACGGAAATTAATGAAGTAATTCGTCTTTGCCTTTATGCATGACGAATATAGGTGTTCATACCTCCAAAAAACTTGGTGATTACGGAAAATACGTAACAATTAATGTCAAATCCCCGAGAACCACTATCATGAATTTTCAATTTTTAGAATAATTTGCCTATGTTAAAGTTGATTATTAAATTATATTTATTTTTTCGGGATGTAAAGTTTTTTAAGTATGCAAATTTTATTTACAATAGTATATTATGTTATTTTCTCTTAGATCATTGCATGTGAACACGTATTTGAAACAAGTGTAAACATTAATTATGTAGATCGCTAATTTAGACCAACTAGATAATTACAATAGAAATGCAAAAAAAAAAAAAAAAAAAATACATCCAAAAACATTAATACCGGCCCAAATACATACCCGTGCAATTTTGCACGGGTTTAAAACTAGTAGAGAATTAATCAAACTTAAATAGAGAAAACTATATTATTTTTTGGTGTTAAATAAAACCCATAGACTCGATCTAATTATAATCACGAACACACCGTCCTAACCATTGGGTGAAGACTTGATTCGTTTTAGAGTGAGATAAAAGTTAACACAAATACTATCCTATAACCAGTTGTATAGTAGTATTGTACAACCGCCTCAAATTTATTGAGCTCTTACACATAGTTGTTGAGCTATTTTATAAGTTATTGAGCTATTTTACAAAATTATTGAGCTTAATATTATTCTGTTAATTAACCTCAATAACTTTGTATCAAAACTCGATAATTTTATTATTAGAGTTCAATAACTTTATAACAAAGCTCAACTAATATGAATAAGTTGTATATACAACCAGTTGTATAATATATTAACTGAAAAGTTAATGCACTAATGGCCCACGACCATAACCCGAGGTTGATCCTCAGCCATGTCACCACCATCAAATATGCTTTCTGTAGTTTCGGGGGTAATGTCTTCATCTAGATCAACATCAACAGCGTTAGTAGAAACGGTTTTCTCCGGCGTCGTTGGTGCCGGAGCAGCCGTATCTTCACCATGTGCAACTCTTACCAATAGTGAGCAAACTAGGAGCATTGCCATCCACATAGCCACAGCATTTCTTCCCGCAAAGGCCATTTTTATGAGACTTTTCGACGAGCTTAATTATTTTTAAAGATTGGTTGTTTAATTTGTTTCTTTTTTCTTTTGTTGTGGTAAAGGGTTAATGGGATGGGATTATATATAGGATTTTATGGCAAAGAGTGTTTTTAGTTTGCCAATTTTTCATAGGTGCTTCTGATTTGGAGGAGGATAACATACTAAAAATAGGGAGCATGACGATATCTTTACCATAAAACTTCTTTGTTGAAACAAAATTTTATAAGGAGCATAACTCTACACATATGTAAAGTATATGGACAGCTCATTTCATCACAAATTTAAATGTCTGGTGTTCTAAAAATAAAGATAATGTTAGTGTTATTGAAATCATTAGACGTTGAATTGAGGAATAATTATTAGATGAAAAGTTTTTAATTATTGAATTTAACTAGTTTTACACCCGTGCAGAAAATTGCACGGGATTCTTTTAAAATTCTGATATTCGACGTCTGATAATTCATATAAATATAATGAGATGTAAATATTTAGGTGAAGTACTTCATGATTTCTCTATCTAACTTCTTATTACATATGATTTGTTATTCTGAGAATTATGGATTTGATATGATAAAATTGAATGTTCGAATTATAACTAAAAAAATGTGAGATGTAAATTAGTTGTTTATACTCCCTCCGTCACAGTTATTTGTTTGCTTTTCTATTTTAGGGATGCCTATAATAGAGAATTGAATCCTCGATACTCAATTTGGTCCGCTTGTCATCTAATGATTGACCTACCCTTTTTTAATTTTGTCTATGTGCTAAAGCCAAAGCAAACAAATAACCGAAGGCAGTACCGAATATGTCGTAGCTTAAATTATAATCCGGAATTAAGTTCTCATATTTTTTATTGACAAAAAAGTGAAATAGTAATGAAATCCAACTATCCATTTATCCAAGTAGACCAAACAAAGCTGGCCCGATCCGAATGATCCGAGACGCGAAAATGACCGGAAATGTATCACCCGAAGTGACGCAATACACCCGAAGTGACCCGACCCAAAACTGACCCGATCCAAAGTGACCCGATTGACCTAAAATGACTTAATTACTGCAAAATCATGACCCAAAATAACATAAACGACCCAGATTGACCCGACCCAATATAAACCGGTTCGAAGTGATCATATAAATTATTGGGCCGATCCGATGTGACCCGACCCGAACTCAACCTAAATATCCCATTTACCACGTCTATATCCAAGTATACCAAGCCCAACCCATCATAATTACTAAACCTAAATTCTTGAACATACTTCCAAGTTCCAACCGCCTCCTTCACTTACTCACTTGATCACCTTCTATAGTTCTATCACATTAACCTTGTATCGATTAACCATTTATTCATAATCAAAACCTCATATATATTCCTCCTATATACACAACCCGTTTAATTCAATCTCATATTTTATAAAACACATTAATTATTAAATACTCACACAATACAATGGAGTCTTTGCATAATTTATGGACTCCCTACTTTCATGATTTTTTTACCTATCTATCTATTTCAATCTATTTTTACCTTAGATCTCCCTGCTTTCATGATTTTTTTTTGTTGAATGCCTCCAGGTAAAATTTTTGATTGAAACTCAAGTTCTAATCATCGCACCAATTTATTTAAGTTGTTCAATCCAAGCTTCATTTTTTTCAACCAGATTTATTTATGTATTTAATTTGGTTATAATTATTTTGATTTTGTAATCATGCCGACATTATTTTTTTCTAAATTATGATTTATGATATTTTTTTTAGTGATTTTGTATTTTAAAATCATAGCAATGTAAATTTAATACCACTATTGAATTTTTTAAGTGGCATAAATTTTAATTGGGCATTAAATTGTATCGTGAAGACATCAGTAACAAATGAAGATTTTTTTTGTTTTGTAATTATAATAAACGTAGTATATTGATTTTGTAATTGGTTATTTTGGATGTAATTATTAATCATTTTAATTATTGATTCACGGATTAATTATGAAATGAAAGCATAGTATAATGTTAATTAATCTAATCTTGATTTATTTATGAATTTATTTATGAAAGCAGGAACCTAGTTAGGTAGAAGAGAGATGGTAATTAATCTATTTCATAGAACGTTGCATTTTGAAATAAAAGATTTTTTACTCCCTACAAATCAGGGACCAATCACAATCCTCTAATTGCTTCAGCTTTTATAGATAGGGGATGAGGGTGACTATTTATACTTTCTCAACCATCATATGTTACGAGACGATATTGAGCTTATAGGATATCATATAATCGGGGTTTAAAATGTTTTTAAAATTCGGAGTAAAAATAGTAATGTCTCAGCAAATATTAGGAATATTTTTATATTTAGTTATGGAGGGCGGGGAAGCAAGTATATAATTTCGACAGAATAGTGAATAATGAAAATTTTCATTATTGAAGACGTAAGTTCAAATAATTAACATTTTTTTTGTAAGAGTTCGAATTTTCATTAATTATAAATGATGCTCTCATGAAAGAAACCTCAAAACAAAACAAAAAAACAATCGCCCAACTACATAGTACGAAGTAGTTAATAAATATTCCTTAGAGGCATGCTACCATAGAACACACATGTTAATAATCACCAAACCTATGATGCAAAGTCTATCAACTGTTGGAAGTACATGCTGCCCTGCTACGAGTAATAAGCATGACAGAGCATGATAGCTGATTCACATATCACAAATAGCTTTGCCCATGTTAGTTTAAGGCTTAATAAAGATCCCCTAAACACCTCATGAATTCCATTTAGTATCAAAATGTGCTATACTTCACACTATTTTTTAGGAACTCCTAAGTCCTAAGTAGGCAGCCGAGACACAATACGCGTTCCCACCCCCTTAGCGATAACAAAGTTAGGTTTAGTAAAAATAAAAGCAGCAGCGTGCGCCTCGACATCCTGAGACAGAGAAAATTTCTGAATCCGCTTGAACAAGGTAATTAATCAAACCGCTATCAGATGCTACGATTAACAATTCAGACGGAGTAAACTGCTAACCTAATAACCAAACATAATATCATCATTCAACCGCGGATCCTCTAAATCCTAGCACAAGAGAATTAACTACGGTTGTGATTAGTTTTATTTTCGCCCTTGAACTCGGTATTGGAATAATATAGTGTAGTGTCTGTTAGTTTTGGAGAATGTTGAACGTGTATTATATGATAATTACTTGTGTTTGTAAGGTACATAGCTAAGTATTTATATATGCTATACAATTGATATATTTAAGGAATATATACACCAACAGCTATAATATATTGTAAAGGAGGAAATTAGCTTGATTGCCTTGATATGAGCTTGATATGCAACGGTCCTTTGCTTGGGAGATGGCAACGGCTCTATTACCCCCCTCAAGTTGGAGCGTGGAGCTTTGAAACGCCCAACTTGGATAGTAGCTCGTCAAAAGGGATATGCCCGAGGGCCTTCGTGAAGATGTCAGCGAGCTGTGATTTCGTGTGCACATATTTAGTAGTGATTGTGCCTTTTTGTATTTCATCCCGTATGAAATGACAATCAACCTCGATGTGCTTAGTACGTTCGTGAAAGACCGGGTTGCTTGCAATATGAAGTGCGGATTGATTGTCGCAATGTAATTGTATAGGCTCGGCATGAGGTATTCCAAGAAAATTGATTAAGCCTTTGAGCCATTTTAATTCGCACGTTGTGTATGCCATGGCGCGATATTCGGCTTCAGTGGATGAGAGAGATACGGTTGGTTGTTTCTTTGTTTTCCACGATATGGGCGATGTGCCGAGATAGACAATATAAGCAGAAAGAGACCGTCGGCTCTTTGGACATGAAGCATAGTCCGAGTCACAATATGCCCGGAGATGGAGATTTGACTCTGAGCGAAGTAATATTCCTTGGCTCGGAGATCCTTTAAGGTAGCGAACAACTTGGAGCGCGGCATTCCAGTGATCTTTTGTAGGAGCGTGCATAAACTGGGCCAAGATATGGACGGAGTAGATGAGCTCGGGTCGAGTAATGGATAGGTAGACCAACCGGCCCACAAGGCGGCGATAGGGTTGTGGGTCGTGTAAGAAAGGTGCCGTAGAGAGAGACAATTGATGGTTGGGGTCCATGGGGATATGTGCTGGTCGTGCCCCTAGGAGCCCTGTTTCTGTGAGTATATCAAGTGCGTACTTGCGTTGTGACACAAAGATTCCCGAACTGTTTCTTGCAATTTCGAGACCAAGAAAATATTTTAGGTTACCGAGATCCTTCATATGGAAGCATTGGCTTAGGTAGTCCTTGAATTTAGTAATGACCTCGTTATTATTTCCACAAATAACGAGATCGTCGACGTAGACAAGTACGTGGATTTCCGTGGTAGAGGTAGACATCGAGAATAGAGAATGATCGCAAGGACATTGTTTAAAACCATATTTAATCAAGGCAGAAGCAAGTTTAGCATACCAGCATCGTGGGGCTTGGCGGAGGCCGTAGAGAGACTTTCGTAGGCGTAAAACCAAGCCGTCGTTAGGTGCTTGAAGACCGGGTGGTAATTTCATGTAGACTTCTTCGTTAAGATCACCATGAAGGAAGGCGTTATGAACGTCCATTTGGTGGATAGTCCATTGTTTGGCGGCAGCAATAGCAAGAAGAATGCGAACCGTGACAAGTTTTATTGTGGGTGCGAAAGTTTCATTGTAATCGACCCCTTCAACTTGACGATTTCCCATAATGACCAAGCGAGCTTTGTATCGTTCGATCGTACCATCAGCGTTGTATTTAATCTTGTACACCCATTTGGAGCCTATTGCCTTTTTGTTTGATGGCAACGGCTCGAGGGTCCAAGTTTGATTTTTTTTCAAGGGCATCGAGCTCGAGTTGCATTGCCTTTTTCCATTCGGGTACCTGTACTGCATCTTTAAAACAACTAGGCTCGTGATGTTTAGTCACGGCCGACAAAAAAGCTTGATGTTTAGGGGAAAACTTCGCATAGTTTATATAATGAGCAATCGGAAATTTGGTACCTGAGGACGGTGAGGATGCGGCGAGCACGTGAGATGATGGACGGTTTGGTTGAACAAAATCTTTAAGATTGGAATTCGGAATCTTGAGACGATGGCCACGGCCTAATAAAGGCGGGTTGTCTGGGGTGTTGTTTTGTGGTGGTTGAGAGGCGGTAGAGGGGGTGTCGGACGTGGTTGTGACGGGGGTCGATTCGGGTGGTGAAGTGGTGGGTGAGGGTTGTCGAATAAGGACAGCCTCATCAATTGGTTGAAGAGTGTCTTTAAGAAAAGAAGAAGTGGTGGTTTCAGCATCGTGAATGTCGAGAGATTGGTACGGAAATACATTTTCAATGAAAACAACATCCCGAGACTCAAAGTAAGATCCGGTGTTTAAGTTATATAGACGCCATCCTTTCTTACCAAATGGGTATTGATAAGCCAATTACTAGGTCGCTAAATACTAGAATTAGACTACCAAATTAACAATTTATAAGCCTAACTATACTCTAGATTACTCCAATTGATAAAGCAATATAGTGCAAGTAAGGGTCGATCCCAAGAGAAGGTCTTTTAAGCTAATTACTAGAATTGTAAACTATTGAATACTAATGACAAGTGTATAAACAAACAATGGTTATCAACAATGACAAACAATAGATGAACATAGATAAAGGGGGGGTTTTGAGTTGATTGGTAACATGAAAACAAAGTAAAGTTGCAATCTTTTTCTAACAAGCAATATGACAAACACTTGGTGAGTAAGAAAATTCAATATTAAAGAGGACTTGGTGTAACAAGGCTCAACAACTACTTCCTAAGCATAAAGATCCTCTCTTTTCCTTCCCTCAACAATTACTCAACTACTAATGTAAGATAATGACTACTTACTCCTAAGCTAGAGTAGTTGGTCCTACTAATATGGTCACCCAATTGAAAACCACAACAAGGTTTGCATAAAAGAGCATTAAGAACAAAAGCCAAACAAAAGTACCAAGATTAATCCTTTAGGAGGCTTAATCCAACTATCCCAAGGAGCAACATACAAGTTCCACTCACAAAGATACAAACTTTAATCCAACTTCATAAAGATGCAAGCTTGCTACAAGGATTGCAATAGTAAGATGATTAACATGCAAGGTTCATGACTCCTAACATAGTAACATCCAACATAAACAATGAAATCAAGGAAACATGTAATAATTATTGAGGAAAGGTTAAGAGGTTCTTACAAACTTAAGGAGAGTAGTGTCTCACCAAATTACATCAAGAAAAAGGTCTAGCCTTCCATAACCATGGATGAATCCAAGAGTTGTGGAAAGATTGACATGAAAATCCAATAAAAGCTTACAACTTTTACCCAAATACTAAATATTCTTCTCATACAAGTCTTTTGTGATTTTCTAATAATTAGGAGATTAGATGATAATGGGAGAGTTCAAAACATGGGGTATATATATGGCTGCACTCTTTTCTAGGTTAAAGACCGAGATGGGCCTTCAACTTCCACAAAACACGGTCCTTCAATTTCGCGAGACAGACAAAACCGCAGGCTCCGGTGGCAACCGCATGCTCCGGTGCAGACCGCAGGCTGCGGTTGGGCCTGATGCTTTTTCCTCATTTTCTTGTCATCACCTTGATCCCCCTTTGTCTTGGTTCCGTTGGTAAAGGGTTCTTCACGATGAATCTATCCCGTTCCTTTGAGCTTGGGTCGGGACTTAGGAAGCTTGTCTCGACCTTGACTAGTTGACCGCTCGGCTTTGACTTTGGTTGACTTTTAAGTTGACTTCGCGCCTTTGTATCCTAAAAATCATAGCTAACTCAAGCAAGCAATCAAACCAAAACTTCCTTATTTCAATGACAAACCACTCCATTTGACCGCTTAGATTACCTAACGACACTTAATTAACTCGACTCTATTTGACGCTATCAAATACCCCCACACTTAGACTTTTACTCGTCCCGAGTAAAACCCGAAACAAGCAATAGATGAAGTCCAAGAACTAGTGTAGGTGTAATTGACCACTCTTCCCTCACTACAACCTTCTTATAACTCCCTCTTAAACAATCCACCAATTGAACCGAAAAATCTAGACTCAAAGTTTTACACACTCTCTTCTCTCACTCCCCCTCCTTATTACTCCCTCTTACAAAGACACGACATACCACCGACTCCGACTCATTACGCAACTCCACCCTTCTTATATCACCACAAGAGATGGCCACTCTCACCTTATCCCAAGGTGGAAGCAAAGTGGCCTAAGCAACTCCTAAATTATCCTATTACACCGCTTATATCACCCCCTTATCACTCCAAGCAAAGTATGATCATGCTACTTGGTTGGCCACACTCCTATGCAAATCAACAACCAAAGTAGCCTAAACAAAAATCCACCAATTTGGGACAAGTATTTGTGACTCAAAAGAAATTAAATCCTAGACCTAACCTCCTTCCAAGACCCTCCTTATCACTCCCTTCTTATCCCTCCATCTTTTTGGTGGTGCATTTTCAATTTTTCAATTTTTTTGGTGAAAATCCCTCATTTTGCCTAAGGTGCCCTTTCGGGTTTTCACCTTAGCTTTACCTTTCCTCTCATGGTGGCTCGCAACTCAATTTTTCATTTTGCCCGGAACGCCCTTTCGGGTTTTCATTCCGTCCTCGGCCACCTTCCCAATCTTGCCTTAGGTGCCCACCCTTGTGGGTTTTCACCTAGCCGGGATTTTCGTTTTTTTTTTTTTTTTTTTTTTTTTTTTTTGCATTAAACAACAAGGAAATGTACATATGTTACAATTCAAAATCCTCCCCCACACTTACATTCCACATTGTCCTCAATGTGGAGGAGTCACAAACTTTTTCTTCAAGAATGAGAACCCGAGGCACCCCCTTGATCATAGGTGCCTTGGTTCTCCCATCTTCTTTCTCGTCTTTCTCTTTCTCTTGTTGCCCGGGCATAGCTTTGGTCCACAAATTCTTGGGTGATGGAGGGTGGGGTTGGTGGTTGAAGAGACATGCCAAATAGTCCACTAACTATCCCAAGGGTGTCCTCTTGGGTCCTTGCATCGTGGTATGAATCTTGGACATATTCATGATATCTTGCATTTTGGAACCCAAATTGGTGGTCCATTTGGCCCTTCCACTCATTTTGTTCTTTTCACATGTTCGCATTAGCCGTCATTGTTTGGTCAAGTTGTTGTTGCCAAAGACGGTTAGCTTCTTGATTGGCAATCATTTCTCTCATCAAGACCGTTTGAGTTGATGCGGCCTCCTCTATCAACCTTCCCCTTTCATCAACCACCCTTCTCCATTGATCTAGGTTCTCTAATCTTGGGGTTTGTTGTTGTTGCCAAGCCCGGTTCTCTTCCACCCTCCCACTAATAGTGGTAAAAACCTCCCTTGTATCTTTGAAGTAGTCATACATAGCTTGTTGCCAAGGGGCAACCGAGGTAGAGCTTCCCCCCGCTTCATACATAGGGGTGTCTTAATGGGTGGTGTGAGTAGAGAAGGGGGGTTGGTGGGAGGTACTCTCAAGGTGGTGAACCTCATGTGCCCCTTCTCCTCTTTCTTCTTCTCTTCCTTTTTGACTTTGAGCTAACAAGTTGGGTGCCTCCGGATCGGGATGGCAAAAGAATTCACGTGCCATGTGCCCGCTTGGTAGTGGGCGGCGTGGTGGCCTAGGGAGAATTAGGTAGCCTTGTTCATGTGCTCCCAACCATATTCCTCTCAAGGGTCTTGTACTAAGAGTGTGGAACATCTTGTATTTCTCAAGAGCCATGCTATGGTACACATTAAAGCCCCCACACTTGTTCACCTTTTGATTGCCGGGGACACCCCCATCATAGTAATCCACAAAGAAAGATATTAACCCACCTTGGTTAATTTTTCCACCCCCTTGCTTGGTGCGATGTTTGATGCAAGAATCAATGAAGAGCTTAGCCCAATCCGGGCACCCAACTCCTTCCGGCAACATGGCATAAATCCAAGACCTCACGGTTCGGTTGACTTTTGTGGGCTCACCCACGGAAGTGAAAAGAGAGGTGAGAAAACGGCCTAACAAACGGATGACGGGATTGGTTATTTGAGAAACTTTGTCATCTTTGTTTGTGACTCTCGTACCCGTTAGTTCCTCCCACAAATACTCAAGTCTACCCGGGGCCACAACAATGTCGGAAGGGGGCATGGAAAAATGAAGTATTTTCCTAATGGTGTCATAGGTCTCCGTATGCCACTTCTTGTTCAAACGGAATTTCACAACTTTCTCACCACTCTCCGGCACAATCTCCTCGGATACCGTAGCAATGAACTCATAAGCATAGGAACGGTAAGTGTCGTGCCAACCATCATCGGTCAAGTAGTACTCAAGTCCAACCTTCCTCATCATAGGCCTAGCAATTTCCATGAACCCAAGAGTCTCCAAAGTGTCGTCATCAAGGAAAGTGGTGGTAATAAGGGGATGGCGTCTAGGCTCTACTAGCCGGTCATGAATTTTTTTGTGTTTGGCGGTCATGTTTTCCCACCCCAAGTATACCTCCTCGCACTCATCCTCACTACCCTCTTCAATTTCTTCCTCCGGCTCCTCCACCACTCGTCTCTTACCTTTCCTAGAAGTAGGTTCTCTTGTTCTTGTCATTGTGCCTACAAGGAAGTTAGAGACTACAAACAACAATAATCACTCAAAATTTGTTTTGCACTCTTTGAGGCAAATCAACAAACACCTTGAGTGCACTAACTTAAGGAAAGTGTAAATGGTGTTTTGATGATTCCTCTAACCTTACCCAGAAAAATTTTACTACCAACAAGACAAGTAACAACAAATAAACAACAATAATCCAAATAATTAACTAAACTAAGCTAATTTTCGAATTAAAAACAAGTAAGCATTGAAAGTTTGGTTTGGTGGTTATACCTCCCCGAATTCCACAAATTATTGCTTGTTGTTGTTAATTGATGCTAGTAAACTCCTTCTTGACCCTTAAATTTTCCTCTTGAAGCTTCAATTGATACCCGGATTTTCTAGGGTTCTTGAACAAAATTGGGGAAATTCTGAAATTTGAGCGATTTTGAAGAGATTAAGGGGTGTTAAAGAGGGAACGGAAGAGATTGGGGTAAGAATGAGTGAATGTGTTGGAAGTTTGAGTGATTTAGGAGGGATTTGATGAGATTTTGAGGGGTAAGGTTGTTGGTTGCTCTAGCTTTGGTCGACACAAATGAGGGGAACAAGGGGTGAGTCGGGTTTTTTTCTTAAGCTTTAGAAACAAAACAGGCAAAACCGCAGGCTGCGGTGGGGGCCGCAGGCTCCGGTAAAATTTGATAAGCCAATTACTAGGTCGCTAAATACTAGAATTAGACTACCAAATTAACAATTTATAAGCCTAACTATACTCTAGATTACTCCAATTGATAAAGCAATATAGTGCAAGTAAGGGTCGATCCCAAGAGAAGGTCTTTTAAGCTAATTACTAGAATTGTAAACTATTGAATACTAATGACAAGTGTATAAACAAACAATGGTTATCAACAATGACAAACAATAGATGAACATAGATAAAGGGGGGGTTTTGAGTTGATTGGTAACATGAAAACAAAGTAAAGTTGCAATCTTTTTCTAACAAGCAATATGACAAACACTTGGTGAGTAAGAAAATTCAATATTAAAGAGGACTTGGTGTAACAAGGCTCAACAACTACTTCCTAAGCATAAAGATCCTCTCTTTTCCTTCCCTCAACAATTACTCAACTACTAATGTAAGATAATGACTACTTACTCCTAAGCTAGAGTAGTTGGTCCTACTAATATGGTCACCCAATTGAAAACCACAACAAGGTTTGCATAAAAGAGCATTAAGAACAAAAGCCAAACAAAAGTACCAAGATTAATCCTTTAGGAGGCTTAATCCAACTATCCCAAGGAGCAACATACAAGTTCCACTCACAAAGATACAAACTTTAATCCAACTTCATAAAGATGCAAGCTTGCTACAAGGATTGCAATAGTAAGATGATTAACATGCAAGGTTCATGACTCCTAACATAGTAACATCCAACATAAACAATGAAATCAAGGAAACATGTAATAATTATTGAGGAAAGGTTAAGAGGTTCTTACAAACTTAAGGAGAGTAGTGTCTCACCAAATTACACCAAGAAAAAGGTCTAGCCTTCCATAACCATGGATGAATCCAAGAGTTGTGGAAAGATTGACATGAAAATCCAATAAAAGCTTACAACTTTTACCCAAATACTAAATATTCTTCTCATACAAGTCTTTTGTGATTTTCTAATAATTAGGAGATTAGATGATAATGGGAGAGTTCAAAACATGGGGTATATATATGGCTGCACTCTTTTCTAGGTTAAAGACCGAGATGGGCCTTCAACTTCCACAAAACACGGTCCTTCAATTTCGCGAGACAGACAAAACCGCAGGCTCCGGTGGCAACCGCATGCTCCGGTGCAGACCGCAGGCTGCGGTTGGGCCTGATGCTTTTTCCTCATTTTCTTGTCATCACCTTGATCCCCCTTTGTCTTGGTTCCGTTGGTAAAGGGTTCTTCACGATGAATCTATCCCGTTCCTTTGAGCTTGGGTCGGGACTTAGGAAGCTTGTCTCGACCTTGACTAGTTGACCGCTCGGCTTTGACTTTGGTTGACTTTTAAGTTGACTTCGCGCCTTTGTATCCTAAAAATCATAGCCAACTCAAGCAAGCAATCAAACCAAAACTTCCTTATTTCAATGACAAACCACTCCATTTGACCGCTTAGATTACCTAACGACACTTAATTAACTCGACTCTATTTGACGCTATCAGGTATCCTATAAAAATGCATTTTTGGCTTTTAGAGGCAAATTTGTCACGACTACGATTTAAGATCTTAGCATAACAAAGGCAACCGAAAACGCGGAGATTTTCCATAGGTGGGGGTTTGTTAAAAAGCATCTCATATGGTGTCTTACCGTTGAGCAGAGGAGTTGGCGTGCGATTAATTAAGTGTACCGCACTAAGAACACATTCACCCCAAAAAAATAACGGTAAGCTAGCTTGAAATAAAAGAGCGCGGGCGACGTTTAAAATGTGTCTATGTTTGCGTTCAACCCGGCCGTTTTGTTGAGGCGTATCGACATTAGAATTTTGAAATAGTATACCATTTTGATTAAAAAATTTTGTAAGACAACGAAATTCGCTACTGTTATCGCTTCGGATAATTTTAATTTTCTTGTTAAATTGCCTTTCTGTCATAGCAAAAAAATTGAGCAAAGTTTGTTGTGTGTCACTTTTGTGACGCAAAAGATAGACCCATGTGGAGCGAGAAAAATCATCGACGATAGTTAAAAAATAAGTGGAGCCACATGATGCATTTTCGGAGTATGGTCCCCATAGATCGCAATGTATTAAATCAAAAATAGAGGCAGCTTTATTCGAGCTTAAATGAAAATTTTCACGCGTTTGTTTCGCGCGAAGACAAACGTCACAAGTTTTGCTATTAAATTGTTTGCTAGAATTGTTATTAATAAAAGGTAAAAAACGAGAAATGTGTGAGGAAGGGTGCCCCAACCTTTGGTGCCACAATACGGAAGAATCAGCTGACCCCACCATACAAGCCTGGACCGTGTCATTCCTTATTCCAGTCAAAAAATATAGTCCGTCACGTTGCTCACCCGCACCAATCACTGTCTTCGAGGAACGGTCCTGAATAAGACATAGTTGATGTGAAAATTGTATGGTAAGGGTAGTATCCATAAGTAAACTTGATACAGAAATTAAATGACAATTTAATTTTGCAGCATAGAGAACATTTTTCAAAATTAAACGTTTGGATAAAATAATGTCGCCACATTGTGTGGCGAGAGTAAGGTCGCCATTTGGTAAACCAACAGAAAGCGGAGCAATGGATCGAATATTAGAAAAATGGTTTAAGGAACCTGACATGTGATGTGATGCCCCAGTATCGATAATCCAAGACGGGAAAGAAAAATTAGAAAAATCAGAGGCATTACCGTGACTTCTGGCAGAGGTTGCACCATTTTTATGTTGCTGCCAAAGACGTGTAATTTCAGCCAGTTCCGTCGTATTAAGAGTATTAAGATCCACGTTGTCCATGACCGGTAAAGATGAGGAAGAGGAGGCTACAGGCACGGAACCATCTGGCTGACCAGATGACGCCATGTTTGCTCGCGGTAAGGCATTGCTTTGGGTCTGTCGGGTTCGTTCATAAGCAGCACGTCCTTGTATATCCGGAACAAAGATTGCCCGACTAAGGTCCGTATCATTGGGATCGACATAAATTCGGTCGCGGGGACGATCACCCCACCATTCGGGAAATTTTCCCGTTACTCGAAAACAGACCTGAAATTTATGACCGTATCTTTTGCAAGCAATACAGAAAGGACGAGGATTGGCGGGTTGAAAATTGGAATTAAAAATCAAATTTGGAGGACAAACTGTCTGAGAGTCACGCCCTCCCCCTGTTTGTGAGTTCAAGTCATAAGTAAGGGTCCTGTTAGTTTGACAATTATTCCCCCCCTTTGACTGTCGTGATGAATTATAGGTGCGGGAGGCAAAGGCCATGACATCGGGATTAGTGTCACTGGTATTTCGGGACAGAGCACGAAGCCCTTCTTCCTGCAATAGTCGATTATATATAAAATCAAAATTAAGAAGAGGAGTGATACCGAGTATTTGAGATCGTGCATTATCGAAGCGAGAATCCAGACCCATGAGGAAGTCCCTAGCCCGTTTCTTCTCGCGCGTTGCATCCATGAGAGTTACCCAGTTGCATTTGCACGGTTTAATACCCGTATTTTCAACATGGATGATTGAATATTGTTGTGATTGCGTGGGATTAATGACTTCAGATTCGTTTGGATTTATCATGTTTCGATTTTTGAGGTTCGATTTTCGAGATAAGAAAAAAACGATATGGAGGCAGAGGAAAACCCTAGCCTGATACCATGTTAGTTTTGGAGAATGTTGAACGTGTATTATATGATAATTACTTGTGTTTGTAAGGTACATAGCTAAGTATTTATATATGCTATACAATTGATATATTTAAGGAATATATACACCAACAGCTATAATATATTGTAAAGGAGGAAATTAGCTTGATTGCCTTGATATGAGCTTGATATGCAACGGTCCTTTGCTTGGGAGATGGCAACGGCTCTATTAGTGTCTTGATTAGTAACCGAGGTTATGAGGACATAACCTTTATCTTAGGGGGTAGAATGTCACACCTTCAATTTTGGAAACCTATAATTATTTGTCTTATTTGATCTCATATCGACTAATAATTTACGGTGTTGCTCTTTCACATACGCCTTTTACTCTTTCACATACTTTTTTTCATAAAATTTCCATACTCTACCCTTTTCCTAAATCTAAACAAATTAGGTTTTTTATATACCATTCTCCTAAAATTAAAACCTAATCTTCTAAAACTTGAACAATGGATTACAATTCTTCAATTAATGAAGTAATACTAATTTATTTAGCAATTATGTTGGTTATTTCTTATTAATTTTTTGATTTAAAATTGGGTTTATAATCAATTATGTTGGTGGTGGAAGGCATAGTGATTTGTGCGGTGGATTGTGGTGTTCAGAGCAGGTAGTATGGTGGACGACGGCGGTCGGAGCAGGAGTATGGTGCAGGGTGGTGGTCGGTGGTCGGAGCAGGAGTATGGTGCAGGGTGGTGGTCGGAGCAGTGAAGGGCAGTGTGGGGGAGGTGGAGTGCGGGGGAGGGTCGGAGCAGTGAAGGGCAGTGCAGGGTGGTGGTCGGTGGTCAGAACGACCGGCCATGGTAGGGCGGTGGTCGGAGTTGTAGGGGTGGGGCGTTGCGGGGGAGGGTGAGGGGTGGAGGAGTTGCAGGGGAGGGGGACTGCCGGGGAAAGGGAGTGCAGGGGAGGGGAGTCCGTCATGCATGCCTGCTCATTCGATCGCTTTTTTTTTTTTTTTTTTTTTTTTGAAAAGCATTATTAGTTTTTTTTAGAAATTCATAATTTTGTTTTTTTTAATAATTATTTATTGATTATTTTTATTTTTAGTTTGATCTTTGTGTTAATTCAGTAGATTAATTTACTTATTTTTATTTAATCGAAATTGTAGGACGGTGATGATTTTGAACATTTTGCAAACGATACGGTACGGTTGAAACTTCGCATGTATAACTTGTCTTGAATTTTATTTTCGTAAAATCATAATTAGTTTGCTCTTTTTTGAATAATAATATTTCTTTTTTTACTGATTATTTTTAGTTTTCGTTTGATTTTTTTTTATTTTTAAGTAGATTAATTTATTTATGTAGTTTATTTGGAAAATGTAGGACGCTGATGATTTTGAGCATTTTGCCGATGATATGGTTGACACTTCACATGTTTTCACTCTTGATCATACCTTCAAATCATGTGCCGAACTAATAGTAATGAAAACTAAAAGAATTGGTCTTTTACATAATGTTCATATCCGTTTATAAGTTTATCACGAAGAGCGAAGTGGTGGTTTTGGTGAACAACGACTTTTTTGTGACCGATCTAGACCATATCAGTACCGATCGAATATAAACGCTCCATCTAGCAAACGTTTAACTGGCACAAAAAGTTGTCTATGTCCATTTAGATTGAAAGGTATTGGGCAACCAGACGGTACGTGGAAGTTATCTGTTCTTAACGGGATGCATAATCACAAGCTTGTAGAAAAGGATGAAATTTTAAATCCTAAAGTCAAAGAAATTATTATGAGAATGACTGCAAGTCAAGTTCCCGTGGCGAATATATTGATTGAGTTACGTAACTTAATTATAAAGTTACGCAAAAACAAGTATACAATGTACGGGGCGAGAGAAGAAAAAGGTGAGAGGAAATCGCACATCATCGGAACAATTACGAACACTTGCCGATGCTCATGGTTATCTACACTTTCATCAAACGATTCCCGGAAGAAAAAGGTACATCCGAGCTAACCGATCTCTTATTCGCTCATCCAGATTCAATAAATCTGTTGAAACATTATCCATTTGTCCTTATTGCTGATTGTACGTACAACACGAACAAATATAAGATGCCGCTATTGGAAATTGTTGGTATTACACCAGTAAATAAAATTTCTCTGTATTTTATGGGTTCCTGGAAAATGGAAGAGGGACGGCATATGATTGGGCGTTTAAGTGTATCAGGGAAGTATTAGATACAGATGAGGAGATAGTTTTTGTGACTGATAAAGAAAAAGCGTTAATGAATGCCATTCAGAAATATTTTCCAAATGCTAGACACTTGTTATGTAGACGTCACATAGAAAAAGACGTGGAGGCTTGGGTAAAGAGAGTAACAAAAAGTGGTTCAAGGGGTGAAGCATTCGCAAAAGGGAGATGGAAAAATTTGGTAAATTCTGCAACTGAGGCTGAATATTTGGAAAATGAGAGGATATGTTTCGAAAAATACCGGTTTGTCCCGGGATTGAAAAAATATTTGAAAGAGACATGACTTGATCTATATAAAGAGAGATTCGTGTCCGCTTGGATTAACAACATCCTACATTTTGGGAATGTTACCACAAACAGATAATATGTAAATACATTATTATGTTAAATACGCATTATTATTATTATTTGTTTCAATTTTTTTAAACTTGCATTGTGTTGTTTACAGAGTTGAGGATGTGCATGCGTCGCTTAAGCGATTGCTAAAAACGTCCAATGGTGGTTTCGACACAGTTTTTGAAACAATTCATAATTCTGTAAAACTTCAGATTGGAGAAATAGTCAGAGAATTGGGCCGCTCAAGAATTATTCGTCTTCATATTGGCGTGGCTTTGAATGTTTATCAAAGATTGAATTTAAATGTTAGCCACCACGCGATTAATGCTATAGACCTTGCACTACAAAAGGCAGAATGTAATAATTGTGTTAAGAAGGTGACACATGGTCTACCTTACACATGCGAAGTTATTAAGCTACTCGACACAGGTATTTGCAAATAATATACAAAAAATTAGTTAATGATAGTTGTTACTTGTTATTCGTGATGATAATTGTTGTTTTCTACTTGTAGATGGCTGTATTGAACTAGACTCTATTCACCAATTTTGGAAAACTTTAGATGTCAAGACAGTTGTTGGAGAAGGAGTCGCTGAAAAGGAGGTTGAGGAGGAAAATAGGTTACGCAGACTAGTTGATGAAGTGATAAAGGGTGGTGCACAATCGATGAAAAAAAATTCTGAATACATTGAGAATATGTTGCATCCTCCTAACATTGTTGACCCTGAAGTTAAAAAGACAAGAGGGCGCCCAAAAAAAACCTCGGTTTCAAGAACACCATCACAATGGGAATACGTTGAAAAGGAGTTTCCCACTGAGAGCTATGAAAGAGAGAGATCAACGAACACAGTCGGAAAGGACAAAAAGGTTCCTAAAAAGGGTTGTAAAAGAGGGAGAAGTAATGGTTCGGTCGCAAAGGAGAAAGAGATTCCTACAAAGAGTAGTACACCATTTCAGTGGCCGGAAGATTTATGTGATATCATGGTAAGTTGGATAACGGACTGGGTGAATGTCATAGGTGATGGAAATTGCGGGTACCGCTGTATTGCTTTAGATATTTATGGCGATGAAAATGAATGGCTAAAGGTAAGACGTGATTTATTGGATGAGCTAGAGAGTAACAAGGAGTTTTATACTGATATTTTTGCGGGTGTGAATAATTTTGTTGCCCTTTGCGATAGGGTTTCTTTTTCGGGGGGACAATGTTTGCGACCATATTGTTTGACACTGAGTTATTGCTTGTTGCTGCCAATCGTTATAATGCAATTTTTGTGGGTTTGTCACGCCGTCAGAGTATGACTTGTTTACCAACGAAAGCAACAAATGTAGATGAACATGGTCCAAGAAGAATTTTTTCAATGGTCTACCTTCGAGCCCCGGAACATTTTGTATGGGTAAGTTTATGTAACTATTTTTGTATGCTTGAATGTTTTTATAATTGTGTTACACCGTCTTAAAATACTATATTAATGATTTTTGTAGGTACGACTTGGAAGTAGGAGTCCATTACCAACGCTTTACTCGCTTGGTAATGTTCGATATCTGAATCATATTCAAGATAGATTAACGCTTTATCAAAAACAAGTTCCAACCAAATCGAACAATGGGACAACAACCATTGAATTAAATGACTTGTAATAGTTTAGTTTAGTACTATCACGTATTATTTTAGAAAAATATTTAGATACTCATTTGTTATTTATATTTATATTTATATTTTCATTTCATATTCACTGTGAAAATATTCAATTTCATTTTACTAATGGGTATTGTTTTTCGTATTTAATTGATTATTTAGATACGCTTTGACTTTGACTTGATTATTTCTCAGTTGAGGATCCATAAAAGATGACTTCACCTGTTCACCATTTGACTCTCTACTTCAAAAATTGAAGTACCAAAGTATAAATCACTGAATTACATGTCATAGACATCTCTGAATGATTTGTCCAGAACCATGATCCTTCATAAAAGTTGTCTAGATTACACGTGAAAACGATCTGATTTTGTATAAGTTGTACATATCTGATAACAAGATCCTTGAATTTGGGTGCGCAGGTTGGTAGTCTAATGCTCATATACATGCCAATCAATTCATACAGATATGGGTCCTATGCTCTGTCACCTCTTATCTCCCGCACCGCGCAGCGATCGCAATTATCGCATTATATAACAAATTAAACTCGGTTTGACAATGCATTTCAGCTAGCTTATTTGACTTTTCATGACTGCAGACTCGACAGTACAAATTTTACGCCACATGCCCAAGTCTGAACGGAGTCTCCTGTCAAACCGACTTCTTCCCTTTCGTACCGGGAGACTACTGTAACTATTTGGGTGGGCAATGTAGTCAGTCTAATGCATGCATCTGTGACAACTGAATTCATGCAGACATGGGTCTTATACTCCTGTCAATTCTTATCTCTCGGCACCTGCTTGCAGTAGGCAGTTATCGCATTATAACAAATAAAATTCGACTTACCTTGACTGCAGACTCAACAGTACAAATCTAAACCCGTTTGGACAATGAACGTGTTTAATACAAGTCATCTGAACGGAGTCTCCTGTCAAACCAACGTCTTTGCAGTACAACTAAAACAAGAATTTTCGAGCTCCAGAGCGCATCCTATGAATTCTGAACTGTAAACCACCCCTGCACCGGTCTCCCTTCAATCTTATTGTGTTAGCTCTGATGACTTCTTTACTATTAGCTGTCCGGTCTTACTTTAGGAGGGACGCATTTTTGGTCGATGAAAGTTAGTGAATACGACAGTTAGCTGTACTGTAGAATTTGAGTAAATAATAAAGATAATAATAATAATAATAATAATAATAATAATAATAATAATAATAATAATAATAATAATAATAATAATAATAATAATAATAATAATAATAATAATAATAATAATAATAATAATAATAATAATAATAATAATAATAATAATAATAATAATGGTGGCGAGTCTGCCGTGGTGGGTCAAAAAGGGAAACGGGTTGTGCGGTGGTAGCCGGACTCGGAATCACAGGGGGATGGGAGGGGAGTGCGGCAGTCACTGGGGGAAGGGAGACCGGTGCAGGGGTGGCTGGACGAGGTCGGAGCAGGGACTGGTGTCGGCCGGAGTGCCGGCGAGATGGTGGTTAATGGAGGTGTGTGGTGGTTAATGGAGATGGGTGAAGGGGATTAGGGAAGGGAGAGAAATAATTGATTTGTTGGGGAAAAGGATGAAGAAATGAGAAGGGTAACCTTGTAAATTACGTATGTGAAAGAGTAAAAGGCGTATGTGAAAAAGCAATACCCATAATTTATTAGCGTGAATTGGTTGCTTGTATGTGTGTCTCAAACTTCGAGGACGAAGTTCCTTTAAGGGGGATAGATTACAATACTACCTTTTAGTCAATGCCCTTTCTCGTGAGATGTGTTAATTGGTTCGTTAATTGGATGTGTTAAAAGCGTGTGAGTGTTGTATTGTGCGGACGGGTTTTAAAAGCAGGTGAACTTCGGGGACGAAGTTCCTTTCAAGGGGGAGGACTGTAATACTCCGTATTTTAACACAATTAAAGGATTATTTTTAATAAATATTTTAATTGAATTACTTGAAACTCGTACCATACAATTATTTTAATGAAGACGAATAATAATATTGTAGTTATTATATAATTATTATATTATATGCCATTATACATCATATTATTAGTAGGAAACAAAACCCACCCACTAATACTATATGAATTTTTCTAATGTGTGCCCTAAGGACACACATTAATAACCCATATATGGTAAGTTTAACAACATATTCTCATTAAATATGGTAAAAATGAGAATATATTCCCTAACTCTTATTCGATATCATGTTTTTCAATCAGTTTCTATACAAGTAAGTTAATTCAAGCCTTTTTCATTACTTCGTTCACAAATCCTAGTAGTTCTCACATGCCGCAATAACATATTTCACCACATAATATACCATGTTCCATTATATACGATAACCTTTAATCTTTCTAACTTAACACAATATTTGAAACATTTTGGCGTTACAAAAATAAGATTTAAAATTAGTCAACATATTAAATAACAAATTGAAATAGAAATTTATAAAAACCAATCAGCTTTGAATCGTTAAAATACGTCGGCAATTTATGTCAGTTTTTCACGGGTTCTTTAAAAAAATCCGGCTGTTTGAGGTTCCTGTGATCGAAACGAAGCACCCTACAAGTTTAAATTATTAAATATATTCTGCAAGTTATTAAATAAATAATATTTTTGTTTGCAGAAATCCTGCGAACAGATCTGTCTATCCTTTATTTGTTGATCCCTGGGTTTGAGGAAAACTTCGCTTTGCTAAACCACATCCCCTTTGGAATAGAATAGGAAGCCCCGCCGCCTTCCGACCCGCGAGAGTCTTTTTTTCCGACAACTTCCCCTTCCCCAAAAAAGAAAAAAAAAATATTAGCGAACCGGCCAATTATAAAAGTTGAAGGTTTGTCTCCAAATTCTGAATATGCAGAATCCGTGTTTAGGTACTTGGATGTCACCGAATAATTTTTTTTCCCTTAACCTTCAAATCAGAAGGTTTTCGAAGCTCAAATGTGAGTGTGTGGACGTCTCCAAAAATTTGGGCATCAAACAACTCATAACTAAAGGCAAATTACACTCCCTCCCTTCCAATAATTTATTTACCTATTTAATTTTTAAGTGTCTTATTCATTTTCGTTTATCTTTCTATATTAGTCATGCTTCTAATGGGTAATTTGACCTTGAACATCCATTATTGTCCACTTGTTATTTAGCAATAATAATAATACCTACAAATGATCTCATCCTCTCTCCGCAAAGGTAAACAAACGGCCAAGACAAACGGAGTAGAACATATGAACAAAAATAAAATCTCGTTTCAGAACTCACACTGGCACATATGAATTGATTAATATGACTTTTATTCATTACAACTTTATTCTTAAATATTTTACTACTTATTCTTAAACATAACCAGCTTTATTCTTAAACATTGTCAGAAAAATACCATGAGAACTGATATTAGCAACAAAGTGCTACATCTCAATTATGCATATCCAATGATCGCAGCAGTACAATTACATTCACCTATTCCCGGCTTAGCAACTTTTGCCATGTCCATACAATCAGCACCTTTTACCAGGTCCATGTCACCACAATTCGTACATTGGCCTATGCATTGGGCTCCGTTCCCTTTAGCTGCTTTTACCATGTCCATACAATCAGCACCTTTCACCATGTCCATACAATCAACACCTTTTACCATGTTCATACAATCAATGTCCATACAATCAGCAGCTTTCACCATGTCCATACAATCAGCACCAACTTTCACTTTGTCCATACAATCAGTAGCTTTCACCCTGTCCATACAATCAGCTGCTTTCACCCTGTCCATACAATCAGCAGCTTTCACCCTGTCCATACAATCAGCCGCTTTCACCATGTTCAAGTCGCCACAATTAGTACATTGGCCTATGCATTGGGCTTTGTCCCCTACTTTCTTAGTTTGGGCTAACTTCAAAATTGTATCCATGCCCGGCTCACAACTAATACCACAACATACCGATCCTTTAGCATTGACCTTTTCATCAACCGTATCAGCACACGTAATAGAACAAAAAGACCCTTTAGCATTAACCTTATCTTCTCCATCAATACTGAAACCACTTTGCTCATCTCCACTGATATTTTCGGATAGTATGAATGCTAAGGCAATGCTAGGTAGGACTATCAGTTCATCCATGGCCTGTTTAAATGAAGTATGGTGAGAAGAATGATAAAATGATGTAGAAGGAAACAATAATTTATCCGGGGTTTCAAATGAAGACAAACCTTGATTGTTCGTGACTTTGAATTGATTAGCCCTACAGCCCTCCCATAAGGATAATCTGTAGAGAACTCGACCATAGTTGTGAAATCTTGTTCTGATTTTTCATTGCTAGATTGCTTGGGTCCAGGCTGCAGCCTTCTTCCAGGAAATAGTTTCACCTGTAGAAATTCAGTGAAGGAAATTATTATACTTTTAAGGGACTATGATTTAGGATTTTTATTTCACTATTTATACTAATGAATTAACAAAATGTTAGAAGGTAGTCCTTACTATCTTATTATAACCAGCAAACTCGAAGAGACTATCATCATGTTGGGGTTTGTGTCCTTAACAGTTAGTGCAAGGACTTATAAACCTCTAAAAGGATCAAAGGGCATACTTTGGTATTATTATCAGTTGATCCACGTTTATCAATAACGGTTGGCTTGCTAGATAAGTTTGACGTTATTGTCATACAGATGGCGGTGATCAACTGGTCCCTAAAAGTCACACCTATAGGATACGTTCGAGAGATGTGACGGTATGAAAATACTGTCATGTAGATGCCAAAATTGACTAACCAGTTAGTCCGAGTTATTTGACTAGTAATTAGTCAAATATGTGATGTTGAGATATTATATTTAATACGGATTAAATATCATGGGCTATGGCGAATTAACCAGTTAATTCGTAAAATTAAATATACGTGATTTATATTTAATTAAATGTATATTAAAAATAATTATACAATACTGTTTTGTCGGACACGTATTAATAATTCAGCTAACCCGTATTATTAACTGATGCCTTAATTTCCGATAACCGATAACAGTTTATAATATAAACCGCGTCATATACATTTGGAGTTTAATGAACCGGACCGCGAGTTACAACCAAGAGGAAGTGGAAGCCCACTTCCCTTGTGTGGGTCTCGGTTTTGCCGAACTGGGGAGAACAAAAGGAGACCTCCTCCTTCTGTTAAACCTAATCATCATTTGCCAAAACAAATTAGGGTTTCGAAGAGCATTCATCTCTGTAGAAACCGAGATCTCACATCTCAAGCAAACTCACATCAGTTCTCCCTATATTGCAAGGCAATCGGAGAACACTGTTCTAGCACAAGGGCATATCTCGGACAAAGTCTTGGGTGTTACAATTAGGAGGAAATCTGGTTTGATTTCTGTTCTTTACGCCGTTCAACAAGGACCCGAGGTTATTTCTTGTTCCTTATCGTTTCCTTGTATTTATCGTTTTATGACTATAAATTGCATGTTTAAATTTACGTTATAGTCCTGCAATTTAAGGGTAGTATACGGATATTAACCCACAAGTGGTATCAGAGCGAGGCCACGTGAATTTTTCATGTGTTTTTCATAAAACGTTTTTGAAACGATGATTTTCTGCTTCGAAAACCGTGCCTAGTATACACGGCAGAAATTTTTTTTTAACCGTGTCATGTATTACACGGTAATTTCATTTTTTTTTCCGATTTGGTTTTTACATATTGTTGTTTTATACGGAGATTATAACAATATGTCATGTTTTGTAAATTGTCAAATTTGTTTTAATGCATTTTGATCGAATTTGCAATTGTTTTTGTCTCGAAACATGTTTTCACGAGGGTTTTGGTTTTTCCAGTGATTATTGCACTTGATCGACCATGCTTTTAATCGATCGAGTGGCTTTCCTGTATATTTTTTGCTCGATCGAGTCCCTGCTGTACTCGATCGACCCTGTTCCAAAATTTTTTGCTCGATTGAGTCCATGTTGTACTCGATCGACCTGTTTTCAAAACCCCCCTGCTCGATCGAGTTGTCCTCGTACTCAATCGAGCAGATTTGCTGATATTGGTACTCGATCGACCTCCAGGTTAGTTGATCGAATACTTCCTGATTGGCATACCCCTCGATCGAATGGCAGCCTCATTCGATCGAGCCCTCCTGTCCCTCGATCGAGCACTTATGTGCCTGGATCGAAGGATTTTTGTTTTAACAGCTTTGAAAATTTATTCCTTTTGTTTTAAATTTTCTTTTGGCTATAATATGTACTTTATACGGATATAGTACACTCGCTTAATAGTGAATCAGTTCACTCACGTACCATACAGTTGTTTTAAAGCGTCTTTAAAATGACGGATTGTAATGGATTAAAATTAAATGATAGAAGCGGTTTTATCACATGAATTTTAATCGTTAAAAGGTGGTTTGGATAAATTTAACATAATTACGGAATTATGTCACGAATGAATTTTTTTTTAGTTGATGCATTTTTATTTATCGTATATTTATGAATGTCGTGAATGCCATTTTATTACGTATTTAATTTTTACAATTGATTGTAACTTAGTGTGGCCTTAGTAGAACGTGTTACCGTAATGATGGAACACGGTCTTGGTTGTATTTTGAGATCTCGCATCTCCGTTTTGGATTTTTCACTTGTAATTACAGTTTTAATTAGAATGTAAATAGGTTTATATTTGTAATTTTAAATTGTAATTTTTGAGAAGACCAAAGATGGAGACCAGATGCTCACTCCCGCTACTTGGATCGAGATGGAACATCAAGACAAGCTTTTCGGGTCCAACGGTGGATTCCAAAGTTGTATTTTGTTCTTATACTAGGATAGGCCACACTAGGATTTTTTTTATTTACGTATCGCATTCCTTTATTTATTTTATCGCAACGATAATTTGCATCATATTCCGCCTAAAAACCAAACCACCTAATTATTGCATGAAAACTGACACATATAGAGGTCACGAGTTAGTTTTCCTTGACATTCGCATGTCACACGTTTTATTAAGCCATCATCCAAATAAATTCATTCACGACAAACGCTAGTTATTCGTTCACTTAAAATGAATTATGATTTAGTTGATGGGATCTTCCTCGTATAAACAAAAATTGAGAACGGTCTTTATAGGTCAAACTCCAATGAATCCCTTCTTCGTCGGTAGGCATACTATGACCCCTTCTACGTCGGGTAAGTTGGAACTGATTGACCTATTTTATCTCAACACTATGGTCACTCGTACGATCCTGTGACTGTGGTGGACTATAGATAGGATTTACGGAAATCTATCGACCAAGAGTTCTTCCGGAAGAATTAGCTAAACAGTTGGCTTACCAATTTACAGAAATTGAGTCTTGGGATCACTTGTATCATTCTTGAGGGAGATCAATTATGCAAGTGCGAGAGTCTACATGTTTAAAATGAATTTTAAAATAGACTTAAATCACCTCGATGAGTTGCTTATTTCGTTTTGTTTTTCTTCCTTTTTCAGTGTAGAACACGAACTTTTAAACTGCTAAACAACAAATGGCTGGTTCAAGTGATAACCCAATGCCAAGTGCCACATTGGACCGTGAGTCCTGGCTTAGGATCTTCATGAGTCAGATGAATCAGTCTACTCGACTGAAGAATGACGGATCCAACTTCGCGGACTGGGAGGCAGCATTACGGAATGCTGCCGCTGCTGACGGAAAGCTCAAATATCTGCTTGAGCCCATGCCGTTAAACCCAGGCCCCACGGCTGGAATTAACGAAATCGACAAGTATAACGATTTCGCTTTAGAAGCGGGTGCGGTAAAGAACGTACTTATTTTTGCAATGGAACCCAATTTGCAGAAACGCTTCATAGCCCATGGTGCAAACAAGATTTTCACCACGCTCACTAAGGAATTCTCGAAAGCACCGAGAATCGTGACCTATGAGCATACCACTCGCTTCTTTGATGCGAGACTCCAGAAGGGCCAACCGGTTAGCCCACACATTCTCAGCATGATTGAGAATGTCGAGAAACTGAGACCTTTAATCGTAACATCAGCGAGAATATTGTTATCGACCGTATTCTTCACTCACTCCACGATGGTTATTCGCAATTCAGAGCGAATTACTATATGAATGATTTGAAGAAAACTCCCCATGAATTGCACTCCTCCTCGTACATGCACCGAGAAGGACATGAAGTTCATGGGAGTTCGAAACAGATGTTCTCGTTGTGTCAAACAAAGGGAAAGGTAAGGGCAAAGCTCCGGCAAACCTAACAGTAGGTAAGGCGAAGTTCAAGAAGTCGGGTTCAGGTAAGAGTGGTCCTGGTGAGGCGAGCAACTCATCAGGCACGACAAAGAGCAAGAATGAAAACATGGAATGCCACCATTGCCACAAGACTGGGCATTGGAGACGCACATGTCCTGTTTATCATGAGGACTTAAAGGCAGGTCGTGTTAAACCTGTTGGTATGTCTTCCTCTTCTTCTACTTTTATTCATATGATTGAGATTAACCACGCAAGTTACGGAACTTGGGTACTTGATACTTGGTTGTGGTTCTCATCCGTGTAATCATGTGCGGGGGCTCAAATCTCAAGCCTCTCGTAAAGGGTGAGGTTGACCTGCGTGTTGGAAATGGAGCATGAGTAGCTGCCATCTCCAAGGGGACATATATGATCCAGCTTCCTAGCGGATTTGAGTTGTCTTTATTAGACTGCTATTATGTTCCTAGTCTTTCGAAAAACATTATTTCAGTTTCTGCGCTTTATAAACTTGGTTTTTCATTTGTAATAGAAAATAATTCTTGCATTTTCTCATTACACAATATGATTTATGGCAAGGCAGTCTCCATGAATGGAATTTATGTTTTAGATCAGACCACGGAAATATTACACGTAATGAATAAAAGGTTCAAGGTTGGTGACAAAGATCAAACGTATCTATGGCACTGCCGTATGGGACACATTAATGAGAAACGCGTAAAACAGCTCATCAAACATGGAGCTATCTCGGCCTTTGATTTTCAATCATTTGGCACGTGTGAATCATGTCTCATCGGTAAGATGACTCGTATTTCCTTCAAAGGTGTTGGAATGCGCGGCTGGCGACCTATTAGGACTCATACACACGGATGTATGTGGTCCTATGTCAATCACCGCACGAGAAGGCTATAGGTATTTCATCACTTTCACGGACGATTTGAGTAGATATGGCTATGTCTACTTAATGAAGCACAAAAAGTGAATCCTTTGAGAAATTCAAGGAATACCAGAATAGGGTACAGAACCTATTAGGTAGAAAGATTAAAACACTACGTTCGGATCGTGGTGGCGAGTATCTTTCTCACGAGTTTGATCAACACCTTAAAGACTGTGGGATTGCCTTACAGTTAACTCCACCTGGAACACCTCAGCTGAATGGTGTGTCCGAACGGAGAAATCGAACACTACTTGATATGGTTCGATCCATGATGAGTCACACGGTTTTACCTGATTCATTATGGGGTTATGCTCTTTTGTCAGCCGCTCTAATACTTAACCGAAGTCCGTCTAAAGCTGTTGACAAGACTCCATATGAACTATGGAAGGGAACGGTCCCTAACTTGTCCTTTATACGGGTTTGGGGCTGCGAGGCTTATGTCAAGTGGAGACACGAGGATAAGCTCGGCCCGCGATCGGTCAAGACATACTTTATAGGTTATCCTAAAGGAACACGTGGTCATTACTTCTATTCGCCAACCGAACGACGCGTTTTTGTTGCGGCTAGTGCGACATTCTTAGAGAAGGAATTTCTCGAGAATGCAAAGAGTGATAGAACCTTCGACCTGTCGGAGATTCCAGAACCAAACACCGAGCAACTATTGGAGGAACCTGTTCCTTCAATCCCGGCTGCGGTGAATATTCCTGAGGAACTTAGGAGGTCGGGAAGAGTCTCTATTCCTCCGGACAGATACATTGGTATGGTCGAGGAACATGACATAGATGACGTTCTACTCTTAACGAGTAGTGAACCCGCAACCTATAAAGGTGCCATGACTAGTTCTAACTCAAAGCTATGGCTTGAGGCCATGCAATCCGAGATGGACTCCATGTATGAGAACAACGTGTGGGATCTTGTTGACTTACCTGCTAAGGTTCGTCCCCTTCAATGCAAATGGCTTTACAAGATAAAGCATTCTGTGGAAGGTCAACAAGATATCTACAAAGCATGACTAGTTGCTAAAGGTTTCACCCAAGTGCCAGGTTTGCACTACGATGAGATTTTTGCACCCGTAGTCATGCTGCGTTCCATTCGGATTATCTTAGCGATCGCCGCTTTTCATGACTATGAAATTTGGCAAATGGACGTGAAAACCGCCTTCTTAAACGGCTTTTTGGAGGAAGAGTTGTACTTGGTACAACCCGAAGGTTTCATCGATCCTGAACATCCTAAGAAAGTATGCAAACTTAAGCGTTCCATTTATGCACTTAAGCAAGCATCAAGGAGTTGGAATCATCGCTTCGACCAAGTGATAAAAGAAAATGGATTTACTCGATCTGTCGAGGAACCATGTCTATATATCAAGTCGAGTGGGAGCAAGATTGTCTTCCTAATATTGTATGTTGACGACATACTCCGATTGGGAATGACATACCTCTCTTAACCGGTGAAAGTATGGTTGAAGAACCATTTCCAGATGAAAGATCTGGGAGAGGCACAGAGAATTCTAGGCATCCGCATCTATCGAGATAGATCACGACGGATGTTATCTCTCAGTCAGGAGTCTTACATAGACAAAGTCCTGGAGAGATTCAGCATGACTAACTCCGAGAAGGGGTTCCTTCCTATGGCTCCAGGGGTGCATTTGAGCAAGTCTCAGGCACCAGAGACACCGGAAGAGAAAGAGCGCATGACACGGATTCCTTATGCTTCGGCAATAGGATCAATCATGTATGCCATGATATGCACACGTCCGGACGTGGCATATGCATTGAGTATGACAAGTCGATTCCAACAAAGATCCAGGTGAATCACATTGGATGGTACATCAAGAACAATCTTAAGTACCTACGGAGGACTAAAGATTGGGCATTGACTTATGGATCGAGATGACTCGAAATCTCGGTCTGGATTCGTTTTTACTCTTAATGGCGCTACGATCACCGGAAGAGTTCCAAGCAAAGTGTTACAAAGAGATTCTACGACCGAGTCCGAGTACTATGTTGCGTCTAGACATGTACAACGGAAAGCTCATCTAATCCGGGATTACGTGGAGCAAAAGGAAGTAGTGATAGAAAAGATTGCTATAGATGATAACATAGCAGATCCTCTCACTAAAGCATTACGACAAGATAAGCATGAAGGGCACGTTAATTCCATGGGAATTAAACGTGTTCCTAAGTTGTAGTACTCTTTTATGGATCGGATTCATTCTCTCTTGTACTCTATACGACATCATCGTTTTGATATTTTATATATATATATTTTGTTTTTCATGTGGAATTGTACGACAATTTTGAACACCACAAAGTGAACTGAACAAACATCATATCTTTTTAGTCCTTAATTGCCCACATGAGCTGATAACTCTTGCAATTATTTTGTGACGTTGGTTGATGGTGGGTTCAACGAGCCATAAGTCAACCGGTTGACTGACCAATCACGAGGGCGAGTTATACGGATATCTCGTAGGACACCATTGTGACATCGACGTGGAGTCCTAAATGTTTTATAACATTCGTTGCCCGGTCGTGGATAGGACTACCATGGTGATCCTAAGAGTCGATTCTTTGACTATCGACTGTCTCTTGAGACTACGGCAGATTTTGGGTGACTTTGGTTTCTTTCTCACGGTCATCCGTAACAGGGGGCCAAGTAGATTTTTTCTGGGTCATTTCATGCTGTGCTTAGATCGGAAGGAGTCGAGTTGAAGGAAATATTCAGCCTTTATCGTGCTCGATATTTCTCGGGGCCACTCGAGGAGTCAGAATCAAATGCATGGCCATGCTCGAATACGGATTCGTTTTATCGCTTAAGTTACTCTCTAGTCGGGGAAACCACTCTAGATACGGATCGATTGTAAAATACGACCTTTGTGGATCCGGATCTGCAAATTGTTTTACATTGAGTGGGAGAGATTTTAAATGAATATGAGAATCGGTTATCGCACCTACACTTGTTCGGACAAGTGGGAGTTTGTTGGAGCTTGTGTCCTCCAGTTAGTGCGGATAACGTCATTGCACATACACTTGTACGGACAAGTGGGAGCTTGTTGGGGTTTGTGTCCTTAACGCTTAGTGCAGGACTTATAAACCTCTAAAAGGATCAAAGGGCATACTTTTGGTATTATTATCGGTTGATCCACGTTTATCAATAACGGTTGGCTTGCTAGATAAGTTTGACGTTATTGTCATACAGATGGCGGTGATCAACTGGTCCCTAAAAGTCACACCTATAGGATACGTTCGAGAGATGTGACGGTATGAAAATACTGTCATGTAGATGCCAAAATTGACTAACCAGTTAGTCCGAGTTATTTGACTAGTAATTAGTCAAATATGTGATGTTGAGATATTATATTTAATACGGATTAAATATCATGGGCTATAAGCGAATTAACCGGTTAATTCGTAAAATTAAATATACGTGATTTATATTTAATTAAATGTATATTAAAAATAATTATACAATACTGTTTTGTCGGACACGTATTAATAATTCAGCTAACCCGTATTATTAACTGATGCCTTAATTTCCGATAACCGATAACAGTTTATAATATAAACCGCGTCATATACATTTGGAGTTTAATGAACCGGACCGCGAGTTACAACCAAGAGGAAGTGGAAGCCCACTTCCCTTGTGTGGGTCTCGGTTTTGCCGAACTGGGGAGAACAAAAGGAGACCTCCTCCTTCTGTTAAACCTAATCATCATTTGCCAAAACAAATTAGGGTTTCGAAGAGCATTCATCTCTGTAGAAACCGAGATCTCACATCTCAAGCAAACTCACATCAGTTCTCCCTATATTGCAAGGCAATCGGAGAACACTGTTCTAGCACAAGGGCATATCTCGGACAAAGTCTTGGGTGTTACAATTAGGAGGAAATCTGGTTTGATTTCTGTTCTTTACGCCGTTCAACAAGGACCCGAGGTTATTTCTTGTTCCTTATCGTTTCCTTGTATTTATCGTTTTATGACTATAAATTGCATGTTTAAATTTACGTTATAGTCCTGCAATTTAAGGGTAGTATACGGATATTAACCCACACATCATTCCCGGAGTTTTTTTGAAGCTTGAACGAATCATGTGTCCCTTTCACGGTCCACTCATTTTCATAATATTCGACCAATGCATGCTTTTTACCAGAGGCGGGGATGTAATATACCTCTGTCAACAAATCATAAGGGCCTTTGGTAGAATCCTTGCTTATATTCCTAAATAAAATAATTTCAAGATATTTAAATCTTTATATCTTCATATAGACCATAATATTCATACTGACTATAAGTTGTCTTCACAATTAAAATAAAAGTAAGATTACCTCTTCTGAAGATTAAAAACTTTTTTCCCGCTACAATCCATGACTCTGGTCTCAACCAAATTAGGTTTGACATGCTGACATCTCGCCAGATGAAACACTTGAGGTGCGCGCATTGGAGGAGAAAATGATATAGATACATGAAGTAGTACTGGCTCGGAATTTCCAACGCTAGAGATAAGATCAAGTGAAATCCATTTATTTGTCCAAAGTTGAGACCGGGAAGCCAACATATCTTCTAAAGAAACAGAGCATGAACCAAGAAGCTTCAATGATCTCTTTTGTTTCATCTCATCAGAAGTAGGAGAATAGGACATGAGTTCAAGGAGAAACTCTCCAGCTAGCTCACACTCAAAATAAGCAAAGAGTTTGTCCTTAGAAGCCGATGATATACCCAACCATCTCTTGGTTTTGAAAAGTGTATCGGGTTGATTCTTAGAGACTGCAACAAGGAGATTTTCTTTGCGCTCATTTGGTAAGTTCTTGATATCAACGCACTCTAATAATACCTGTTAATGAAAACTACCAATTATTATTTTATAACATCATTAAATTATAGCAGCATTTTTAAACAATGACTTTTATCTACCAAGATTGATGATTAGATAATTCGATATCAATCTAGTATTCCGAAATTTGTAGCAAAGATTAACTTCCTATTTTTTTGCGTGTAAAGTGAGCCACAAGTGCAATTTTGATGCTCAAATATTTTAAAACTTTGATCATAAATATATGGTTGTTAGAAAATCGTTTTTACCTCCGTAGCCTCCACAGTTGGAAAATTTATATGCTGGCCAAACTTTTCGGTCTTGTTGGATTTCTTAGCATCGACACTGAACTTGTAGGGAACACGCGTGACTGGAGTAGGGATATCTCCTCTACTCATTCCACCAGCCTTCCAATAGCTAAACCCAAAGGTTTGTTCCCATTGTTGGGTAGTTTCGGTAAATCCAGTGTCCAGTCTACTCCCTTTTGATTTATCAGGGTTAGAATCAATGTGTGGAAGTACACCGCCTATCAATTCCTTCATGTCTTTGCAATAAGAATCTGGGTACAGTTGGTGTGTGTGCCACATCAGATCAACATCGTAAGTGGGGACACCGAAACTTTGCAGACCTGTTTTCCTGTTTGTTCTAATGATATGAAGAAATCCTTTGTATCTAGCTGATGCTTCTTTAAGAAAGAGTTCGTCGACCATGTGTGGTCGACATGCCAAACACATGTAATCTTTGAGTAATCTAATACAAACATAAAGAAGATTAATTACTTTACAAAGTTTATATTACCTGATAAGTGAAACCAGTCTGTCTTTTAACTGCAGCAATCAGATCATAATTAGTAATTTTTTGAGTTAGTGAACTTTTCTGCAAACTCTCTTCTGAAAAGGGACGTTCTAAGTCAAGCTCATAAGGTTCTTCAGGGTACAATTTGCTCCATATATCTTCACTTGTGCTCTTCGATGTCGCTTGTATGGATGACATGACTTTGTGGTTGGTAAGGATTCTTCCAAACAACTTTTCACAATCGAATTTGTACCTGACCTGTAACATAGACGTACCAATATAGATGTAATCTAAATAAGTAATAAACCCCTTTTCTATGAGTAAGCTTAGCCTCATGTTAGAACAGTTTTAAAATAAAACAATATAAACCAATTTTGGTGCTTTTATCATAAAAAAGTGGCGATTGGTGCAAGTTATTTTGGTAACATATCACTGGCTTTGCAATAGGACTTATGCAAAATGGTTTTATACAAGAATCATTGTTTTTCCATTTGGAACGGATGGCTTTGAGAAAATATTAGTCTAAAGTTAGAACCATACCGGGTTTAACCTATGGCAGTGCCATATCAATTCACAATCAAAAGGAACAATCAATGCCTCTTCAGAAACAGGGTTCTCTTCATGTTTGGCGAGCAAAGGAAGCCAAAATGCATTGTATCTGAAAGATTCAACATCGACAACAATATTAACTCGACCAATTGATTCTTCATAATACAAGACGCTTAACCGATTAAGCGTCACATTTTTCTTTTATTAAATTATATTGCATGATAGAGGTTAGTTAAGAGCATTTACCTGTAGACAGCCCTTTGTAAGGCATGATCTTCAAATAGGAAACGATTACGGTGTTCCAATGCATCAAGGAATTTCAGATGAGTTTTAGCAGCCTCAACAAGATCAATACTCACTGAAATGTTTTGTGCCACAGCCCATGCTTTCACTTGTTCTTTTTCCATCTTCACGCCCTATCCAACCGTCAAAATCCAAGATTGATGACGTTTGATCAATGTATTGAAAGACTACAAATTAAAGCTTACGTATATTTATGGTGACAATAAGAAAAATATCCGGTATACTGAGAAATAAGAATAAAAAAAAATTGAAACTGGTTTGAAATCCGGTTTCAGTTCCGGAAAAGTAGTGGTTCACCGGATTTGGGTTTTGGTTTACAAGGTGTAAAAAAAATCTGTTAATCAGGTAATAAAACCAAATATAAAAATTGGTTCGGTTAACCGGTTTTTCCTATCCCCAATTGTGTGTATGAGCTCTATGTGGAATGAAATGGAGAATATTGTTTGAAAGTCTTACATTAGGTCTTAAAAATTGAAAACTTAATTTAATTCCACTTTGGAAAAAAAAAAGCGATTTTGGTTTGAGAAAAAAAATTAGTTTATAAGACAAGTTACCAAATCGAATTTTAAAATCGGTTTCGTTTATAAGTCTTAAATTAAGGCTTAAAAATTAAAAACTCAATTTTATAATTATGAATAGAAAATGTGAGTATAGTAAGTTCTTATAGAAACTTGTTTATAATTTTAAGAGATAAAGTGAAAAATATAAAAATCTAAACTGAGTTTTAAAAATGAATGGTTAGATCTTGAAGACCCACTTTGGGTCTAAAAATAAAGATAGTTTTACCTATATTCAGGATTTATCCAATATGTACCTCGTAAAAAGGTAACAGTGACGGAAATTTCTTTTTAAAAATAAAAAGAATATGATTGATATAGAAAAATATATAAAAACGGTTTTTCTAACGTGTGCCCTAAGAGCACACATTAATAATCCAAAAAAAAAATGAATGATTGATATACAAACTCACATTTACCATAATTATTAAATATTCTCAACAATCTTTCTCTAATCCCCTATTTACTAAATGAATAGGCGAAACTCTTATTTTTCTTGCCTAAATAATATTTCCTAAAATAAAGTGTAGTATTTTTAGCATAATTATCTCACAATCTTTTAATGGCACAATCTTTCCTATTTACTAAATGAATACGCGAAACTCTTACTTTTCCTGCCTAAATAATATTTCCTAAAATAAAGTGTAGTATTTTTAGCATATATTATTGTCTCACGGTCTTTTAATGTCACAATCTTTGAATAAATTTAATATTTAAAATATTCTATATTATTTCACATTATACATAAATTTATCTCCATTATTATATGATAAAAAAAACCGTATACTTTTTTTTTTAAAATAATTATACATAAAAATTCATTGACTTTTAATGATAAGAAGTTGCACAAAAAATGTTAATAGTAAAAATATTTTAAAAATAACATCATTAATTTCTCGGTAAAAAAACTCATTAAAATATTCATTTCATGACTTTTTATAATTTTAATTTTTATTGCTCAAATTAAAATAAAGTGGTGAGAAACATAAGAAAAATAAGTGAATTATCAATTTAAAATTCATAAATAACACGGGGTACACTAAAAAGTTAAATTTTATAAATATCGTGCATGTATTGCACGAGATCTAAACTAGTTAACTTATTAACATGAAATAAAAAAAAAGTGAACAAGAAGATGAATTTCACAGCCTTAATTACCAAAACATGATTAAAGAACAAAATAATACTTACAATGATATTAATTTCTCTCTCTCTCTAAACGCAATATCAGTTCAAATTGTTTGACGTTATATTGATGTGCCTCAAATCAGAGTATATGGTCTGCCTTTTATAGTAGTGTTTGTTACTACTAGTAACGTTCAGTGTTCCTCAAAAAACATGTAGAATGTGATTCTTGAAAAAATATTGACAAAATTGCCCCTGTAACTGATGGATTTAACAACCTGTCTGACTTTCAAAGCCAAAATTCGCGGGTTTTTCAACAGCTATATAGCATGTGAAATGTGAGTATGGGGATAATTTTCCATTTTAGGGAGAGCATTGTTAATCCCCCATTTGGATAATAGGTTTGTAACAGTAGTGAATCACAAAATACGGTATTGGAAAACGGTCTTATATTAAATTTATTGTGAGATTATTTTACAGTTTAAAGTAAAATTTGTATCAAAAGTAACGCAACAATTAACATGTACGAGTGGTTAAAACGATTTACATATAAAAATGGTCATGTTTAATAATAAAGTTAGTTACTCATTATCATAGTAGGTACTCCGATCTTTTAGTTACGAGTAATTCATAATTATTTTCTCTTGTACACTAATTTTAGTTGTTCCAAAATATATTTCAATATTAGAGTTTTCATTGATTTATTGTTTAAAAGTGACAATTTTGTTTATAACTTTTATCATTGAATGATCAATTTTATTATAAATAAGTTACATTTTTCTCGTTTTTAAGTTAAGACTGCCTTAAGGGAGACTAACTCGTACTGTTGGAAATGTCTTAACAATTAACTAATTTATTGTGAAATATTATTATTTAAATTTAGATCGTCGCAACTCGCAAGGTCTTGCTAGAGATCTACCTTGTATATTGAGTTGATTTTATTGGGTCACACACTCACACATTACTATCGAGTAGTATCGACTGAGACTTGTTTAGATTATATATGGATCATCGTAATATTGAATAGACGTATTAATGTTCTACAATTCGGAGATGTTTCGTAACCCACTGAAAATCACATGAATTGTAAAACATGTAAATTAAGTACAAACCAGTTTTGTTACCCGTGAGAATTCACGGGACTATTTATGGTTTTCCGCTCATGTTTACTGTTTGATGTCATGTGTACAATGTACTCGATCTTAACATATTGTGAAGAATTAAGATTTAGATGATAGCCTAGAACCTTGTTTTAGTTTTCGTTATATTTTTGTATGTGTTAAGCACAGACTTTCATACTACTTTATCCTTTTAACTAAAAAGAGTTGAGACAATATGATGGAGATGAGGAAGTTAATATATATAGGCAATATTACTGGATATTCAAAAATTAAAAAGATGGCATTAATTTTAGGATAAATTTTTGGATGAAACGAACAGTAAAATTGAGATACAGCCATATAAGGAGTAATACTTTGGAAATTGAGTTTTAAATCATTTACATGTATTGTGATATTATTAGTTTCAGTGATAAATAATCATCATTAAGGCCAAACTACCCTATTTAATATTTATTTCTTTTATTTAATAAGATGACCTATTGTTTCCCTTTAACATTATTATTATTATACTTTGTGTTCCGTGTGTAATTCCGGAGCAGGGTTTGTTACCACGTAAGCTTATAGAATGATGACTTTGCTTAACTCTTCCTTTCGGCCTCTCCTGAAACAATGAACAAACTGAGGGCTCGGCTTGGTACCGAGCGAACTCACTCCGACGCTCAAGTCAGTAAACTTAAAAGGGATTAAGTTGTGTGTTACTTGGCACAAGGTATATTGTAGAGAGATAAGGGAGTTTATACCAGAGTAGTGTGTTTAACTGATTATTTTCGGATCCTTTCCTCAATGAGGGTTGAGGAGTATTTATAGACTTTCACCTTTTGTCACGTAGTGGCCAAGTGGCCAAGTGGCAGAGCAGGTGGAAAGACTGTTCTACCCTCGGCCGAGGGACCCATGGCAGGCCGGCGGGCCCTGTTGACTCCATGCCGAGGGGTCTTGGATGTGAGTACGCGGATGTGTGTCCCGGCTGGCTAGTTGCCTAGCCGAGACCCAAATGACAGGCCGACTGGCTGCGTCGGTTAGTTTGTCCAAGGTGTTGACTTCTTGTGGATATCTTTGACCTTGCTCAATATGTTGACTCGGTCGGTGGGTGCGAGAATATGCCCCATCAATTTGCCCCAGCGTAGTCTATGCCGTGGTATGGACCTTCGATGAGTGTTGAGCGTATTCTCGCGCAAGTAAATATTTCTTCCCGGCTTCTTCTTCCTCGGCTTGGTTACTCGCTCGGGCCGTACAGTATCCCCCTCCACATGGATGTGTAAAGGGCATCAAATGTGGAAAAGAAAATGGCGCTGGCCGAGACCGAGGTTGTGAGTGCCGTGTGCTTTGATTGCCCCCAGCCGGTGCTGCCAAGCTCGGTTGAACAGCGGGCCGTTTGGCAAGTAGATACCAAGGATAGTGTTGAAGAAGATACGTCGATTGGCATTCTGTCAAGGAGCGTGTTGAAGAAGTTTTGTAAATTTTTGTCGATTGACATTCCATGGCTGCATGCTTGACACGTGGCTCGGCGTTGATTGGTTGACGCTTCATGGGCTTTGCCCTGATTGGTCCGTTTCATGGGCTTTGCTCTATAAATAGAGCAGTTAGCCCCTGATTTTGGCCGCCAAAAATTCACTTTCTCAAAAAAAAAAATTTCTTCTCTCTAGTCTTCTTTGACGAAACTTCTCTCTAGTCTTCAAAGCGTTACTCGGCTTAACACTTTTCCAAGGTAAACAAACAAATTTTTCAACTTTTATTTGTTAAGTATTTGTTGTCATGTCTTCTGCGATCTTTGGACCTAGTTCTCTGTCTTGGGGGCTCCCGTCGCGCGCCGTGATGAAGAGGAGGCACTGGTTGTCACCCCGTTAAGGTTTGGGGGTCCTAAGTCTCCCTCTCCTGAAGTTGATGATCAGTATTTGGAGGACTTCTCGGATGATGATGATGATGCTGACGATGATGATGATGAGGAGGGAAGGACTCATTCCGATGAGGGGAGGCCGCATCTCTTGGATCACGGCGACGCCTGCTCGATCAATCCTGATCGTGCCTGGATGAATAAGTTCGCTAGCTGTTCCGGTTCTGATCTTTTCGAGGATCATTACTCCTTCGGCAGGGAATATAAAATGGTTATCCCTAAGGAGGGTCGGGCGGTCTTTGCCCTCCCAAGGGTCAGATCGGCGTGTACATCGGACACCCGGAGTATGGGCTCCGGTTTCCTCTGAATGGATACGTTGCGGCCATCATTAAAGCCATGAATGTCGTCGTGGCTCAACTGCATCCGTTGGCCATTAGGACTATAGTTGGCTTTGTGTGGCTCTGTCTCTTTAAGAAGGAGGCCCCAACGGTTAACTTGTTCCGCCGGCTTCATCATCTTCGGCCGTCAACCCCCGGTGGCACGGGGTGGTACAGCATGCAGACAGAGCCGGGTTACGTTACCGTGTCCAAAATTACATCTTGTAAGGACTGGAAGGGGCGGTGGGTATACGTTGAGGTTCCGGAGGATTATCCATTTGCCCGGTCCTTCCAAAGACCGCGTCAATTTGCGGTGTGAGAGTCGGGGGGAGCGTGAGAAATATATCTCCCGGAATAAGCTCAAGATGGACGCCAGCAGGGTCTATCTTAATGAGGATGAGAAGCGGGCAATGCAGCTGTTTGAGGCTGAGAAGGATGGCACGCCGAAGGATGGATGCCCCCGACGCAGATCATTCTTCAGGATGAGCTGCTCTGCCACGTCGGCCTCATACCGGCCCTTAGGCAGGGTGAGTGGGGTCGGTGTGAGGCCCATCTTTGCTTTTTATGCTTCTGTTTTTGAACTTGTTGTAGACACCTCGTTTCTGCACCCCTCGCAAACCACCCGGTGATGATTGGGCCGCATGTTTGATTCGCGGAACGATTTGTGACAGTTCGTAAGATTATCGTCAAGTGATTGCTCAAATATTAATGTCAACCTCTTAGTTGTCATCTACGTGCCGATACGGTCGTTTTGGCGATAATTAGAGTACATTCGAGTCCGGGTCAAAAACCGTCTCCATTTTCTCGATAAATTTGTTAAATCCCGAGTCAGAATGTTCTGGAATGTTCCGGATATTTCTATTCCATATTTCAAATTTTATCTTTTGGCAAATAATATCCCGTAATATTCAAAAGATAATCGAATTATTTCCGTCCTACCATAACTCAAACGCGGAAATCTTTCTTAAGCAGGAGGAAACCTCCTGGGAATAGACGCACCTCTTCCAAGAGACGCAGTGGCTGCTGCGCCTCTTCCCAGGCCCTTCTTTGCATGATTTACGTATCTTTTTCATATCTTTCCGAGATTCACTTCCAAAGAGTCTCCGAAACCCTATTTCTTCACGTGATTAGTATAAATAGGAGCCTTCGTTCCTCATATTTCTCACGCGAGTGTCCGCCCTTCTCTTCTCCCTTTGCATTCTAGACTTCGTTCTTACTAATTGGCGCCTACGTGCTTGGACTTCCGACCACGTAAGCTCGGATCTTTCCGGGTACCAGCCTCTCCGTTGCATGACCGACCAATTTGACCACTACACTCAATCAATCTAATTAATCAACTTGTTAAATCGTTTTCCTCTTGAGAGGGCACTCTTTCCTTGCATTCGCGTCGAGCATCACTAATCGATCTTCTTAGTTCTTCTCGTTCCGTCAACATGTAAGTCTGAGGGTGTATTAATATTCTCTTTATTTATTGTATTTTATTATTGCATATTATTATTGTAAGGTTTATGTCGAAAGTACCCCATTAAAACCGATTTCTAAAACCGTCTTTAAAACCTGTTTTGCGGATTTCCAGTAGACAGATGTCGAGAAAAGACGCAGCAACCGCTGCGCCTCTTCGAAGGAGCGCAGCACCTGCTGCGCCTCTTCGTGAGGCTGCCGCAGTTCCTGCTTCTTTTCTTCTTCCTCCGTCCTCTGTAATTCGTCTCAAATTTATTTCTTTTGTTTTGTTCGTCTGTTAATTCTTTGTCTTAATGTCATAATAATTCATATATATAATTTATTCATCATTAACATGTTTAATTCATCATAAATCCGACTCAAATCCCAAATAATCAATATTTGCGGGTTTTCGTCATTAAATTCAATTCGAGTTTTAGGGATTCAATTCGTTCATATTGGGTTTCTGGGATTCATTGTTGATATATTTTCGCCTGTTTAGTCATTAATTCATCGTCAATTCATCATGTTTAGTCTAATTCGTTTAGTTAGTTAGTTTAATTAATCATTCATTAACATCGACCCTTCACATGATTAATCCGTTTATTTCCGTCTCATCCATGTTCTACTGTTTTATGACCTCAATCATATGTAAATAATTCATTAATCACTTTCATCCGAGTCTAATATCGTAATCAATCCTTAAAATTAACAAATAACATTAACGGTTTGCGATTCGGCTTCCACGGCCCAGAACTCACCCTTGAAACAGACGCAGCGTGCTGCGCGCTCTTCCGAGGGCGCATTTCTGCTGCGCTGTTCGAGGTGAATTCTCATCCTGAACCCCTTTTACGCCTTGACCTAGTTTAATTAGGCTACGTATTAATCAACTATTATCCGTAATATCACGCTAATCCCTGTTCGTTTATTTCATTAATTTTGCTCTTTTATTCTTTTATTCTTTTTCTCAAAATTATCCGTTTTAGCGGTATTTTCGACATAAATCGCCTATTCCAATGTAATTAATGTAATTTTCATTATTGTATTTTTATTATTATTATTTCGTATCATTTGTATGCTTCACATGTAAATGAACCTTAAATCCTACTTCGACCCAATTGTATGCTAATTAATTGTCTACCGACTTAGTCTAATTCTCACATGTTAGGATTAATCTATGGATGTTGCATTGCATGCATATAGCCGACGATATATCAAGTACGAATAAACTTCCCTAATCATTAGTAGAGGCCGCTATCGAGGCGGGCGGGATTAGGTGTTCGATCAAAAGAGCTTCCTAATACGTACCCTCACCCCTTACTCCAGATCTCCGTGAGCACCCGTGTTCATTGGCATCCACGAGAGTCATTCTAGACATAGAATGCTAAGGGTAACGATTGCTTAGTGTTCATGTCACTACTTTGTGTCTTGACATGACACGAGGTGTTCGAACGGTTCCAATTTCCCATAAAAATTGGTGGCGACTCCATACAAAATGCAAACGCTTGTTTTCGAGCCCCTTCACCAAGCGCCCCCGTGGGCGGCCCGCTGTCCACAGTTTGGCGACTCCACTGGGAATATACACTTACGTGTAGCTAAGGGTGAAACTTGAACAAGGTTAGGGAATAAGTTTGTACAAGACAATTGTCGGTTTTCATAACTCGGTCTTCCTAGACCGTTTAATTGGCCTTCCTAGGCCCAACCCAACCCATTCGACCAATCGTCCCGTCTAAACGGTCCTAATTCTTATTTGGGCCTAAAGATGGATAGCGATTGACGTCATCCATACCATGATGCTTACTCTTGTTTGTATCAAGGGCCTTCACTACTTGAGGAAATGGACTAGGAATCGGCCTTACTCTTGTTTGGCACGAGCCTCTCCACAGACTTCGGGTTTGATGGTTCGATATGGCAACCCACCCTTTAAACCAAAACCCTTCTAAATGCACTCAGCATCCCGTTATAATGCTTGTATAAATGTGTAAACCTTATGTGATCACCACTTCTAAACAGAACCATGACGAATTTTCAAAAAAAAAGAATCAAAACCCGTTTTCAATCAAGAATTTCGAAATAGGGCCTTTAATTAACACAAAAATCCGGTCAAAACTCTGTCCATTTGTCGTGTCAAAATTCGGGCCACAAGCCCATTTCAAACCTCACTTCGAGTCCACTCCTACAACTACACTACAGTTGACTAGGACACACATTTTCAAGGACCTTGTCTTTCTTCAAAACTCACTCAACACAAGTGGCACACACCCACTTCACGAGTCAAGTCTTTTCCTCTTTTAGCAAGTGTGATAGAATGGTCGATCGTGTTTTGATTAAATCGCCGATCTCTTATCCGGTTTCCAAGATGCCTGGGTCAAGTGATGAAACGAACCTCCAAAGAAATTCAAGAAAGTAATGATCGAATCCTAGCCGCGATAGCCCAAATGCAAATTACCCAAGAACAAACCTATGACCGCCTTGAGCTTATCGAAGGCCGTATCTTTGATGTAGAGGGGAAGCTACCTCCCCCAAAAGGTGGAGTGCTACAATTTTCCGATGACGAGTCTAAAGATGAGAATCCTGTCCTAGGAACAACCGCAGCTGAGAAAAGACTCCAATACCTAGAGGAGCAATTGATGTACCTTAAAGGGGATGACATTTACAGGGAGAACAATCGTAAGTATGAAGCCGTCAATTCCAAATTGCCCACTAACCTTAGCATAACGGATATCCCTAAGTTTAAAGGACATGAGAACCCTTTGAACCACATCCGCGCCTTCAAGGACTACATGTCTATCAAAGGCATCAAACCCGAGATGTTCTTAAGGATCTTTCCTTCATCTCTCGACACCATCCCAAAGCAATGGTTCTACACTTTAGATCACAAAAAGGTCGCTACTTGGGAAGATGCCGCAATCGAGTTCTCAAAGCAATATGCGGATAATGCCGAAATCCAAGTCAATATGCGTACTCTAGAGGTTCTTACCCAAAATGACAAGGAAGGATTCACCGACTTCCTAAGTAGGTGGAGGAAGACTAGTACTCAACTAGTTGAACGCCCGGATGAGGCCACTCTTGTGGAGAAGTTCGTGGACAATCTCAAGCCCATATATGCCAACCATTTGAGATATCAAAATATCAAGACTTTCAAAGACTTAACCGTGTTAGGGACACGAATTGAAGATGATATCCGCAAAGGACTCTTGTCCAAAACGGTAGGTCGAGGATACCAAGGGTCCACGAGTCGTTCATACGGCTCTACTAGCAAGACCGACGAAGTTAACCTTCTCGAGCCATCCAAGAAAACTAGCCCACCAAGGAAGTTCACAAACCTTGGGGATACATACTCCAATGCTCTAAAAAGGCTAATGAAGCAAGGCAAACTCCAACCCATTGGACCTACTCCCAACCCGAAAGGAAGTCCAAATTCGGGATGAAAATTCCTCTTTGTGAATACCATAGGGGCAAGGGGCATGACACAGAAAAATGCTACAAATTGAAACATGTGCTTCAAGATATGATTGAGGATGGTCGACTTCCAATTCCACCAGGAGGTAAGCCCAACAACACTCAGAATCCTCTTGGAGTTCTAGTGATTACAAGTGACGAATCTACCTTAGATTGCTCACACCTCATTTCTCCCATCGAAAATGAAATTCATGCAATTGAGAAAGAAAGACTCTACTCTACCATCTCCCCTACAATTTCCGACTTCATCGCATGGGCAAGGAGTGTAGATAGACAAGTGAGGGAACTAGAAAACATGGTAAAGACCTTACGCGATCCCAAGGCAACGCCTAAAGAACGCGTACCATTGACCTTCTCTCAAAATGCCACTATGCAAGAAGTAGTCGCCGTGGTCGACAAGCTAGTCGATCAAATCATACAACTAGAAAGTGACATCATGAGGATGAAGGAACTAGCTGCAATCAATGGAGTTTGGGCCGATGATGATGAAGACGAGTATCTCATCGAAAACTCTTTGGTAAAGGAAATAGTCCAAAATGGTGAAGACCAAGACGTGGATCACCTAACTCGTTCGGGTCGCCCATATCAAAGCACCACTCAAAACGGTCCAACCAACGTCATCACACCAAATGACAACGAAGACGACCCCACGATCATTTGCTCAAGCAATTACAAAGAACCAAGGCCGATCTTTCGGTCGGCAACTAGTGGCAAGCTCCTTTCCACACCGCCAAGCTTTACTGCAAGCTTTGGCCAAATTAAATGTAGCACATAACTCTACCCCTGAAGATGTAGTCAACTTGGTCTTCCAAGAATCACCGAAGCTAAGTAATCCTATTACTTTCTCAGACGAAGACTTGCCACCTTTTGGCGCTAATCACAACCTTGCTCTATACATCACTGTCATCTGTCTAAAGAAAAATGTGCCAATGACCTTGGTTGATGATGGCTCCGCGATCAACGTCATACCCCTCAAAACGGCATATAAACTAGGCATGAAAGAGTCGGATTGGACCCCTACAAATCAAGGTGTACGTGCATATGACGGTACACGACGAAAAGTGGTAGGACTTGCTAACCTAACCATAGCAACGGGACCAATTGAACGAAAGGTTAACTTCCAAATAGTGGACATCGAAGCTTCATTCAACATACTTCTGGGAAGGCCTTGGATTCATGCTTCCAAAGCAGTAATATCCACCCTTCATCAAAAGATCAAGATCCCACTAAATGGCAAAGTTGTGACGATCACTTCGTCACCCATCAAGGCCATAATCGAGAAGCAATCAAATAATCAAGTCCTTGCGGATCCCATATACGAACTTGGGGGCTTCCAAAGTGTAAATGTCATAGAAAGTGAGTTGGCACCCTTATACTATAATCCCTACTCTAACTTGGTGGTCAACCACATACTCAAAAATCAGGGATACTTCCCTGGAATGCCTTTAAACCCAGTTCGGAAGAACACCTTTGCACCATACAAGAAAGGCAACTCATCGAGAATACCACTTGGACTAGGGTACAAACCCACAACAGAAGAAGTTCTCGAAATGCTTGCCCAAGTCCAAAATCGCAAGTATGTAGGAGTCCAAATGAGGCCATATCTCCCTACCTTGAATGGATACTTCGTTCAAGAAGGAAGTTCGAAACTCTTTCATGGATTTCCCGAACCTTGGCATTACCTCGAGAGGAAGTTAGCCGGAATCGAGATCTTTCACGATTGCTACTTCATCCCTCCAGAAACGGTTCCTACCGTCAAAACCCGTCAAGCACCTTGCTTAGACGAGCAAGCTGTGAGCCTCCTGTTTGGAGAGGACCGATTTGTTAAGGCCGCGCAGGATGAGATCATTACTACGATACTTCAAGACGATCGCTTCAACCCCACCGCATTGATCACGAAAATCGACACAAAGCGTGAAAGGATGGAGAAAATCAATCAAATGGACCAATAATCGGGAAGACTCTTCAAGCTCACCATTGGAGAAGGAGAGATGTTCAAAGAAGAACCAGAAGACGACGAGTTCGAATCAGAGTCGGAGTCGGAGTCAGAGTCAAAGTCTAGAGAAGTCATTAGAGAGTCTACTCCTGTCGTCATCCCCACTCCCTTCGTTTCTCCTAGCTTATTTTCAAGTAGCCACGTAGTTCGGAAATGCCCCAATTCTTCGTCCCTTTACCGCCACCGACCATGGATCAGTTGGCTTCTTTGTTTCAACTTTACTCGAATCTTAATATGAATAAATCGAGTTAACTTACTCTTTGCGTTATCTTGAGTGCAATTCTCGTTTATGATGATACCGAGGATGACCAAGACCCGGACTTGACCGAAATACCTCCCTACGTAGCCAAAGAAATACTACAGGAAGGGGAAGGGGGACCAGTAATTGAAGACACCGAACCCATCAATGTAGGCACCGAACTAGAACCCAAAGAACTTAGGATAGGGACTACCTTGAGCTCTACCGAACGGGCCGATTTCATAGACCTCCTAAATGAATTCAAAGACGTTTTCGCTTGGTCCTACAAAGATATGCCGAGGATCGACAGGGGATATTGCCGAACATAGGATTCCGATTAAGCCGGGTTTCAAACACCGTGAAACGAAGCTTCGACGAATGAGAACAGAGTGGGCTCTAAAGATTAAGGAAGAAGTTGACAAACAATTCAAAGCCGGGTTCATCAAAGTTTCCGAGTATTAGACCGGGTGGCTAACATAGTGCCCGTACCCAAAAAGGATGGGAGAATCCGAGTTTGTGTTGACTTTAGGGACTTGAACAAAGCGAGTCCAAAAGATGACTTCCCTCTACCTCACATCGACATATTAGTGGACAATACTGCAGACCACGCATTACTATCCTTCATGGATGGATATGCGGGTTATAACCAAATCAAAATGGCCATGGAAGACATGCATAAGACCGCGTTCGTCACCCAATGGGGAACCTATTGCTATACAGTAATGCCGTTCGGATTGATCAACGCCGGAGCTACATACCAACGCACCGCGACTACACTCCTACATGACATGATGCATAAAGAAGTTGAGGTATATGTAGATGACATGATCGTCAAATCCAAGGAAAGAGAGGGACATATTGCGAACCTTCGCAAGTTCTTCGCAAGGCTACGGAAGTACAACATGAGACTCAACCCTCAAAAGTGCACATTTGGGGTGACATCTGGCAAACTCCTAGGATACGTCGTTAGCCAACGAGGCATAGAAATAGATCCTTCCAAAATCAAAGCTCGATCGAAATGCCACAACCTCAAACAGAAAAAAAAGGAAGTCGAGGATTCCTGGGAAAAGTGCAATACATAAGTCGATTCATATCGAAACTTACGATGATTTGCGAGCCTATCTTCAAGAAACTCAAGAAAACAGACCACACCATGTGGGACGATGACTGTCAAAAGGCGTTCGACAGAATCAAGGAGATATTGGCTAAACCACCAGTGCTCATGCCACCACAACAAGATCAACCTCTTGGTTTGTATCTCACGGTAACCGAAACCGCCATGGGTGCCATGCTGGCTCAAACCGTAGGAAGTGAAGAAAGAGCTATTTACTACCTAAGTAAGAAGTTCTTGGAATACGAGTGCAAATACTCACAACTCGAAAAGACATGCCTCGCTCTTGTGTGGGCAACAAAGAAGCTACGTCACTACATGCTTAGCTACTCCGTCAAGATATTCTCCAAAATGGATCCAGTCAAATACCTCTTCGAGAAACCCGTCCTCAACGGACGCCTGGCAAGATGGACCATGATGCTCTCGGAATTTGACCTCAAATATGTGCCGCTGAAAGTAATAAAGGGTCGCGTCGTCGCCGAATTCTTCGCAGAAAACCCCATCAACGACGCACAAACCATAGATACTTGGTCATTTCCCGACGAGGATATACTTCAAACAGATATAGACTCCTGGGATCTATACTTCGATGGAGCATCAAACCTAAGAGGATTTGGGATAGGAGTGTTGCTCATTTCTCCTGAAGGTGAGCATACACCAATCGCTGTCAAACTCGACTTCGAGGTGACAAACAACGCCGCAGAGTATGAGGCTTGTCTAATTGGATTACAAGCGCGATAAGCTTAGGCATCAAAAACCTCCGAGTGCACGGAGATTCATCACTGATCATCAACCAAGTCACAGGATCCTGGAAAATCCAAAGTGAAAGCCTAGCACCCTATCAGGCTAGGATAGACCAAGTCGCTCAATTCTTCGATCACGTAACCTACTTACACCTACCTCGAGAAGAAAATCAATTTGCAGACGCTCTTGCGAAACATGCATCTTTGATAAACATGCCAGATTACATGATGGAAATGCCTTTGGGTATCGAACGACGGTCGGAGCCGGCTTATGTCCATCAAATTACCGATGAAGAAGAAATCGCACAGGAACCCTGGTTCCAAGCAATCCTGAACTTCAAGCTCAATGGCACCTATCCACCAGATATGGACAAAAGGGGACAACGAGCTATACGCCTATTGTCTTCACAATACGTTCTCATGCAAGGAGAATTATACAAAAGAACACCTCTTGGTGTAGTCCTACGTTGCCTTGATCATTCACAGGCACGGAAAGTGATGGAAGAAGTCCACGACAGAGAGTGCGGTCCTCACATGAGTGGGCCTATGATGGCAAAGAAAATCACACGTCTAGGGTACTATTGGACCACAATGGAATCCGATTGCATCAAATATGTGAGACATTGCCACAATCACAAATCTTCGGGAATGTACAACATGTCCCTCCTTCAATTCTTGTATACAATGACATCTCCTTGGCCATTCTCCGCATGGGGAATTGACATAATCGGAAAATAACCCCAACCCAGTAGGAACAGGAGGTCACTGTTTCATCCTAGTGGCAATTGACTACTTCACCAAATGGGTAGAAGCGGCTTCCTACACCGCTCTTACGGCCAAAAACGTAGCCAAATTCATACAGAATAACATCATCTGCCGATATGGTTGCCCACATGAAATCATTAGCGATAATGGGTCCCACTTCCAAGCCGAAACCGAACAATTGCTAGCCAAGTACAAGATCAGGCATCATCACTCCTCGCCCTACAGACCACAGACTAACGGCGCGGTAGAAGCGGCTAACAAAAATGTCGTCACGATCCTCAAGAAAATGACTGACAATTATAGAGATTGGCCAAGCAAAATACCCTTCGCTTTGTGGGGGTATCGAACATCCGTCGGACGCCCACGGGGCTACTCCTTTCTATTTGACTTACGGCATGGAAGCCGTACAACCATCGAGCTAGAAATACCATCCTTGCGTATTCTCGCTAGAAAGTCAAATCCGGAGGCCGATTGGAAAAGGGATAGATACGAAGAACTCATCCTCCTGGATGAACGTAGGCTTCGTGCCTTACATAATGTCCAAACATATCAAGCACGTATCAAACGAGCTTTCAACAAAAGGGTTAGGCCAAGAAACATCAAAGAAGGAGATTTAGTTCTCAAATCGGTCGAGCTCTTTTACCGTCGACCCGAGGGGAAAATTCAAACCTAATTGGGCCGGACCATATCTAGTCAAATCCATACTCCCAGGAGGCGCGGTTAGAATCACAGACCTAGATGGGAACGAGTTTTCAAACCCCACAAATCTCGACCAACTGAAACGATACTATGCCTAGAATAGGAACAAAAACGCGCCTCGCGTAAACCTAAGTGTCGCTCTTGTGGCACTAAATAAACGGCCCCCAGCCCATTTGAATGTCACTATGCTCTCGCATCTTGGCAAACTTGTCATCCTCATATCATCAAACAAACTAAATTCGCACCTCCCGAGTAAGCAAAAGCTCATGCTTATTTTCTATGTTCATTACAAGCTCTTGCTTCGAACAATTATTCTTTTACATTTACTCGAACTACGCACAAGGGTTTGATTTCGCTTTCTCTAAGTGAATACGTAGGCAATCCTTCACGGGATTCAACCCACCATTATATTTAAAATGTAAATAGAAGGACATTTGCATTGCATATGAAATTCGACAAGAATAATTAAAGAAAATCACAACGGTTTCATAACCACTTAACCTTTTTATTTCATTCAATTTCTAATAATAATAATACGACAAATAATAAAAATAGATTAGGCTAGGATTCTAAAAATCCCTCCTTTCTTATTACAATAATAATAATAATAATTAAATAATAAATAAGACTTGGGCTATTCCTCCATCTTTCCCTTGCCCTTGTCGTTCTTGTCATATTTCTTGTCACGACCTCGAGCCGGGCGCTCTTGCACCACTTCTGGACCTAATCACCAACGATCTTTCTCGAGGCCCGACTCTTCCATTCTTGCCAACCACCATCTCTGCGACGAGAGTAGTCTTCGATTTGTTCGAAGGATGAATGACTTGAAACCCGGCTTCTTCTTCTCCTTCGATCGGATGCTTCTCCTTCTCTTTCTCTCCCTCGCGTACCTTGTAGTCAACGGGCTCGCGCTTTCTCGCCTCTTCGCGCTCTTCCGAAGTTGCAGCCTTCCTCCACCTCAGATAAGAGTCCGACACCCACAAGGCATTGGAGGAGAAGTTCAAGAACCACATGTTTCTTTGGGCCCATTTCATAGCCCACTCTCTTCGGCTCTCTGTAGTAAGCGCCATAGCAGTCTGCGGAACGGTGTCAAGCCTAGGAATCATCTGCTTCAACCCAACTCGCCTCATCAATCTCTCAGGGAAGATGCATACCATAAACTCCAATCCAGGAATGCGCACGGACCTAGTGGGATCTAAAGAAGAAACTCCAGTGACAGACTTGAGGTGCCACCACGGTACGACCCACCTGATCAGCGGGCCATCCTCATTCTTCAACTTGTTCTTCCAATAATCGCAGACCGGGTGAAGTCCACCATGTACAAACTGTGTCCTCATCGAAATCATACGGGCATGATAGGAAAGTGCATGAACCGGGGCTCGAGCGGTGAGCCGTTCCATAAGCCAAACCTACCAAAAAAAAAAAAATGTATTAGACACCCACAAAAAAAAAAAAAAAAAAAAAAAAAAAAAAAAAAAAAAAAAAAAAAAATCTAGCATCCTCACGCCCTTCGGATAACGGGACTTCCCAAGAACGGCAGATTACGGTTGGATTTCCTATTATCCAAGCCCAAGATGATCTCCCCTAGGCATAGACAAGCTGGGCTCCTGCGCAGCTCCATTTGCTCAATAAGACCCAGAAGACGAGGATCGCCTCTCAAATCTTCATCAACATGTCCCTGAAAGACATACACATGCAGCAAACAGAAGCCAAACGCCCTCCTCCTGGCAAAATAAGAAACAGTAGGGTCGGCCCTGTTGATGAATCGGTCTATAAAATCTAGCATCCTCACGCCCTTCGGAGTAACTAAGCGATCCACCTCAAGTCTAGTAAGTCCAAGCAAATCTCTAAACTTACTCTTATACCCTTGAGCAGTAGAAGGGATGGCAGGTAAATGTTCGGGGTCCCACCCGCCAATAGCGACAATTTCCTCCTAAAAAGGACAAATATCACCTCCAGGGAACGCAAAACATGATAATTTGGGTCCCAATAATCAAGGCAAGCATCCAAGAACGGTTTTACAACCTTAATGAGTTTCAAACTCAATAAAGACCCAAGGTTGTAAGCACCCATATCGTGCTTCTCAATGTTCGAAAACTCATTAGTCCATTCCTTCAAGCGAATCTCCAAGGTATTCATGATGATAATTTTCTCTTGAAAATTTATTGGGAGTTTTTATGTATGAATCGACGAAGAAGAGACGGAAGAATTATATGATTTAAAGCTTCGTCGACGCTTCTATTTATACTAATTGCTGTTTCCAAAAATCCGTCAGAACCGACCAGCAGGGAACAAAGCGCACACTGCCGCCCTCTTCAAAGGGACGCGACTCATGCTGCGCCTCTTCCCACCTCACTTCGTGATTTCCGTTTGGATCTTTCCTAATTCTATAAACGAATAATTTCCTATTCCTACGGGATTTTATTTTGGTAAATCCGAGAAATTTACCATCCTTCAGGTTTCCTTAATCCGCGGACGCGCATTTCGAGGCGACATCGACATTTTCCGCCATTTTTCTCACACTTTTATATTTAGTTTTCATTTTAATTCTTTTTTTTATTTCAAACATTTACTTAGTCATTTCATTTTCTTAATTTCTTTTTTTTTCCATTTTCTAACTTATAGATTTCTCTTTTTTCTTTTTTTTCGGGGGTAACCCTCCCTGCCGTCCGGTCATTTCCGGCAAAATTTTTGCATTTTTGCGTCCTTTCGAGTCTCATTTTGCGCTAATTAAGGCCCTATGTGTATATAAAAATGTATGTGTCGCGTGATTTTCTATGTAAATTTCGGCAGCATGACGGCGTAAACCGTTGTCTACCAAACCTGTTCAAAAGCTAACCTGCAGGTACAAACAACACAACCCAGCAGCAAAAGGCACTCAGGCCGTCGTATATACAACAAAAAAGCAAATGTACAAGTAAACTGGGGGCTTCGCCCCGAACAAGTCCAAGTAAACTGGGGGCTTGCGCCCCAAAACAAGTCCAAAAACGCTCAAAATCAAGTCTACAAAACCACGCAGACTACTGTTGGGCACCCTCCAGCTCGGCAACCCTCGCCGTAAGAGCGGCAATCTCGGCGTCCCGAAACTCGAGCTCCCTCGACAAACGAGCCATCTCCTCCCGAGACTGGGTCAACTCTCGCTCCACTCGCGGTCACCCCGCAAATAAAGAACAAATTGACTCATGTCAATCAACTCAATCAAAAGGGGAGATAATCAAAAATCAAAAGAAGTCAAATGAGGTTCATACTGACGACCCCCGACCGCCGAGGAGTGCCTCGATGGCGGTAGCTCGCAGACCGGTTGGCCACCCTCCACAATGCCACGAACCGGACGGCGCAACTGCGTTTTCAAAAGAATTCTCGAAAATTGAACAAATTCAATCAAATGTGTTCTTACACGAAAACTATGCAAAATGGGAACTCACCCTCCGAATCGATGCCCGCCATCATCTAGGGCAAAGATCCGTCACGCGCCCGCGTCAAAGTCACGCAGGCTCGGAGATCGTCGTCCTCCCGAGCGTCGGTGTACTCAAGGGTCTCGGGGTACTCTGGGGGGCTCGATGCCCGCCGCCTCAACCTCCTGCAAAGACAAATGGCCCTCGTTAATCGATGATCTTTCGTCGCAATTCTCGAAAATCAAAATCCAACAAGAAAACAAAAGATACTCACCACTACCGGCCAATACGCCAACCTCCCGTAAAGGAACGCCGAATAATCCTCGTCGGGAGAAGAAGGTCGTCGCCACTAGCACCACCGAGTCCGCCTCCCTCTCGGCCCGCGAAGGCTCCCTAAACATCGTCCTAGGAGGATCGACGGGAACCGTCAACGCGCCCCGAAAGCACCGACGAGCTAACCGCTCACCCGGATACCACACAGACCCATCGACGTCCACAACGGCGACTCGAGCTCCCTAGGACGAAGGACCTCGGCGACGAACGGAGGCGCTCCAACGTACTCCGCCCAAGGTCTGGGCACCCATCATGACAATATAAAGGCAAAGGTCATTCCTATGATCAATTTAAAACAAAGCATAAGAAGGTGAGAAGAATAAATGCAGGGATACTCACGCAAGCTTTCACCAAGAGCGTTCACATCCCGCCGGTAGACATTGTGAGAAGAACGCTTGCTCTTCGTCCGCACATGACCCAATCCCTCACCACGGGTAGGCCCTCTCCAACGGCTCCCGTCCTCTTGGGCGCGAGGCCGGAAAGTAAGAGTACACCCACACACTGCAGCGGATAGTCAATGATGATCTTTCGATCTTTGATAAAAGAAAGGAATTTACTTTGGTCTAAAGGAAGGTTCATACCTCCAACAGTAGCCCAGGTCCGACAGCGCCAGGAGAAGTCCCCTTCTCCATCAACTCCGGACGAACCATGGCCCTCATAAAGCGGATGAGGACCGCAAAACCAGCAGTGACCCAGTCCCAACGCCCTAGGGAACTCAGTCGAAAAGAAAGGGGAGAAGCTTCGTCGACAGCCTCTCACCCTTGTCTCCGAGGTAAATCGAAGACAAGAACCACCAAAGCCACAGACGAGCCCTCTGCTCAGCTGTACAAGGAGGAGGAGTCGTCTCCCTCCCATCGATCACCACCGATGCCGGGGTCTTCCCCGCAAAGTAATCTCGAACGTAGGTGCGGGTACCAAACCCGGCACGCAACAGGCCTTCTCGCGATGGTTTCCACCCGATCAACCTCCTCGCCTCGGCCGAATCCGCCCTCATGCCGCCTCTCGGCCACACCATCTCCTCGGTCCCGCACGGCACTGTGAAATCATGCCGTAGTCCTCCAAGGTGACTCCCACCTCACCAAAAGGCGGGTGAAACGTGGAAGTCGTATCCCAAAATCGATCCAAGAAAGCGCGGACCAGGCTAAGGTTGGCCCGCAACTTCCTCTTCACGATATCCCTCCGGACTCGAACCAGGGGACCGAACGCTCCACGCTCGATCATGGCCCTCTCCTCCTCCGACAGCCGCTCGTAATGCTCCATCGCCGTCGTATACCCCGAGAACGACCGGATGTTCCCGGCCTCCTATTATGATTTGAAACAAAGCTATCTTTAGTTTTGAATGAGTTTGAAAGAAATTTGAACAAAAATAGAAAAGGATAGGTAATGAGTTAGGGAATTCCCATTTACTAAGCTCTTCACCGTCCCCGTAGGACAAGTGACCCTCTGCAGCCCACACAAGGTGCCTACTCTCCCGGAGTCTCGGCCACGCGGAGCTCCTCTCACTGACGACCCCTCGCCCGAGGTGGGCCCGTCTCGGAATCTCCTCCTCCTCGCCAGACCTCCTCCTCGGGAACCTCGTCCGCAGCAGCCATCACCGCAGCGGTGAAGGCCTGCTCTAAAGCCTCCTCAACAACAGCGGCGTCTATGTCCATGGGATCTCTCCCAGAAGTAGAAGCATCGTCACCTGCAACATTAAAGCAAATTCAGGCCGCGTCCCATGACGACAAGCCTTTGTTAAGAAGTTTTCGAGCCTTCAAGGCCCCGGAATTCCCCATTTCTGGCCATCCTTGGCCATATTCCCACCAATTCAATCACTCATGTGATGAATTGAGTCAAGTCAAGACAAAGTCAAAGCCTAGTTCCGGGTTCGAGTCGAAAATTCGGCAACATTTCGCTATAATGGCGGTTATGCCCTAGAAAGGTGTCCTGAAAAAGTTGTCACAAACCAAAATTCCAAGATGGTAGAAAGTTTACCCCTCACCCAAGGGTCCCAAGTATCAAGTTTCATCACAAATGGGCAATCCTAAGGCCATTTTCGAAGCAATTTACGATCTAGCTGTGAAACCGTCTCAAAATTCGCTCAAGGGCTCAAAACTCGATGAAAATTCAAAGTAAATACATGGTTATGTTCCTAACATTACCTATTATCCATTTCTAGCATCAATTTGGCAAGGCAAATCCATTTGGGGGAAAAGCCCCAAATTTTCGATCAAAAGGGTCGAAAACCCTAATGTTCGCAGCTCAAAATTCAACAAATGTGGAAGATTAATGCAAGATTAAAGTACATACCTCGATTAGTCATATTCTAAGCAAGCTTTTGAATCCAACCTTGGCGGAAATGGTGAAGATTTGAGAGAGAAATTGCGAAAATTGTGTTTCGAAATAATGAAATGAATCTCTTCGATTTCGCGTTTTTCGCGAATTCATTGAATTGGGGGAAAAAGACGCGGCAGTGCTGCGCCTCTTCCAAGAGACGCAGCTCTTGCTGCGCCTCTTCTTTTTGTTCCCTCCTCGTGGATTTTCAAAAATCCGTTATGAGTTCGTTATTCGTGGGCCCATCTTTGGTGCGCCTCTTCCTCGATGACATTTTATCATTTTGGTCCGTTTCGACGATTTTCTTTCGTTCCGGCCCACGTTTTATCCAGCGCGACAATATTTTGCAGTGTCGTCCGAATTCATTTTATCCCGCAGCAGATTTTGTGATATTGCTCGGTTTTATGTCCCGTCCAAATGGTAGTATTTTTGCAAAGATCGCTCCCTCAAGACTTTCTTTCTACGACGATCAAGATGTTCCTAGTCGTCGGTATATTCTCCAACCCGAGTCCGCTTGAGACCAACGCAAGCAGATTCAACCTCCAAATTTCGCCAGAGTTCGCTTGAGACCGACGCAAGCGGATCCCCGCGCTTTCTACCGACGTCCCGCTTTTCAATATATCTCTTGTTTCCGCGAAGTTCGATCAAAGTCTCGGGTATGATCTCTTCTTATGGCTGGCGAGCCTCCTTACGTAGTCTAATGGACTTTAAACGACCCTCCCGATAGTCGACAGACTCTAAAATGTTCCCGACGACAGTCCTTGGTTCGGACCCCTTGAGCCACCTCGCGTCGCCATAGTCGTCAAGTTGTAATCTTCGATTGACCTGATGGCTATACTTTGACTTTCTCCTTGTCCAAGCCTCGGTCAAAGTGGGGGCTCAGACACCTCGTTTCGCACCCTCGCAAACCACCCGGTGATGATTGGGCCGCATGTTTGATACGCGAACGATTTGTGACAATTCGTAAGATTATCGTCAAGTGATTGCTCAAATATTAATGTCAACCTCTTAGTTGTCATCTACGTGCCGATACGGTCGTTTTGGCGATAATTAGAGTACATTCGAGTCCGGGTCAAAAACCGTCTCCATTTTCTCGATAGTGTTAAATCCCGAGTCGAATGTTCGGAATGTTCGGATATTTCTATTCCATATTTCAAATTTTATCTTTTGGCAAATAATATCCCGTAATATTCAAAAGATAATCGAATTATTTCCGTCCTACCATAACTCAAACGCGAAATCTTTCTTAAGCGGAGGAAACCTCCACGGGAATAGACGCACCTCTTCCAAGAGACGCAGTGGCTGCTGCGCCTCTTCCCAGGCCCTTCTTTGCATGATTTACGTATCTTTTTCATATCTTTCCGAGATTCACTTCCAAAGAGTCTCCGAAACCCTATTTCTTCACGTGATTAGTATAAATAGGAGCCTTCGTTCCTCATATTTCTCACGCGAGTGTCCGCCCTTCTCTGCTCCCTGTGCATTCTAGACTTCGTTCTTACTAATTGGCGCCTACGTGCTTGGACTTCCGACCACGTAAGCTCGGATCTTCCGGGTACCAGCCTCTCCGTTGCATGACCGACCAATTTGACCACTACACTCAATCAATCTAATTAATCAACTTGTTAAATCGTTTTCCTCTTGAGAGGGCACTCTTTCCTTGCATTCGCGTCGAGCATCACTAATCGATCTTCTTAGTTCTTCTCGTTCCGTCAACATGTAAGTCTGAGGGTGTATTAATATTCTCTTTATTTATTGTATTTTATTATTGCATATTATTATTGTAAGGTTTATGTCGAAAGTACCCCATTAAAACCGATTTCTAAAACCGTCTTTAAAACCTGTTTTGCGGATTTCCGAGATGATGATGTCGAAAAAGACGCGCAGCAAATCGCTGCGCCTCTTCGAAGGAGCGCAGCACTGCTGCGCCTCTTCGTGAGGGCCGCCGAGCTTCTGCTTCTTTTCTTCTTCCTCCGTCCTCTCGTAATTCGTCTCAAATTTATTTCTTTTGTTTTGTTCGTCTACATTAATTCTTTGTCTTAATGTCATAATAATTCATATATATAATTTATTCATCATTAACATGTTTAATTCATCATAAATCCGACTCAAATCCCAAATAATCAATATTTGCGGGTTTTCGTCATTAAATTCAATTCGAGTTTTAGGGATTCAATTCGTTCATATTGGGTTTCTGGGATTCATTGTTGATATATTTTCGCCTGTTTAGTCATTAATTCATCGTCAATTCATCATGTTTAGTCTAATTCGTTTAGTTAGTTAGTTTAATTAATCATTCATTAACATCGACCCTTCACATGATTAATCCGTTTATTTCCGTCTCATCCATGTTCTACTGTTTTATGACCTCAATCATATGTAAATAATTCATTAATCACTTTCATCCGAGTCTAATATCGTAATCAATCCTTAAAATTAACAAATAACATTAACGGTTTGCAGTTCCGGCTTCACAGCCAGAACTCACCCTTGGAACAGACGCAGCGTCTGCTGCGCCTCTTCCAGAGGGCGCAGTTTCTGCTGCGCCTGTTCCAGGGTGAATTCTGTCCCTGAACCCCTTTTCTGCCTTGACCTAGTTTAATTAGGCTACGTATTAATCAACTATTATCCGTAATATCACGCTAATCCCTGTTCGTTTATTTCATTAATTTTGCTCTTTTATTCTTTTATTCTTTTTCTCAAACTTATCCGTTTTAGCGGTATTTTCGACATAAATCGCCTATTCCAATGTAATTAATGTAATTTTCATTATTGTATTTTTATTATTATTATTTCGTATCATTTGTATGCTTCACATGTAAATGAACCTTAAATCCTACTTCGACCCAATTGTATGCTAATTAATTGTCTACCGACTTAGTCTAATTCTCACATGCTAGGATTAATCTATGGATGTTGCATTGCATGCATATAGCCGACGATATATCAAGTACGAATAAACTTCCCTAATCATTAGTAGAGGCCGCTATCGAGGCGGGCGGGATTAGGTGTTCGATCAAAAGAGCTTCCTAATACGTACCCTCACTCCTTACTCCAGATCTCCGTGAGCACCCGTGTTCATTGGCATCCACGAGAGTCATTCTAGACATAGAATGCTAAGGGTAACGATTGCTTAGTGTTCATGTCACTACTTTGTGTCTTGACATGACACGAGGTGTTCGAACGGTTCCAATTTCCCATAAAAATTGGTGGCGACTCCATACAAAATGCAAACGCTTGTTTTCGAGCCCCTTCACCAAGCGCCCCCGTGGGCGGCCCGCTGTCCACACTTGTGTCATTTCTTTTGCTTAACTCCTGCTTCGTTTCTTTTGCTTAACTTTTGCCTCGTTTCTTTTACAGACCGTTTTGGCCCGGATCTGTCTGCGGATATCCTCAAGAGGTTGGGACTTGACGAGGATGGGAAAGTTGTTGATTTGCATCCTAAGGCCCAGACACGTGATCGCAGACCGGCGCCAAACGACCTCATGGATCAGCAGTTGATGGTTTTGGATGCGGGGGCGGCTCAGAGGAAGATCGCCGGTAACGTGCCGCGCCGAAAGCCAAGAGCAACGCCTACGGCGGCGACGGCGTCAACTTCAGTTCAACCTTCGATCCCTGCAGTCCAAAAGGAGAAGGTGGTGGTCGTTGTTGATGTCGAAGAGGAGGTCACCGTTTCAGAGGAATCTCCTCTTTTACGTAAGAGAAAAGAGACAGCGTCTGCTGCTGCCGCTGCTACTGCTACCGAGGCCGGCAAAGAAATGGGTCCTCCAACCAAGAAGGCCAAGCCTGGTACAGATCTAACATGTGGCTCGGTTTAGTTTGGTTCATTAGGCGTTCCGATGACGGCTCTCCGCATGTCAATGAATGTTGACATGGATGCTTTGTCCGAATTTTTGTAGATCAACCGCCGCCGTCTCCGGTCCCTCTCGAATGGCGATTAGAGAAGCGGCCTGTGCGGACGGGTGATAAGAATGCCGCCGTCGTCTCCTCCTCCTCCGAAGCCTTCCCCGCCCGATTAGGAATATCTTTGGCGAAGTGGGGACGTGGCGGTGCTCACATTATGGAGCAAGAAAAGGTCATGGTCAAGCGCCCCCGTGCTTGAACGGCTTAGGCTTGAGCTTGATGCTTCTAAGCAAGAGGCCGAGAAGGCAAAGAAGGACTTCCAGGCCGCCGAAAGGATTTCCTCGCCGAGCGAAAGCTCGGGAGGATCTTGTGAAGGCGGTCCTGCCGAGAGGGCCAAGGTTGAGGCCGCGGAGGCCGACGCCGCTAAGCTGCGGGAGGAGCGGGACAAGCTTCAGGCTGCTTTCGACTTTGCTGTTGAGAAGAGGGAAGAATGGAAGTCTCTGTATTTGGCTCGCCGAAGGCACACAGAATACAAGGGCTACCCTCGCCCGCAGGGAGATGGACATTGAGACGCTCCAAACGACGTCATCCCTAACATGTGCGCCCAATACGGGACCAGGCCGAAGAAGCTACCAAGGAAGTAATCAGAGAGCTCTTTCCTGACGGCTCCTTCCCGTGGCAAAAATTCGACCAGCTGCTTGATGATAAGGTGGCTTCTGCGGATGCAAAGGCTGCGGAGGAGGCAGAGGCTAAGAAGGCCGCTGAGGAGGCTGCGGAGAAGGCGGCCCATGCTGAAAAGGTGAAGGCGGCCAGGGAGGAAGCTGAGAGAGCAAAGGCAGCTGAAGCTGCTAAGTCGGCTTCTGGGTCGCCCACTGATGGTGATGCCGTTACTGCTGCTGATGGCGAGCAGAATCAGGTATAGGGAGACGGGCGGTCGTCACCGGATTCACCCGGCATCTCGGATAGCTTCAGCTATTCGGGGGCCAACTATTGAGCCTTTCCTCCCTGCCATCTTTTGGCACTTAATGTCTTATGTCTGTAACCTTTTGCTGTTACTTCTCCTTTTGTAAACTCTTGGTAGGTTGTGTTTAGGCTATCCCAATGGGGACGGCCGTCGACTTCTTTCTTTGTATTACCTGTAAACATTTCAATAAGAGTTTGTTCATTTTGCCTCCGGCTTGGCCGAGGTCTTTATCTCATTTTTATCTGAGTTGTCTTCTTTCGTTATTAGTTGAGCGCTTTTTTTTCGTTTCTACCTTCGGCTTGGTCGAGGCAGTTAGAATGCGTATCTCAACTGTACTTAACGTTTTTAAACATGTTGGCATGTCGGTCGCTTCCTCCACCGCCCGAGGCGGTCAGATTTGCGTTTGCCAACCACCGTTGTGAACATGTTAGCGTATCGGTCGTTGTGTCCCCGACACTCTCGGTCTGGCCGAGGCAATCGGGGTTACGGCGCGACAGCGTTCGTATCTGTAGACGTGTTGATCGCTTCCTCTTTCACTCTCGGTCTAGCCGAGGCGTCCGATTTGCGTTTCTCAACCGTACTTATACGTTCCTAAGCATGTTGGTCGTTGTGGCGAGTAACAACTGCTGTGGGGCAAGTCGTGTTTCCCTCGTCACTCCGGCTTTGGCCGAGGTGATCGAGTTTACGTTTTGACTTCTTGTTGTAAATATCTTGGTATGACTATGGGAGGGACACTTCATTTTGATAGAAAACTTGGAACATTCTTCATTAGATATAATCAAGCGTTGGGGTGCCCACAACGGTCTCGGACACCTCCGCCGCTATACGAAGTATTTTCTAAGATTGTCGGTGTTCCAGTGGCTCATTAGAGGCACTCCCTCCATGTCTGTCAGCCGGTATGTACCCGGCCTCATTTCTTCAACCACTTTGTAAGGTCCTTCCCAGTTGGCCGTCATTTTGCCATGGATGTTTCCTTTGTTGGTCGCGGCTGACTTTCTTAGGACTAGATCTCCTACTCTTAAGTCTCTTTTGTGGACCCTACGGTTGTATGCTCTTCTCATTCGGTTTTGATACACTGCCAAGTTAAGCCGTGTCGTGTCTCGGCTTTCTTCGACCAGGTCTAGGGAGGCTTTCAGGCCTTCCTCATTTTCGACTGGGTTAAAGGTTGCCGTTCTGAATGTCGGCACTGCTGCTTCAATTGGCAGGACGGCTTCAGACCCATAGACTTAGTGGAATGGACTGTACCCCGTTGCTTCTTTCTCCGTGGTTCTAAGGGACCACAGGACGCCGGGCAGTTCATCAGCCCACCTTCCCTTTAGATCTTCAACCTTCTTTTTCAGCCCGTTTAGGACTGTTTTATTAGTCGCTTTCCGCCGCCCGTTGCTACGAGGGTGGCGACGGAGGAGTATGCAAACTTGATACCGAGCTCTTCTAGCCAGTTCATCACCATGTCACTCCAAAACTCTCGGCCGTGGTCAAATACCATGACTTGGGGTAAACCAAAACGAGTTATGATGTTCTCCCAGATTACCTTTCTTACGGCCGCCGTGGTCTTGGCAGGTACCGCGACAGCTTCGACCCAATTGGTGAAGTAATCAACGGCGACGATTAGGTACTTCCTTCCTCCGGAGGCCGTCGGAAATGGCCCTAATAAATCCATCCCCCACTGTGCAAATGGTAGGGGGCTAAGTACTGGTTGTAAGTCTCGGGAGGGTGCGTGTATCACCGGAGCATGCATCCGACGCTTGCACTTCTTGGTCTTAGCTCGGAATCCTCAAGCATGGTAGGCCGAAGTAGCCGGCTCGAGAGCTTTGTGGGCTAGCGTTCTTGCCCCCATGTGATGTCCACAGATGCCTTCGTGAATTTCTGTCAGTATGAGCCCCGCGTCGGCTGGGCCGACACATTTCAAAAGTGGTCTTATTACGGACCTTCTGTATAGTTCTCCTTCGAACACCAAGTACCTTGCGGCGATCCTCTTTATCTTCTGAGAGAGACTGCGGTCCTCCGGTAACTCTTTTGTTAGTTTGTATTTCATTATCGGAGTCATCCACGTCGTCTCGGCTTCTATGTCGCCCACCATGCCGACGGTCTCAGTGATGCTTTTAGCATTCCTGATATCTACCAGCACGGTTCGGCTGACATTCTTGATGCTTGAACTGGCAAGTTTTGAGAGAGCGTCGGCTCGGTTGTTTTCAGACCCGGGGATGCATTGGATTTGGAAAGATTTCAATTTTGCGGTGTCAGCTTTTACCCTTTCCAGGTATCTTACCATCCCGTCGTCTCGAGCCTCATACTCTCCTCTGATTTGGTTAGTCACCAATAGTGAGTCTGTCTTCAACACAATGTGTTCCGCCCCGGCAGCTCTAGCTAGCTCGACTCCAGTTATCACCGCCTCGTATTCGGATTCGTTGTTTGAGGCCGAGAAGGTAAATTTTAAGGCGTACTCAAACTCGTCCCCGTTTGGGCTGATGATAAGGATGCCGGCTCCTGAGCTGTTCGTCGTTGAGGACCCGTCGGTGTATACTTCCCAAACTCCGGGGTTTGGTTCTTCTTGATATGTGCACTCGGCCAGGAAGTCTGCAAGTGCCTGCCCCTTTATCGAGGGCCTCGACTTGTATTGAATGCCGACGCCGGATAGCTCTACTGCCCATTTGATGAGCCTGCCGGATTTTTCGAAATTTTCCAATGCTTTTTCCAATGGCTGGTCGGTTAAGATCGTTACGGGATGTGCGTCGAAGTAAGGTTTCAGTTTCCTTGCGGCAACGACGACAGCAAAGGCTGCTTTTTCAATCGATTGTGGTAATTTCTTTCGGCGGCAACGATATATGGTGACAAAGTAGATTGGGTGTTCTTTGTTTGTCTTCTTCTCGACGATTACGACCGACCGTGGCCGAGGTAATCGCTATGTATAGATATAGCGTCTCTCCCGGATCGGCTGGACGGGGTTGGGAGAGTTATAAGATGAGCTTTCGGTTGCACGAAAGCCGTGCTCTGTTCCTCCCCCAGCCGAAGTCTTTATTCCCCTTCAACACTTTGAAGAATGGGGTGCTCTTGTCGGTGACCGAGAGATGAAACGGGCGAGAGCCGCCATCCTCCCGGTCCAACACCATAACCTCTTTTCGATTCCTCGGCTCCGGTAGGTCCAAAGATTGCTTGGACTTTTTCTCGGATTGGCATCAATTCCCCGGCGCCGACAAGCACGCCGAGGAACTTACCCGCCTTGACACCGAAGTTGCATTTCATTGGGTTAAGTTTCATCTTGTATTTCCTTAGTGAACAAAATGTTTCGCTCAAGTCGGCCAAGTGCTCGCTGTCAGACTTGCTTTTTACAATAGCATCGTCGACGTAAGCCTCGATGTTTCGCCCTTTTTGATCTTGAAACACTTTGTCCACCAGCCTAGTGTAAGTTGCGCCAGCGTTTTTCAAACCGAACGGCATCATTTTATACATGTATGTGCCGTGTATGGTGATGAATGCGCACTTAGGCATGTCTTCGTCGGCCATGAACACCTGATGGTACCCTAAGAAGGCGTCTAGCAGGCTTAGCATAGTGTAGCCTGCCGTTGCGTCAATTAAGCTATCTATTCGAGGCAAGGGATAGCAATCTTTAGGGCATGCTTTATTAAGATTTGTAAAATCAACACACATCCTCCACCCCCCTGATGACTTCTTCACCATTACAACATTTGCTAGCCACTCAGGGTAAGTACAAGGCATGATAAAGCCTGCCTCTAACAATTTGTCTACCTCGGCCTTGATGGCCTCATCTTTCTCGGCCGAGGAGTTCCTCATCTTTTGCTTGACAGGGCGAGCGTTGGAGAGCACGTTCAGCTTGTGAACGATCACCTCTCGGCTCACGCCTGGCATCTCGGCGGCTGAGTACGCGAAGACGTCTTTGTTCTTCCTCAGCAGGTCCGGGAGATCGGCTCGATGTGGCTCCGGGCCGACACCGAAGCGATTCTGGTGCGTCCTGGGTCAATTTCCACTTGCTCGGTCTCGGCGCCCTCGACCATGCTGACGTTGTTGGTGCTCATTGGATCACCCTCCTGTCGTAAGGAGGGGCTCTTCCCCTTCTCTAATTTCTTCGTCACTTTGAGGGATTGCATGTTACACCCTCTGGCCGATATTTGGACATTGACGACTTCGTCTCTCTCGTCCTTTGAGATGAGCTTTTGTGCCTCCCCCGGTCCGAGACATACATCAATGTCAGGGCCCGGATGGACATTACAGTGTCGGCCTCGCTCAGAGTAACCCGACCTATCAGAACATTGTAGGCGGACGAACCATCAATGACCACGAACTCAGATAAAACATTCTTGGCCACATCGTCTTGGCCGAACATCACCGGCAACCTAATTGACCCCAGGGGTACCAGGCCGGTCCCCGAGAAGCTGTATAGTGGGTTGGTGCAGGGGCTCAGGTCCTCAATCTTCAGACCGAGATTGAGGAAGCATTCCCTGAACATGATGTTTGTGTAGGCGCCTGTATCAATTAGGCACCTCTTAATCAAGTGGTTGGATATGTCCAGGTGGACTACCAGCGGGTCGCTGTGCGGGGCTACGACTCCTTCGTAGTCTTTCCTTCCGATGGTTATATCGGGGACGGTGGAAGCGGGGATCGCTGTGGTGGGCACAAAGTTGATGGCTTGGTAAAGCTCATTTAGGTGTCGTTTGTGCCCATTAGCTGACCCTCCGTTCTCGTCTCCTCCGGTAACCACCTGGATCACTCCCATCCTCGGAATATCGATTTCCTATTCGCCCGTCGGGGCTCATTTCCGGGCCCCAGCCATACTTCCGAGGGCCCCCTTTGGATCGCTCCTCGATGGCGTTCTTGGATGCCGACAGTTGTCGGTCTTATGGCCGGGCTGGCCGTGGTAATCGCAAAATTGGCTTGCGTCGCCTTCCGCCCTCGTCTTGGGGGTCTTGCCCACTTCGACCTTCATTCTTGCTCGGGCGAAGACCTCGGCCGGAGACTTGACCGGTGGGTGTGACCGCTGTGTCACGCTTATGGGTGTATGGTCCCGAACTCCCCCCGGCGCCCGCCGAGTTCTGTCTCTTATTAAATCTCTCAGGCCGTGACCGATTCGTGTCACGGCGATCTTCATCAGCATTCTCCCGGCGACTCTTCCTTTCTGGGTGCCCGGCCTCACTATAGCCTACCCAGGTCTTGTGATAGTCCTCCACCTTTACGGCTCGGTCAGCCATCTTTCTGGCGGAGTCCAGATTGAGGACCTCACACTTGATCAGCTCATTTTTGAGCTCGCCTTTCGGGAGGCCTTTCATTAGTGCGAAGGCCGCCAGTTCGGTGTTTAGCTCACGGATCTGCTGAGCTTTTGCGTCGAACCTCTTCACATAGCTTCGTAGAGACTCGTCGTCCCCCTTTCGGATAGTGAGGAGATCCGATGTCTCCACGGCCCTCCTCTTGTTGCAGGCGTATTGGGCTGTGAAGTTATCCCTTAAGTCGGCGTAGCAGTATACCGAACCATTAGGCAGCCCCTTGTACCAACTCTGGGCCATCCCATGCAGGGTTGTTGGGAAGACCCGGCACTATACCTCATCAGGCTGCTCCCATAACGACATGTAAGACTCGAAAGCCTCAGCGTGGTCGGTTGGGTCACTGTCCCCTTTGTATGTCAGGGACGGCAGCTTCAGTTTGGTCGGCACGGAGACGTCGAGGACATAGGCACTAAGGGGCTATCTGACCACGTGTCGAATGACACGTGGCGATCGGCTCCTCGCAGCCCTAGTCCGGCTTCTCTCCCCGTGGCGGGAAGGGCTTCTTGTTGTCCGACTTTGGAGAGTCGGACTTCTTTCTTCATTTCTTCGGGGGTGGCCTCGTTGTTGCCGCGGCGACGCTGTCCTCCCGCGAGGTGGGGAAGGACTTTGGTCTGCCACTGACACCACGGGCACCGCCGGCGTCCTTGCATGCTCAGCTCCTTGTATTACTCCGGTCAAGTTGATCGGAGTCACTTTATGGGCCCTGGTCACCTGCGGGTGTGTTGCCGTCACCGTCGTTGCGGCGGGGGTGATCGGCGTATTACCCATCAGGTCCAGGAACAGCTTGAGTTTGGCTGCATCGACCACATGTCCCATGACAGTGACTTGGCCGGTGGGCAGCGGTGTTTCTGGTAGTATTGGCATCCCGTACGCCGGTAGAATTACTCGGCCGGTGGGGGACTGCCCGATCTCAGAATTGGGGACGGTGTCATCCTGGTAGAATGCAGTTTCGTCGCTCACAATTACTTCTTGTTGTTTTGACATCTTCTTAGCTTGATAGGTGGGTTTTTTTTTTTTTTTTTTTTTTGTGTAAGGGATTTGACTAGCTTTTAGTATGGCTTTCCCGCAGACGGCGCCAATTGTTCCGTGTGTAATTCCGGAGCAGGGTTTGTTACCACGTAAGCTTATAGAATGATGACTTTGCTTGACTCTTCCTTTCTGCCTCTCCTGAAACAATGAACAAACTGAGGGCTCGGCTTGGTACCGAGCGAACTCACTCTGACGCTCAAGTCAGTAAACTTAAAAGGGATTAAGTTGTGTGTTACTTGGCACAAGGTATATTGTAGAGAGATAAGGGAGTTTATACCAGAGTAGTGTGTTTAACTGATTATTTTCGGATCCTTTCCTCAATGAGGGTTGAGGAGTATTTATAGACTTTCACCTTTTGTCACGTAGTGGCCAAGTGGCAGAGCAGGTGGAAAGACTGTTCTACCCTCGGCCGAGGGACCCATGGCGGCCGGCGGGCCCGTTGACTCCATGCCGAGGGGTCTTGGATGTGAGTACGCGGATGTGTGTCCCGGCTGGCTAGTTGCCTAGCCGAGACCCAAATGACAGGCCGACTGGCTGCGTCGGTTAGGCTGTCCAAGGTGTTGACTTGCTGTGGATATCTTTGACCTTGCTCAATATGTTGACTCGGTCAGTGGGTGCAGAATATGCCCCATCACTTTGTATTTAGGTTACCATTTATTTTTTATCTTCACCTTCATTAACAAAATCTTTTTTCTTCCCCGTAATAAATTGCTGAAATTAATGTGAAGATTAATTACAAAAAATTTCTTATATAAATATTGTAATAATCCTAATTTAAAATTCCTTACCAAACTATCATTATATCTATATTAAATTAATTGTGTACATTATAAATTTTACGAGTTAAATAATTCCAAGACTCTACAGATCACATCTAAGTTTCATATTTTATAATTAAAATTGACATTATAATTAAAGTTTTCATATATAATTGAACGTGTTAGTGAATTGATTAAGATTTTTCATACAGTACTAATTTTTTTTAACTGCTTTCTTATGACAAAATATTGATTGAAAATGATATATATTTTTTCTTTGATAATTGTTAAACTTAATTATTCAAAAATTGTACTACATAAAAATTACACATTTATTTTTTTATTTAAAATTTTAACAAATAAGTAGAATTTTTTTTAGAAATATTAGTTTGCTAACACAGAAAAAAATTAAATTAAAACAAACTCTTTATTTTCCTCTCCTTTGTTATTAAACTACCCTATTTATTTAACCTTTTAGTTCTTTTATTTAATGGGATGACCTTTTTGTTTTCCTTCAACACGATTATACTTTGTATTTACGTTACCATAACTTTTTTATCTACCCTATCATTCGCAAAATCTTTTTTTTCTTCCTTAAATAAATTGTTGAAATTAATGCGAAAATTAATTACAAAAAATTTCTTATATTAACATCTTATTTATCACCAACAAATGATTTTTGTTAACGCAAATGAAAAGTCTCATATCTATAATTTGTGTTACGGAATAAATAGTCTTTGAGCCAATAGTTTGTTTATAATGCAATGATTCCTCTTTAATTTGTTGGATCTCACATTACTAACATCACTGGAAAAATTTATCAGTAAAAGAAAGTCAGAATTTTAACAGCGTACTTAAAGAAAAGGATCTTATAGCATTTAAACATACCAAAAAGGATATTGAGAGTAAATACGAAGAACGATGGAATTCAATAAGACAAATTATTATTAAAAAATAAGGATTACAATTTTGTCATTCATTCTCGAACTCACTTTAGTAGCTAGTAGTCTAAGTTTCCGTCTATCGATTTTGTATTCAACCAAAAGGATTAGTCGCTAAAAAAGCACACAAATTACGTAGTCGGGGATTTGGGGATTTAGGAAGTGACCATTTTCATCCGATCATCTTAAAATATATACACCTGACAAAATAAGAAACCATATGAGGACATGGCATGAAATAATTAAAGGCACAATAATCTAGAGTACTATATCAAAATTAATTACAAAAATTTTCTTATATTAATATTATAATAATTGAGACGGTCCTATTGTGAAAAAAAACATCTTATTTATCACCAACAAATGATTTTTGTTAACGCAAATGAAAAGTCTCATAAGTCATATCTATAATTTGTGTTACGGAATAAATAGTCTTTGAGCTAGTAGTTTGTTTATATTGCAATGATTCCTCTTTAATTTGTTGGATCTCACATTACTAACATCACTGAAAAAATTTATCAGTAAAAGAAAGTCAGAATTTTAACAGCGTACTTAAAGAAAAGGATGTTATAGCATTTAAACATACCAAAAAAGATATTGAGAGTAAATACGAAGAACGATGGAATTTCAATAAGACAAATTATTATTAAAAAAATAAGGATTACAATTTTGTCATTCATTCTCGAACTCACTTTAGTAGCTAGTAGTCTAAGTTTTCGTCTATCGATTTTGTATTCAATCAAAAGGATTAGTCGCTAAAAAATCACACAAATTACGTAGTCGGGGATTTGGGGATTTAAGAAGTGACCATTTTCATCCGACCATCTTAAAATATATACACCTGACAAAATAAGAAACCATATGAGGACATGACATGAAATAATTAAAGGCACAATAATCTGGAGTACTATATCAAATCTTACTTGTTAAAAAACGCAAACAAAAATCATGACAAGATAAAACATGCATACTGCTTACATCTCAAATCTCTTCCATTAGAAGACAATATATCAGTGTATTTGAATTCCGATTAAAAAAATCCTACAAAATAAATAATGAAGTAAAAGTTAAGATAATTTTACGATTGTGGTAAGCAAATTTAGTTAAACACTTGCTAACAAATTACTTAAAGAGTCGAGGTTTTGGTGATTTAGGAAGCGACCATTGAACACCTCAAAACATATAAACCTGGCAAAATAAAAAAACATAATAAAAGGCATAATCATCCAAAGTAATATATCAATAAGTTAATCTTACTTGCTAAAAAAAACCAAACTGTAATCGATTACAAACGAGTTATGAACCAACTAATGAAACATGTACTTTGGTTTTGGCTACTTGTATTAAATTGGTTTGGGCATATGAAGCATAGTTATCTCTGAGCTTGTCATGAACAATGTTTTGCCGATGTTTGATACCAACAAGACCAGCACACGACAAAGCATGATCCCCGAAGATATACCCATCAAAAACCCGAGAGCAAGCAGAGCAAGGCCTAGGCACCGAAAACAAAGGAATACCCAACTGATAGCTAAGGACACAACGGTAAGACTTACTGTCCATAGTCTGCCCCAACCTAAAAATAGGGACCACACGAAGCCAATCAGATGCATGCCCACCCTGATGGGACCTCCACAACGCAACCTGTCGATGAATAAAAAAGAAAAACGATTTTGCACTAGCAAAAACTCTGGCTAAATATAAGTCTGCCAACTAAAAGGACTAAAAGGACTCTTAAAACTGCCTAAAAACAACTTTCCTAAACTCGACCCTTAGAGAATTGGCAAAATTGCCTTATTAAAATTTGCTAAAATTAGGAAATAAACAACAAGGAAATAAACAACACTACCTTAAACTTATTAGGCAAAATAAAATAAGTAAACTAATAATAAGACTCGATTTAGGGAAGTAAACTTGAGTTAGTTCGTCACCCGCGTAGAAGTTGGACACCTCAACTTAAAACGATCATATCTCCAAATAAGGCGTACGACCACTCGTTGGAAATCTAACATCATGTACTTTCATCTCTAACAAACATCACACCAAAAATAGCCATATTTTCGGAGTAATTGAGCATTTAAATCAAGTGAACGAATATGAATGACAAGAGTGACTTAAGCTTTCGTTTTAAACTTATATTCATGTTCCTCATGTATCAACAACGATCTCATTAGGGCTACACAAAAGGTCAGAACCCGTACCCTCATTAAACACACTCAAAGCCGCATCAAAAGTAGGTCCAGAAGCCATGGCATTAGAGGCCCGAAAGAGCTTAGCCTGCAACTTAGCAGACTGCATGCGAGATGCCAAAAAAGCATAATGTAGAACATCTTCAGCAGCATACACACCAAGTTCTTCGAAAGTAAATGAGTGGGTGGCAAGCCGCCATTGCCAGTCACCAAAACCGAGACCAGACGCAATAACAATACGTTCCAAATAAGAAGGAAGCGTCGTGTCAAAGGAAAGCTTAACCGACTAAAAAACAGCAGGTGAACAAGTACGTAAAGCAAAATAAAGTTTCGAAATACCAATACAAACCCGGAGCAACAGCAGCTCGCACTGCGGATCATCAATCATAGGGACACCAGGAAGCATGCTCCTAGGATCTTCCGTAGGAAAAAAAAACCCGGTTTGAGTCCCCGATATTATTATTGTTGATGAGGTTCAAACCCATGACCTCTTGGTTGGGTTCCACTTGCTATTACCACCATGCCACATGCAGCTTGTTGTTATTTTTCTATCTCTTTTAGTATATATGTATGTTAAGTGAGTTTAAACAATATTAACCTACAATAACTATTAAATGTACTTCTATCTTATATTCAATGTACTTTTAGAATAAAATCAATGTACATGCTAAGTTTGTTAAGTGTATTTGATAAAATTAAATTAACATATTTTATGTACTAATAAAAATTATCATTTGTATCTATACTTTATATTTAATGTACCTCCAATATAAATAATGTGTCCCCGATGAGTAAGTAAAATGAAGTTAATAAGTAAATTGTAGTAAACATGATATGTACCTACAATTATTACAAAATGTACATTCATTATATATTTCATGTACCTCCTATATTATTAAAATGTACATGAATATATAATTATCTAATCATACGTTGTAACTAATTAAGATACTGATAGGCTTATCGCGTACCTATGTAAAGATAATTTCCCTAGACACAAATTAATGTAGTAATAGGAGTCGAACACAAGGAAACGGAAATTACGTCGTGAATTGCTATGGGTAGATTTTTATCAAGGTCGACTTCGATTTTGGTTTGGTTGTTTGATTGATGATTAATAAAAATTGTGATGTAAATTATATAATAAAAGAGAGTCTAAGGGGTTCGGGTCACACATGAAAAGGTAAACATATGATCATGATAAACTTGGTACTAATAACATTGTCAATTGCTTAGGCTTAAAGATACCCACCTTACGGCATTAGTATCAACCATAGACCGGGTCCTAGAGAAACTCTCTTTCATGACTAGGTCGTCCTACTACACATGCTTTGTCTAATTCGATTCCATACCTCTCGACTTTTAGAATGAATGAACACACTTAATTTATGAATAAGGCCTTGAACAAAGATTAAACATTATGGTGCAAATATGTGATAGAAGCAAGATGAACAATATTATTATTAATCTATTTTATCATGTTATATATTTGATTTATGCATGGCTCCCCTAACCCTTAGACTAAGAGATTTAGTTACTCATATTAAAATATAAATTGCAAACTAAATTGGAAGAGATGCTAAACATGGTTCTATAATTTATATAGATTAGGTGATATAACATCTAAAAGAAATAGTGCTAATGTAAGATGAATAAAGTACTTAATTATAAACTATGTAATAACTAAAATAGTAATGTAAAATTGCAAACTTAGAATTGGAAATACCTTAATGGAAGAGAACTTATATAGAAGAACAAATAATAACCAAATGCTTGAACAACAACTTGTAGAACAAAATGTTGAAAGATTAAACTAATGGAATGCTTAACAATTTGTAAACTAAAATGAGAAAACTAATGAGAGAAATATGATGCTTAAGGCTATTGTAAGTAATTTGAGACGTGAAAATGAGATGCCCTAAGCCTTGTAATGTCTCTCCTATTTATAGGAGAGAGAGAAGAAACGTAAGCATTCAAGAGGGATGCAACCCTGATCGGGGTCATGCCACCCCGATCGGGGTCGTGTGTCTCCGGGTATTTTGGCTTCAATTCCTGTTTAATGCTCGAGGGAATCCAATGTTTGCGATAAATGATCCTTAATGTACCCGGTTAATGCTTCATAAATCCTTCTAAGAGCATCCAAATGAGCATCCTAAGCTTTGATATTTTTCACATGATTTTTGGACTTCTTATTGGGCTCTTGTGGGATAATTTTGCATTTCTCACACACACTTGCTTGGGCTTGGAAACACCTTTCAGTGTCATGCTTGGTCCATCTTGTTTCCACTTAGCTTAGTAAATTTGGTGTATGCTAATGTGATAAGAAAAAGCCTCTAAATGCTTAGATTCCTACAAAAGCGTAACAAACACGACAATACACTTAGAACACAAGATTAGCTCAAAAATATACTAATTAAAGTATGATGAACAATAAAAACCGAGCTAAAATGAGGGATAAAAGTATATATAAAATGAACATATCAAACTCTCCCAAGCTAAACCCTTGCTTGTCCCCAAGCAAGAAACCAAATCCCATCAATTGCAATATCCCAAACAAGCTAAGCATAATGATTTAAAAACCCGAAACAACATGGGCAAGGAATAAAGCAAACATGGATGAGATTTACACGACGGCGTAGCATAGAAAACTTTGAATGAACCTTTAAGCTCTTGCATGATCTTTTGACTTATGGACTCTCACGGGGCACTCAAACTCTTTTATATGTGAAAGGACAATTTTGTCAATGAACACTCGACTATGCTCAACTTATAACAATGTGCCCGCAATCTAATATGGTAAACATGTCAAAACTAGCAAGCAAAGACAATCAAATGTAAGCATGATAAAGAAGCCAAGTGGGTAGGAAGAAGACAAATAAACATGGGTAAGAAAGGGGAACAAAAGAGTTATGGTAACGTGGAGCTAAGTCAAGCTAGCAACTACCAAAATGCAAGGATGCTCAATCCCAATTTTAACCCAATTTTCAATTCAAATCATAAGGAAATTCTCCAAAATAATATGAATAATGCTTGAGAATTTCTTTTATCTTTTCTTCTTCTCCTTTTTTCAATGCATACTTCTTTTTTTCATGCCTTTTCTTTTCTTTCTTCATTTTTTCATTTTTTTCATTCTCATTTTTTTTTCAACTTTTTTCATTTTTTTTCATTTTTTTTTTTGAGCATTAAGACCAGGCTCACATGACTTCCAACAACAAACCATATCCCAATGAGCACCTAAACATTATCCAACTAAGCTACTAGCTCAACAAGGGTAGGCAAATTAATGATGTAGCTAGGGATAAATTTTGTGAAGGAGTCAAAAAGGCTAATATATCATGTGAATGGCTCCAAAAATGCTATAACAAATGAATGCAAACTTACCAAGAGATGACATGAGGACCATACTTGTGCGTTTTGATGAAACACACATTATAAGAAGACACCTACACTCATTTAAGAGAGACCGGATATGGATGCATCGGTCTAAAGAGGTTCTACCTTACTAATTTGTAGCTTGCCAATTGTCAAGATCAAGCCTATTCGGTTCATTTTCCATCTTCCGCCTATTATGTCAAGACATCCCCATGTAGCTAATATCTCATCATTAAAGAATAAACCATTAGCAACAAGCCATGCTTAGGATATGCAAAGAGAAAAGTAGGCTACAAGCAAGCACAAAGCAAAAATTTCTCTTAAAAATTTTCAAATTTTCTACACTACATGCAAACTACACTATATGCAAATGCAATCTCCCCTCCAAGCTAAACACCACATTGTCCTCAATGTGCTAACAATTCAAATTATCCAATCAAACCATAAAAATGGCTCAAAGCACATAAACAAGAAGGACTAGAGGTTATGTTTAATGGGTTGCAAGATTTAAACTAAAATGCAACGCAAATAAAAACTTACTCGACTTGCTAGCCTCCCCCAAGCTAGCATGAATTCGAGGGATGATGTTTCCTTGTGATTTAGATGAAGAGAATGAGAAAATATGATATAAGGAAGGAGGAGAGATACCGTCGGGTTTTTGCAAAGTGGTAGAATTTTTTTTTTTTTTACCCGTAGAAAGAAACACGCAACCATGTAGAAAACCACGACCCCGATCGGGGTTGACCTCCTCTTCGGCTTTTTGACTCGCTTCCTTATTTCTTTTAATTCCGTCCCGTTTTTTGAAAACCACTTCCCCGAACAGGGTTTTTGCATTGGGAAGCGTGCCAGATTCTCTTCTAATTCTCCTTCCTTCATTTTCACCTAAAAATCACAAAAAGAAACATCGTCAAGTCGAGCAATTTATTACTAATCTATGAAAAACATTAAATTGCAGAAAATAAAAACAAAAATAAACAAAAACAAATAAAAAGCTTGGGTTGCCTCCCAAGAAGCGCTGGTTTAACGTCACGCACGACGTAAGAAGCTATTTGATTCAAGTTTTGTCATTGAGCTTGCCACCAACCAAGCTCCATTTCATTGCTATCTTTGCATTCCTCAACCATTTGAAATTCTTCAAATAAAATTTCTCTTTCTTCTTTTTCCACTCTTAGCAATAGCGCCCTTAGCATCATCACCTGTAAAGTAAACAACACCCATATCGTCCTCCAACAGATCCGTTAGTAAGGATCCAAACGTAGTAGAGGCATAAGAAGAGTCCACAGTGCTAAATAAATAACAAGACTCTTGTAACATTGGGCTTCTAATGGTGTTGTTTTTGCTAAAGTAAACCCGGTCATAACCCACTTCCAATGTTAACCTCCCATTCTTCACATCAATTAGCGCACCCGCGGTGCGTAAAAATGGCCTACCCAATATAATTGGAGTTTGTGAGTACTCGGCCATATCAAGTATGAGGAAGTCAACGGGTATGAAAAACTTGCCAACTTTGACGGGTACATCTTCAAAGACACCTAAGAGTCGTTTTAAAGAACGGTCCGCCATTTGCAATGTTGTGCTTGTGCATTTTAAAGCACCCATGTTAAGTTTTTCACAAAGGGCTCACACTAGCACCTAGGTCACAAAGGGCCTTATCAATGGTATATGTGCCTATAGTGCAAGGAATAGAATAGCTACTGGGGTCCTTAAGTTTCGGGGGAGACTTATTTTATAAGAGTGCACTACACTCTTCGGTGAAAGCAATGGTCTCAACCTCATTGAAAGATCGCTTCTTTGAGAGGATTTCCTTCATAAACTTTGCGTAGGAGGGGACTTGGGTAAGCAATTTCATAAATGGGACGGTGACTTGTAAATTCTTACACATTTCCATAAACTTACCGAACTTACCTTCCTCCTTGTACTTTGCTAGACGATGAGAAAATGGTATTTGAACAACTTCCTTGAGAGGAGCATCCTCCATATCTCTCACTTTCTCTTTCCCGTTGGGAACTCTCACCTTCTTTGAAACGGCATCACTCTCCTTAGCATTAGGAGAGAATTTTTCAACAATCACCTTGTCATTATCTTCGGGAAATGTGGGCTCAACATTCTTGGCATCAAGCTTGCTCTTCCTCTTTAGCATCAACAATCGATGAGGAAATGGCACACGATCCTTAACAAGAGGCTCTTCACTAACCTTCTTTTTATCATTTCCCCCAAGCTTGGCCTTTTTAACAACCACCTCATCATTCAAAGTCATGGATGGCCCATCATAGTTTGTACCATTTCTCAAGGAGATAGAATTGACGGTCTCGTGTGGTTGCTCACCTTGGGGAGGTAGTTGACCGTTCTTCCTTTGAGAGTTAAAAGCGGCTAATTGAGCCACTTGTTGTTCCAACATCTTGACCGCGGCACTATGAGCTTGATCATTCTTTTGAATTTGAGCCAATAATTCCTTTTGCATTTGGACTATCATACCCTCGAGAGCTTACCAACTCCTTGATTGTTTTGTTGTGCATTTTGTGGTGAATTTTGTTGGTAATTGTTTTGTGGGGGCCTATGTTGATTTTGATAACCCGGTGGAGGGATATACTTTTGTTGTTGAGGGACATAGGCATTTTGTTGTGGTGGGGGTTGAGGGTTAAACACATTATTTCTAGTGTAAGACAAGTTCGGATGGAATTTTGTATTCGGGTTATAAGTGTTGGAAAATGTACCCGGTGGATATGAACTTTGTCTAAAAGCTTGAAACACATTTATCTCTTCGATAGGTGCTCGGCAATGAGCGGCATAATGACCCGCACCTCCGCAACCATCACAAACAACGATTTGACTTGTTGAAGACACGGTATTGAGTTGTTGACGGGAATCTTTAGCATCTCTTTCCGCCAATTGTTGTTGGAGCAAGGCAATTTGAGCTAGCAAAACGGAGTTGTTGGAGGATTCTTCTTTACCTTTGGATGGCACAACTCGGGAATTGACATATTGTGCATCATGGACCGCCATATATTCGATCGTGACATAAGCAAGGTCGGTGTCAATTTGATCAAACCGCCCATTGTTGACGGAATCAAGAATCCTTCGGGACTCGGCACAACATCCATTGTAGAATGTTATTGCTAGAAACCAATCATCTAGCCCATGATGTGGGCATTGTCTTTGAAACTATTTGTACCTCTCCCAAGCCTCATATAAGCTCTCAAGAGCTTGTTGACGGAATCCGGTGATTTGGCTCCTCAAAGTTTGAGTTTTCTCCGGTGGAAAAAACTTTTGATAGAAGGCTAGAGCCAAGGATTCCTAATTGGTGATTCCCATGGCGGTGCGGTCAAGGCTATTGATCCAAAGCTTGGCCTTGTCCTTCAAAGAGAAAGGGAAAAGTATTTCCCTTATTTGGGCTTGAGTGACGCCCATTTGATGGATCATGGAGCAATAGTCACAAAAGTTTTGCACATGCAAATTAGGATCCTCCAAAGGACTTTCCCCAAATTGCATCCTCTCCACAAGGCTAATGAAAGCCGGTTTGATCTCGAATTCCGGCGCGGTAATTTGAGTGGTTGTGATACCGGCCGGAAGCATGGCCGCGGTGGGCTTTGAATGATCGGAAAGTTTCACCATCTTTTTGGTAGTAGATGGTGGTGGTGGTGGAGATGATGAACTTGAAACCTCCTCCTCTTCAAGGACTTTTAGATCGCCTAAGTAAGACTTTCTAGCACTTTCAATTTGGATGGGAGAAGTGGCTTCTTTTACTTCCTTCCAAAAACGTCGTCTGCTCCTAAAGGTTCTCTCGGGATCGGAATTCGGTGAAAGCAATTCTCCACTACGAGAGGACCTGGACATAAGACAACAATTTCTAGGAAAATGATAAGTAACGGTCTCAAGGAATAAGTGTTCCCCAAGACAAAAGAAAACAAGATAAAAATCGACAATTCAAAATGCAATAAAACCGTTTCCCCGGCAACGGTGCCAAAATTTGATAGGCTTATCGCATACCTATGCAAAGATAATTTTCCTAGACACAAATTAATGTAGTAATAGGGGTCGAACACAAGGAAACGGGAATTACGTCGTGAATTGCTATGGGTAGATTTTTATCAAGGTCGACTTCGATTTTGGTTTGGTTGTTTGATTGATGATTAATAAAAATTGTGATGTAAATTATATAATAAAAGGGAGTCTAAGGAGTTCGGGTCACACATGCAAAGGTAAGCATATGAATATATGATCATGATAAACTTGGTACTAATAACATTGCCAATTGCTTAGGCTTAAAGATACCCACCTTACGGCATTAGTATCAACCATAGACCGGGTCCTAGAGAAACTCTCGTCCATGACTAGGTCGTCCTACTACACATGCTTTGTCTAATTCGATTCCATGCCTCTCGACTTTTAGAATGAATGAACATACTTAATCTATGAATAAGGCCTTAAACAAAGATTAAACATTATGGTGCAAACATGTGATAGAAGCAACATGAATAATATTATTATTAATCTATTTTATCATGTTATATATTTTATTTATGCATGGCTCCCCTAGCCCTTAGACTAAGAGATTTTGTAACACCCCCATATTCAGAGGAGCCTTAACTAGTTCTTCCTTAGCATATAAGGACGTTACCATCTCGGTTGCCCGAGGTAAGTAATCATCAAAAGTCGATAAAAGAACATTTATAGTTATATTACAAGTATTACAACCAACTCAACAAAATAAAGATATAACTCGTGAGTTACACACTATCTATATCGAAACTCGTGAGGACTCCTCCCGCCAGGACTCCAGCTATCAACAACATCAACACCTGCTAAGACTGACTGCTCACCATAAGGGATCACGACAGACACATAGAAATAACAAGACAACCACACAAGGTCAGTACTGAGATAAGACATGACAAAACCAACAACATCTATCAACACAACACAGCACAATCAGTCATACATACAATCACACCCACTCCAACCAATCTCCGTCACCGACTGTCCACTGGACCAACCCTGCCAGTGGGGGACCGCAGCCGTACCCACCAAATCCCCGCTCATCATACCGAGCGATAACCCTGTCCCATTAATGTGCACACCCCCTCCCATGGCGGGTTCCACAGAGGGCGAAACTAGGGCGTGGAGCCACTCCCGCAAGTGACTCCACTCAGCCGAGGACGCACCTCGAGAACCAGAGACAAACAATCACAGACAGCTGCAATACAACAACAACCAACAAACTGTATACACCAATCGATCACCGCATATACGTTGCCAAACAAACGCAACAACAACACAACAACCATGACACAACAATCGACACACTAGACTATCCATAGAAACTGAGTAGGCGAACCTACCTTTATGCGACTGCAACCATTCCATGTCCACACACGCAACATCCAGCAACCAAGCAACACCTATATATATAACATAACCATCTATCACAACCAAGCAAACCCTAACTGAAACACAAGGCACAGATGATGATGATGACATACCTACATGAGGAGAACTGGCAAACGACCGCTACCCGACTCAAGCTATGCATTCCTAAGGCACAAGGACCTTCAAAGGCTTCCATGGAGGTTATATGGTGAAGGGAAGGGAGAGAGGCGACCTAAAGATATGAAGAAATGAGGCGGAAATGATTTGAGGATTTAACAAAACGCGATTATAAACCCTTGCTGAAAACCCGTTACTCGATCGAGTGGCCAACCTACTCGATCGAGTGGCCCTTACTCGATCGAGTATCCAAGCTACTCGATCGAGTAGCCTCTACTCTAAGACGAGTACCACTCCTAACTCAAGGCACATGATAACTTGGTACGCACTTCTAAGGACTATTACCGCTCCCAAGGTCAGTCAACGGGTTTTTAAAAGGGCGGGTATTACAGATTTAGTTACTCATATTAAAATATAAATTGCAAACTAAATTGGAAGAGTGCTAAACATGGTTCTATAATTTATATAGATTAGGTGATATAACATCTAAAAGAAATAGTGATAATATAAGATGAATAAAGTACTTAATTATAAACTATGTAATAACTAAAATAGTAATGTAAAATTGCAAACTTAGAATTAGAAATACCTTAATGGAAGAGAACTTATATAGAAGAACAAATAATAACCAAATGCTTGAACAACAACTTGTAGAACAAAATGTTGAAAGATTAAACTAATGGAATGCTTAACAATTTGTAAACTAAAATGAGAAAACTAATGAGAGAAATATGATGCTTAAGGCTATTGTAAGTAATTTGAGACGTGAAAATGAGATGCCCTAAGCCTTGGAATGTCTTTCCTATTTATAGGAGAGAGAGAAGAAACGTAAGCATTCAAGAGGGATGCAATCCTGATCGGGGCCATGCCACCCCGATCGGGGTCGTGTGTCTCCGGGTATTTTGGCTTCAATTCTTGTTTAATGCTCGAGGGAATCCAATGTTTGCGATAAATGATCCTTAATGCACTCGGTTAATGCTTCATAAATCCTTTTAAGAGCATCTAAATGAGCATCCTAAGCTTTGATATTTTCCACATGATTTTTGGACTTCTTATTGGGCTCTTGTAGGATAATTTTGCATTTCTCACACACACTTGTTTGGGCTTGGGAACACCTTTCATTGTCATGCTTGGTCCATCTTGTTTCCACTTAGCTTAATGAACTTGATGTATGCTAATGTGATAGGAAAAAGCCTCTAAATGCTTAGATTCCTACAAAAGCGTAACAAACACGACAATACACCTAGAACACAATATTAGCTCAAAAATATACTAATTAAAGTATGATGAACAATAAAAACCAAGCTAAAATGAGGGATAAAAGTATATATAAAATGAACATATCAGATACACATGGTATATAAATTTAATATTTATTATATGTACCTATAATATATATTTAATGTACCTCATATATACGTAAAATGTACATGATAAGTTATCGAGTCATTTTTGATAACTAATTAAAACAAACATGATATGAACCTTTAATAAGTATTATATGCACCTATATTATAAATTTAATGTACCTCTCATATACATAAAATGGAAATGATTTATTCATCCGTGCATGCTAATTAAAATAAATATGATATGTAGTTAATAAATGTACCTATAGTATATATATTTAATGTACCTTCTAAACAAATTAAAGCTACCCGATGATATGTTGAAAAGTAATTGATAAATAATTCAAATAAGCATAAATAATTTGATATGTACCCATCCCCTTTATATTAAAAGAATAAGAGTTCTCAAAAAATTTCCCGCCTAAATAAATTTGGCTATAATTGAGCTTTTATTATATCATATTTCTAATTGAGCTTTTATTATATCATATCTGTTATTGGCCTTTTATCTGGATTATACTGAACTTTCGCTTTTCCACCGATTAATATAAAATATAATAACAATAAATTTCCAATTAAATTTCAAATTAAGTTAAATATCAGTTTTATTATTATTTTCTTTAATGTTTTTATCTAAAATACCCCGCATTCGCGCGAGATCTATACTAGTAGTTATTATAATATGTACCTATATCATATGGTCAATGTACCCCATATATATATATATATATATATATATATATATATATATATATATATATATATATCTAAGATGCATCTAACGAATTAATGATATGTATTCTGATAAGTAATTGAAATATACATGACATGTCATATAGGAATATATTATGTACCTGCAATGGAAATAAAATGTACATTTGGCATAAGTATATGATTTCAATTTTAAATTCTCTTAATTTTTATTTTCATGAAAGTAATAATAACAATTTACAGTTTGTTTTGTTCATAGTATATAATATGAGTTATGTCATTCTCAAATAATGCCATCTATAAAAGATAGCAATTTATAGTTTTATATAAATTTAATTTATATTTTAATTAAGAGATTATAGTATAGATCTTAGTGAAAATATTATAATTTGATGAAAAAAACTAATTTTAATGAAAAGATAGTAAGTTAATGAAATAAAATATAATTATATGTTTCTTTATTTAGTAAATGCAATTAATTGTAATAAGCTTCTTTGTTTAAAAAATGCTTTTTGGAGGAAACATTTGTGAGATTACATATTCTTTTAGTAGATAAGGGATTCTAATTTAAGACGAATACTTCCGTTTTAAGTTTTTCAAACGGATCAAATACCAACCCATTTTTATATATCAGACAAACATCTTGTGAATTCTATGCATTTCATTTTTGTCTAATTTAAAATATTTGATTCATTAAAAACCCTAAGACGGATATATCATTTTTAAAAGAGACTAGCTTGTTATTATTACCTTGTACTGTAAATACATAAAAAAATCAGTAAGTCTCGCTTGTGACCTGTATATCCGTCACAAGCTTGTAACTGGTTAAATGTTTCCCACATGGTCAAATGCCCCAGTCTTAAACACTAAACTAAGGTTACTTGCAGGGCCGGCCCTGGGGTGTGCAACCCGTGCGATCGCACAGGGCCCTCAATTTTGGAGGGCCTATTATAAAGCCCAGTTACAGAGTATGTGTAATATATTTTGTTTTTGTGCTTCTATGTCAAACTGTTTGTAGTGTCAGAGTGGTAGTATTGTTTCCTGGTGCTCCCAACATCCTGTGTTCGACTCAGCTGAGCGTCATTTTCAAGATTAATTTTTTATTTAAAAATCACACAAGTTAGTCTTAACGAGAATCGAACCCGCGCCTACTTGATGAAAGCATGAAGATTTAGCCAACATGCGAATGAAATCCACTTGAAACTTCAAAGCACAATTTACTTTATAACATACCTGTTGGACCTCATTTGCTTATTTTTATCAAAATTGTTTGATATTTTTAAAAAATTGTTACCTTATATTTATATATTAACATAGTGTGTATATATAGAGTTGTCAACGATATGAGCCGGCTCGTTGAGCCCTCGGAACAGGCTCGAGCAAAGCTCGGCTCGTGCTCGGTCGAAACCGAACTCGAGCTGAGCTTGACTAAATACGAGCCGAGCCCGAGCTCCGCAAAGCTCAGCTCGGAAGCTCGTTTGGGCTTCTATATAATTTTTTTATAATCTTTATATTGTAATATTATTTTTATTTTAAATTATATGTTATTTAACATATATATAAGTATATTATAATATAATATAATGATTTTAGTATTTTATAATCTTATTTATTTTTTAAAAATATTTATATTTAGTTAGATGTAAAAGGTGAGAACTAGCTCAAGCTTCAATTTTTTAGGTTCGACGAGTTTCGAGCAGAGCCCGATCACGAGCTAAAATATTCGAGCTGAGCCCGAGCCCACCCAAGCTTAGCTCGGCTCATTTACACCCCTTTGTATATATATTAGGGGCCCATTTTTTCAATTTCGCACAGGGCCCCCAAAATGTCAGGGACGGCCCTGATTACTTGTAGAAATGGTTAAATAAAGAAATTGTAGAAGTTGAGGAGGCCACAGTTTCTTCCTAGAATAAGCAATCAATAAGAGGGTTTAAAAAAACTTTACGGAGGGAGATGAATGATGATGTGAAGGGGGCTGACGGGAATGTGGAGCAGGTCAAGGTGAGAAAGAAGTGGAGGAAATCGGAGGAGGGAGTGGTGAAAGTGAATGTTGACGGCGGAACGAAGGAGGGCTGGGGAGTGGGTATTGGAGCGGTGTGTCGGGATAGTAACGGGAGGGTCGTTTGGGGGCTGGCGGAACACAGGAGAAGAGAGGTGGAGTCGATAATCGCGGAGGCAGTAGCCGTTCTTGAGAGCATAAAGGAGGCAAAGAGGCGTGGTCATTTGAAAACAGTGGCTGAGAATGATTGCAAAAGTCTTATTGAAGCGCTGGAGATGAGGTCGACGGGGTCGAAGTGATTTCCACTTAGTGTTAGACGATATTTATTCTTTATTTCATGATTTCGAACTTGTTTTATGGTCGTTTGTTAGTAGGAAGTATAATAGTGTAGCGCATGAGCTTGTCCGTGTTAGCTCTATGCAATACGATAGAAGAGTTTGGGTCGGTTCTCTACCCGGACATATCATGTATATTGCTTCTAATGATCTTAATGAGATGAGGTAATCCCGCATTTGGGGTTTTTCAGGGAAAAAAGAAAAAAGAGGATTTAAAAAAAAACTTTCCTTTTATATAGAGGAGATATAAATACTATTTAACTTGTTACAAGTTTGTAATAAATAGGTTCATTACAAACGAGAATTTGTGGAAAAAAATATCCCGAAGTGTTAAGGAGTGTACAAACTAGTAACCGTAGAGAGAATTAGACACGAGAGTGATTTAGTGACCTCAAAACATAAGAAAGTACGCGCACCATAACTGAAAATCCTGAAATGACAAAACATTCATAGCAACAACCCAAACTCAGAACGTGGGCCTTTTTAGTTCTCACAAAATCCTCTCCTTTCCTTTCTCTCTCCATAAAAACTCTTCTAACCACATCTTCCTAATTACCCCCACACCTCACAATTCTACTTATATTATATATATTTAATTCATTTTCCAGCTAGATATATATATGGAGGAGAGCTCCAATGGCGGCGGCGGTGGTGGTGGCGGAGCTTTAGTTCCTTTAGTTAAGTCATCTTCACTTGATACGGCGGTGAAGCCGATTTCTGTTGCGCAACCGCCGTTGCTGGATCACGCTACGGCGGAAGATACTGCGGCGGAAGATACTACGACGGCGGAGATGGATAAGGATTTAATGTGTCCGATTTGTATGCAGATGATTAAAGACGCATTTTTAACAGCTTGTGGACATAGTTTTTGTTACATGTGTATTATTACTCATCTTCGTAATAAGAATGATTGTCCTTGTTGTTCTCGTCATCTTACTAATAATCAGCTTTATCCTAATTTCCTCCTTGATAAGGTAATTTTAATTAATTAATTAATTGATTGATTTTTGTATGTAAAATGATGTGAATTGTAGTTGTATGTTAATTGATTTTTGAGTTTGTTTGTGCTTTATTTGTAGTTGTTGAAGAAGGCTTCGGCTCAACAAGTTTCGAAGTTCGCTTCGCCCATGGAGCAGTTTCGCCGTGCGCTTCAGCAGGTCAGTCACGCGTTTACTTGATTTCGCGGTTTTTATGTTTTGTTTTGTTTTATTTGTAGTTGTATGTACATTTGATTGATTGATTGATTGTTGTGGAAATGTTTAAAGTGAGGTTATGGTATGCTGGAAATTGTGATTGTTGGAGTGATAGTCTAGTGTTTAGTAGCTTTGCGGAAATGCTTTGATTTTCTTTTTAAAATCTGGATTCTGTCTCAATTTCAGCTATTTATTGAAAGATCAAAAGTAGTGATCTTATTGTTAGTTGCATACATTTTTATTCAGTTTTCTAGAGTATTCCTATCGATATTTGCAGATTATGTAGGAATACCATTAACTTCATGGTTTGCATAGAGGCAAATGCAAATGCACGAGTCGTAAGGGTGTATTTTTGGGATGGCTTTGGCTTATAGGGGTTACCGAGGGGGAGGTCAGGTTTAAAATTAGATTGCACTGGTCACTGGTGGAATCACACATAACATAGCGTAAATGACACGTGAAATGAGGATTCAAGTAACATCCCAACTGAAGATCTAAGTCCTAAGATGATAGGAATATTTTTCACTTTGAATTTGTTTCTTGCTAGAAATACCGATAGAAGCATGTGCTGTTGAATTTCGCCTTCTTGATGCTGTCTCTATGTAAAATGGTTGCTTCCCTGCTTGTGTGTAAGCATGCACTTGTATAGTTTAGTAGACTGGAATTGACTAAATGATGACCATTAACTTGAATATTTTTGATGTTTCGTCTAATGGTATGACGTAGCATGGTTCTTTTCTGAATATCTGCTGTCACTGTTTAATTCATTGCTTCTCTTTCATTAGTATATTTTTTGAATATGTTCTGCCAAATGAGTCTTATATTTACTTCTGATTCGTAGTCAGGGTTGTGAAGTGTCAGTCAAGGAGGTGGACAATCTGTTGTCACTTTTAGCAGAGAAGAAAAAGAAGATGGAGCAAGAAGAAGCTGAGAGAAACATGCAAATTTTGCTAGATTTCCTGCATTGTTTAAGGAAGCAGAAAGTTGAGGAGCTCAGTGAGGTGAATTGAAGTTCGACTCGTCTAAGTTCTTGGATAATTCCTTCTTAATGAGTTTCTGAACAGATACTTGTTTAGTACCAAGGCTCTATGGCTGTGCTTTTACACTGGCATTGGCATGTAATTGCTGCTATATTTCTTTTGTAGATTCAAGCTGACCTCCAGTTCATCAAAGAGGACATCAGTGCCGTCGAGAGACACAGGATGGAGCTATATCGTGCAAGGGATAGATACTCGGTAAAACTAAGAATGCTCGGTGATGATCCTACACAAAAATGGCCTTCAACAGCTGATAAATGTGGTGGTGGCTTTTCGTCTGGTTCTCGTAGCTCATTAGGAGGGTTGGCTGCAGGAAGTTTCCATAACAAGAAAATGGACGGAAAGGCTCAGTTAAACTCTCATGGGCCTTCAAGAAAGGATGCTTTGAGTGGGTTGGATTCACAGTACATCAGTCAGTCAGGTTTGGCTGTGATGAGAAAGAAAAGGATCCATACGCAGGTTAGTAGTTGGTTACTTATATCCTTTGGTATATGATCTTTCAGACAGAAATTGTTTATGGGCGCTTCCACATATTTCACTAGTTGACTGTAGCATATTGTATTTTGGACACCGAGTCTTTCAAATAGTGATTGGTCATGTTTGCTGCCTCACATATTACTAGATGATAGTATATTATATTATGTACCAATGAAATGTCAAAAATACATAAATTGGCAAGGAATTTTTTAACCAATTTTTGCAAAATCAGTGTTCCAATCTCCATGAATTTTAGTCTTTTAGCCTAAACTGCCTTTAACTTGATGTCATTTACATCTCTTCATCTACCTTCTGGCAACACTCATGAGAAGTGACCACTTGTTTTTTATTTCTTTGTTTGGAGCAAGTCACAACCTTCATTAAGTTTAGTTGAAAATTTTGGCTCTTTCAAGCACAAAATTATATTAGTTTCCCGTCGAAGTGATTGATTTGTGTGCTACGGGCCTAAGGCTTACTGTGTCTCCCATCTGGTTTCCTCTTTGTATGCTTGGCAGTCGATTTAAACATTCCTGTGTATAGCTTTTAAATAGGCTTTCCTTCTATATGCTTGTAGTTCAATGACCTACAAGAATGTTACTTGCAAAAGCGTCGTCAGTTGGCTAACCAGTCATTCAAGCAAGATGAAAGGGATACAAATTTTATGCAAAGAGAAGGCTACAGTGCAGGTCTTGCGGAGTTTCAATCTGTACTGTCTACCTTCACCCGTTATAGGTTCATATTTCCTCTTTGCTCGTGCTTGTTATCATAATGAAACTGATTTTGTGGTCTTGTTGGTCTACAAAGTTTTAATTTAACTTGATACCTCTTTTTGTTTGACACAGTCGCTTAAGAGTTATAGCTGAACTGAGACATGGGGATCCTTTTCATTCTGCAAATATTGTATCGAGGTGAACCTTTGAATTTTGTCTTCTACTGCTGAATATCTTAATTTGAATCTCTGGCTCCAAGTTATAGGGCCTTGCAGTTTAAGGAAGCAGAAATGCAGATTTAGGTCGAACTTGATTGCGAGAAGTAAACTAGTTCTCAAATAGCTCCTTGGAGGTTTCATTACTCTGACATAAGCATTCCCTCTGTGAGGAGTTCACATGTAATGTAACTTAAACATGCATGGTTTAGAGGGACCTTTACATTGAAATGAAAGTAGATCCGAACGTTCTTTTTGTACTAGGCAGAGTTATGAAATATCAAAGATAGATGCAGTGTCTGTGAAACTAAGATAACACTAATCATTTGTTAAAGCTAGCGGAAAACATGAGGATATAAACTGCTGTACAGCATCCAATCTTAACAGCAATTAAGGAAAAATCTAAGCAATATAACTAAAACAAGAAAGCATGGGAACTGAATGCATGAGCTGTCTAGACAAAAAAAGTTGGTAATGTTTATTCTTTTCTTATGTTTTGTTTCAGCATAGAATTTGACCGTGATGATGAGCTGTTTGCTACTGCTGGAGTTTCCCGAAGGATAAAAGTCTTCGACTTCTCCTCGGTAAGTTGATCCCGATATAGTCAGTCTTCTTCCATTGTCTTTTTGTACAAATAATTGGAGCAAATTAACAGAAATACTTTATCCCAGAAGTGTCCATCTAATGATTTAGATGTTATATGGCTTTATATCTTTCTACTACTACCTTCATCACATTTATATTGTTTCCTTTTGACTTTGATGGTTAAATATATGTAATGGTGCAATGTTAAATTTGTCATGGCACATATGTAAAAGTTGTAACCATTGTATACCAGGTTTAGAGCCCGTACGTTGCTCGGTTAAGTGACAATATTGCAAGATAACTTTGTGCTCCCTCCACATCTCTAAGATGTTCCACATTTCCTAAAACGAAAAATTCAAAAGATGTTCCAGTTTCCTTATTAGTCTATTATTTGTGGTTCTTAGGACTTGTGACCCCACATTACGTTTAAAAATAGGTGCAGCAGAAAATGAGACAAGGATGAATCTGTTTCTGCTTCTTCGTCATTATGGTGGTTCTGATCTGTCAGAAATTGTAGTCTTAATGTGTCTTTAATACAATAGCTTTGAGGGTTACAGCTTGTGTCTTTTCCGTTCTGTCATATGACTTGTCCATCTGCAGTTTGATTTAAAGTCATCAGAGCTGACCTCTGCTCCTTGAAGGGAAAGGAATTAGGATAGGGTGCACAGCTGTGCTTGTTGAGCCTTCATCTTAAAGTTCTGATAGCTTGTGATCCAACACATTGGCAATGTATATTTTGTATGAAGCACTAAACACATAGGATAAGCGTCTACCGCCTGTTTGTGTAATCTAACAAACAATAATGCATGTGAAAGCAAGGTCTCGAACGGTTTAGACTTTTGAAAATTCTGATTTTTGTTGGCTAGTTCTCATTGACCTTGAACCTGTACTAGTTTGATTTGGCAGGGCTTCTAGAGTTCTAGGTATGGTTTTAGTCAATGTTACTGATATTTCACTTCCGTTGCGCGTCGTGTATCCAACGTGTCAACAGTCAACACGACACACCAGTTCACTTAAGCAACAACATTAACTTATAAGAAAATAGCCGTGTTTAACACTCGGCACAACGTCTGGCACTTCAAGAGTTGCCACCTAGCCAGAGTGACATAGGTCTTAATTCATCTAAAGTTTCTTTAATATATGTATTCTAAAACCCAAAAATTGCTGCTGATCTTTTGTGGGATAGATGTATGGTTTGCATCACCAGTTAAACTCTTTTTCACATTTCAGGTGGTGAACGAACCTGCAGATGCACACTGCCCTGTTGTTGAGATGTCGACGCTCTCAAAGCTTAGTTGTTTGAGCTGGAATAAATTTACTAAGAACCAAATAGCTAGTAGTGATTACGAAGGAATAGTTACAGTATGGGATGTAACAACACGCCAGGTAACAACTAATAATAAGTACATGCCTTTTCCAAATCAAAAATTTCATTTTTTCATTATTATGTTGGCCGTGCTATTACTCCTCTCTCTATGTATAATTTTGTTCACTTGTGGTTAGAGAGTGATGGAATACGAAGAGCATGAGAAACGAGCATGGAGTGTTGATTTCTCCAGCATGGAACCTACTATGCTTGTATCTGGCAGTGACGACTGCAAGGTATTTCACCCTGTTATTTGCTGACATTTTGTGCTGAGCATATATTTCATTTTAATAGCTTCTCAATTACCAGCGAAGATACCCCCCCTCCCCCCGGTTACACTATAAATTCAATTATTGACTTGTTAATGGACTAAGCATGAGTGGTTAAGGGGTCATAAGGGTGATGGTAATAGTGGAAGTCTTCAGTTCAAAGGAGCTTGTAGCATTTTTCTTCTGGTTTATTTTCAGCCTTGGTCGGTTGGTCCTATTTTTTCTTCTTATACATTGTTGCAAATACTGTTGAGTATTAAAGCAATAGTGCACTTGTAGATAGTGTAGAAGTAACATTTTGAGTTTTGCATAGGTCATCGTTATCACCGTGAGCTTTTTACTGCCTTTTTGTACTACACGTTTGCCATATTAAAAGTTAAATTTTGACATTGATTCCTGGCCTGCCACTGTCATAGTCAGGTCTTGTGATTAATTTCCAGCATGTCGGTTTTTGGTAATTAACATAGTTACCATGGGAAAACACCTTCCAATGTAGAATTTGGTTGAAACCTGAAACCATTACTTTCTAGAGCACTCCTACTGGCTACAGTATATTTGATTCATCTCAAAATTAGGACGACTGGAACTCAAAAAGGGGAAAGTAGTATGGTGTTATTAGTAGGAATATCATGACTGAATGTCAATCATGAAACCTAGAGCTCTGGTCGCCTGTTGCTTAAGGTCGAGTCAATAATGACTTGCACATATGTAACTTCACTACGTCAAATTTCTATGTAATTGTCATAAATATCTGAATATCTTTTTGTTTTATGCAACTATGTTTACAGGTGAAAGTGTGGTGTACAAGGCAGGAAGCTAGTGTCCTTAACATTGACATGAAAGCAAATATATGTTGTGTCAAGTACAATCCAGGGTCAAGCTATCATGTTGCTGTATGCCTTCTTCTCAACCTCGATATAATTGCTTTGTCTTTTTGGTCAATGAATTGCACTTTCACTTTTAAAGAGGCTTGATATCCAGGGGATTGTGGAAGGGCATCACTTTTCAATGTATTGCAATTATATGCATCTGGCTTTTCACATTTCAAGAGGCTTCTGTGCACATTTAGCAGAAGCTGGCTTGCTGGATGGGATATCCTGGGGATTGTGGAAGGGTGTTACTTACTTTATTAATTCATGGGACATTTGCTTCTTGCACATTGCATATATCTGCATATCCAGCTGCATTTGCCCCTCTCCTTTCCCCAAATAGAAGTCAAGGAAATAGAAGTAAAAGCACTTCCTCAGTTTCACATATATTGGCTTCATTTCTTTTCTGAGTCGTTCCAAATTAAATGTCCGCATTTCATTCATGGGTCGTTCCAAAATAACTGGTTATTTCCCCTTCTCCAAATATACACACAGCCGCAACTCGCAAGGAATTGAATGTACTATTAGTAAATAATAATAGTGGCCCTATCTACAATAGTTGGGTAATCATATTTGCAAAATGCTTGTACTTGGAACACAATAATAAAATATGTACTTTAATATTTTAGTCAAGTTTCCATAATACCTCCTACAAACAATTTTAATTTGTTTTTGGTACTGTTTATATGAATGGAATGACCCCAGCACCGCCTCCCCCGGATGAAGCAAGAAATAGTTACAAAAAAAAGGCCGCAATATTAACACGCCACTGGTGTCATACTGCACTATTGCTATTTTGCCACAAATACCACTGTTTAATGACATGTATTGTTACAATATCTTTAAATTGTCCATTAGTCAAATGGGGCCAATACACATGGAAAGTAAAAATTTGCATAAAAGGCGGCTTGTTAACGTGCCACTGTGTCAAACTGCTCTTGCTATTCGCGACCGTTACCATGGTGTAAAACCATGAACCGTTCTATATCATTAAAATGACCATTAGTCTAATGGGACGAATATACATGGAAAGGAGTAGAAATTTTGCTTGTTTTGCATGCTGACTAACTTGTTTGATACCATGATTCTCCTTTACTCGGCTTTTTTGTGTGTGCATGTTGTATTTGGGGAGAGTGGAAGATAATTAATCAAAGCTATTTCTGCTCTACAGGTTGGGTCTGCTGATCATGACATTCATTATTATGATCTGAGAAACGTAAGCCAGCCACTTCATGTCTTCTGTGGTCATAAGAAAGCTGTTTCATACGTCAAGTTCTTATCCACTACCGAGCTTGCTTCAGCCTCAACAGACAGCACGTTGAGACTGTGGGATGTGAAGAATAGCTTACCTGTGAGTTATTTTCTGTTCCAATCTTGTCTTTTCCACTGATGTAAGAAGAAAATTGTGAAATGTGCTAAAATGACATTTATCCAAATATAATTTGAGCTTCCATTATAACATTGGACTAAATGATCAATCTATCAAATTGTAGATTTGGATATCAAATAGTTTTGTGGTGGTGTGAAACTGAACGTCTGGGAATGGTTTCTATAAACTTTGGATAAACAGTAATTAGAGTTCTCCTATGTGTAAGATAATCTTGGTTCTCCTTGACAAGGAGCTTCGTAAATCGTTGACAAATATGACTGGATTTGAGAGAGAATAAATCCTGTATATAGTAAGGTCGTAATGCAAAACAGGATGGAGAGCAAAGTGTAGTAGTGTACAAGCGCTGCTAGGTTTTAGTAAGGAGTCTTAGGACATTTTCTCTTCCCGTCTTTAGAAGGCTAGAAGCTCTTGACCTCAAGTTAAGTTTTCCTTTGGCAGTGCTTATTGTGGAAAATCAAGTTACACTTTACCATTTAGAAATTGCTTGAGATGAGATTGAAAAATGAATAATAAACTCAAAACAAAAGAAGAAATTGAAGTGATGGTAACCAATGGTGGAAGTGAGGAAGGGAGGGTAATACATACAGTACTTCTTATGAAAATACGCATACTCTATGATAATGCATTACCTCCATATGGGTGTAATAGTTCCCCATCACTCCCTTTTTCCACACTCCACTACCATTACTTTGTTCCTCTTTTCCTTTGTTTAAGCTATATTACCCTGGTTATATGTATCCCTATCCCGAGCCCATCTCAGTTCAACAATTGCACGTCTATTATAGTTTGTCATTTGTTCTGTTCATAATGCATCTAGAGTACTCTGGTTTCTTGTCTACTTAATGAAAATGACATCTGGATGCATCATGTCATGACATTTGCAGGTACGTACTTTTAGAGGGCATACCAATGAGAAGAACTTTGTAGGACTTACTGTTAATAGTGAATACATTGGCTGTGGTAGCGAAACAAACGAAGTATTTGTATATCACAAGGTTAGTGCTCAGAAATCTCTTTCCCATAATCTAAGCATCAATATCTTGCACTACTTTTTATTACCATGTTGGATAACATAAATCATCTGTTCCCTTTTTAACGGAGCCAAAGATTTATTTTCCATTGGTTGTGGATTATGATGGAATATCGAAAAACGCTCATCCAACTAGTTGAGCTTATTGTTAATGTTAAGTATAGAGTAGTACACTAGTACTCATTCAATGACACAATTTTCATTATGTTTCATTTGTCACGTGTTTGCAATATAACGGAAGTAAATTGGCTGAGCGAAGTTTCTATGCTTCTCATATCATGACCTAGTAGAGTGTGGGTGTATATTATTTTGCTTTTTTCGATCCTCCTTACCTCACTGGAGGCGGGAAACTTCAACTAACTGGAGTTATGTTCATCTGGAAACAGCCTCCATGCAATCATGCATCGATAACCACTTAACCTTATTGTTAACATATAGGGTTATGTTGTGTACGTTCACCTTCTAAAGTGTCTAAACTTGTCACTGCCGCCTGGCTGACAATTATTTAATTGTTTTGCAGGAAATTTCTAGACCAGTGACATGGCATAAATTTGGGTCACAAGACACTGAGGATGCTGACGAGGATGCTGGGTCCTATTTCATCAGTGCTGTATGCTGGAAAAGTGGTAGCCCTACATTGTTAACTGCCAACAGCCAAGGAACCATCAAGGTGCTAGTGCTTGCAGCTTAAACTCCGTTACGACTGAAATAACAAAAGCTCCGTGTCTGAGACATATTCTCGGGATTATTTTTCCTTCACATATTGGCTCTTCTAATCAAATCTTGTATATATCATATATCAGATATCAGATATTTAGGTAATTTATGTAAGTTTGTATATCTGTAAATCAGACTGAGAGCGGTGCAAACTTAATGGGTCGGAGAAATACTGCTCCGGATCCTTGCGGCATGAATCTGCTTGAATTGCTGTTGGCTTGTACAACATTTGTAATTCTTTGCCTCGGTGGATAGTTGAATTATAATGTGGTTGGTTGAGTAACTACACATGCATACCATTTGCCTGAGGTTCCTCGCGTGCATGATTTTTGCTCTTTTTTATTTTGACAATTCTTCCATGTGTCTAAGATATGGTGGCAGGGGCGAAACTAGCACAAATACTATCTTACAACCAGTTGTATATTAGCAGTGTACAACCGCCTCAAAGTTGTTGAGTTCTTTACACAAAGTTGTCGAGCTATTTTATAAGTTATTGAACTAATTTAAAAAGTTATTGAGTTTAATAATTATTCCTCTTAAGCTCAATAACTTTGTATTGTAACTCGACAATTTTGTTAGTAAAGCTCGATAACTTTATAACAAAACTCGACAACATTGAAAAGGTTGTACATAAACTACATACAACCAGTTGTATAATCTACTAATTGCGAAACTAGGGAGGAGTAGCAAAACTTTTGTAATATTTTACCTATTAATAAGCGCAAACATGGGAACAACATAAAATCGTTTACCATAACTCACATATTTCAATTTGAGGACAAGAAAAACAATTTCACGATTACTCTTGTGCGTTGTTAACGATTGTGCCTCATATTTAGAACATCAACACTTCCAACTCTCTTGTTTATGTGAGAAATTAGTTTGATTATAGAGCTGTAAGAGCATCCGCAAAGGTGGAAAACTAGCTCTCCATATGCACCCTCTTTCCTCATATGAATAACCTCATTAATGCACTAACCTTTCTATAATTTGAGGCTCCACCATTTTTAGAGGAGCTTTTTTTTAAAAAAAAAGTAAAGGTAAATTGTGTTTTTTTTTGGAGGTTCCCAAATTTTTATATGTAAATGGGAAAACTCATTATTGTATAAATGTAGTTATAAATTGGGGAGTGTAGAAAAAATTAGTGAAAAATGAGGTGACGAATAAGAAAAAGATAGATAAAATATGGGGAACCCCATTGTTGCGGATGCTCTAACTAACAAACATGTTACATGCTGTAGTAATTTATACTCCGTAATAAAAACTTGCAACAAATAATAACTTGCAAGTAAAATCTAAGGTTGTGTTTGGTAGTACATTTTAGCTACTTTATTTGGTCAAAGTAGCTTATTTGACCAAAATTTCAGCTAGTTTATATTTTTGCAGGTGTTTGACAAGTAGCTTATTTGCGCTCAAATAAGCTACCTGAAATGAAATGCTAAATAGGGTAGCATTTGAGATTTCAGGTACCTAATCCTAATAAATATTCCTTTTTTACCCCTTCAATCTATAATATTAAATAATTACTATATCCTTTTATGTCATTTCAGTATTTCACCACAATAAACTACCTTTTCAGTTAATTTGCCAAACAGTTTTTTATATAATCAATTACTTTATCAACTCCTAATTTTCAGCTACCTTTTTAGATTTTAATTATCTTTTCCGTTTTCAGGTATCATTTCAGTTAGTTTTACCAAACAGAGACTGTCTATAATGAATATTAGATAGTAAGTACCACTTTTTTTAACTCGTATACTGAATACGGCCTCTGAAGTAGCATAATCATCATTATATAAATTATAAGCACCATCTTCCTCATTTGAAACAACTTGACCAATTAGGTTTCTAATCTATATATATTTATAAAAGAGGTTTTTTCGAGCGATTTTAAACTGTCCACATCATCAAAAATCAATTTAGGATAGTTTCATAAATAATAATTTTTGATGTAAAGAATAAAGTAGAGAATCTTTTAATTATAGTATGATAGTATATAGTATGATAGTATATTGTATATAGTATATAGTATATAGTATATAGTATATATTTCCTAATTTATATTCAAGTCATGTTTCTATTTTTTTACATGAAAACTCTTACATCTCATTTGACAAAAAACCATTATTTATAAAATTATGAAAATAATATAATTAGATTCGTGGTAAAAAAATGTTATATAAATTCCATATAATTTGCACATGTTACCTCTATTTCATAGTATGTTATATATCCCATATTGAAAAATAATGGTGAGGTAAATATACTACGTATAAATAATAGAATTGTCTCAAATCGAAAGATTAGCATAAAGTTGGGTATTAAATTAAATATCTTTATTTCATGGCAATCCTACATAAACTTAGTATACTATTACCAACCTTGATAATATTGGTTAGTTATGGTCTTATGGAGTTTCGGATGAAGAAAATGTCAAGTTATATCCTATCCAACAGCCTCTCGATCACTTCGTCTTTGGGGGTCAATCAAATAAAGCTACCTTCACTCAACGGTTTTTCATTGACTATACCTGCAGAGATGGGCATCCCAATGAAGACGGGATTATGAATATATAGGTTTGCAAGCAAATTTAGTGACGTATTAGTATTTCTCTTTTAATTACATTGATTGTATCTACAACAAAGTGATCCATTGTAAATATCATGGGTTTATTTACGTCTTAAAAAGTATGATCAGATTATTTAAGTATAAATACTTATTAGGTTTTCTAATGTATGATGGACGCATTATAGCTACCCAGGTTATGGTCCTTGGTAGAGATGAAAGTAGATATGCGTGTCGTTGGGCTGACTTGCACCATGGCACATTTTAGCACCACACGAGATTGGCAAGGCACTGGACGCCAGGAGCCGTGCCTGGGCCGAAATTTGAGAAAGTAGTTCGTGCCTAGCCCAAGCACGATACACTTGGGCAGACTCAAAATACAAAGAAGTAAGGCTAAATTGAAGGACTTGCTAAGGTACACCTAAGCACGACACGACACGAAACCTACCTTCCCGTATCTAAGTTGTGCCATTTTCTTCTTAGGCACGGTGGGCCGTTTAAGGTGCGACCACTTCCATCTCGATCTAGTCCCTAGTAGCTAACTCAATCTCCCCACATTGATCTCGTCAGTTGAGAGATCTAAGAAGTATGTGCCTATTAAAAAACCTAATTCCGAAGACAAACAACCCTTCAGCCGGTTCATCCCAATCTTTCATCAGGATATAGATACGCTATCTCTCTACGGTTTATTTACCAAATAATATAGTATGAAGTTTATGACCTTTAGTCGAACTAAATCTAATTAGTGGTATTAGAATCATCTTCATATTAAATTATCCGGTATTAATTCGGATAAGACAATCTTTGTGGTAGAAGTATAAAGGTGATTTCGTAGCGTCTTGGTCTTAAGCACTCATGTCGTACATAGAGATGTCAATGGATCGGATCTAGATAGGATCCTCTAAGATCAAGATCCGGTCCATATCTACAGGATCTGAAATTCACATATCCATATCCGGATCAGCAAGATCTGGGCTGAATTAAGATCTATCCATATCCTTCTGATAGTAAAAAAAAACTTCCTCTTGAAATATGAAAATACGAGTATTAAATTTTAGATTTTATTGCGACGTAACATAATATTTTTCTCTATTAGATATACAAATAATAAAGGTAAAGTTTTTAAAACATAAAAATAAAGTTTTATAAAATTACAATAACATTAAAAAAGTAATTTTTTTAACAGAAAAAATCATGGTTTGATTTATGAAAAACATTAAAAAAAACAAATATATAATTTTACTATTTGTTTAACTTAACTTATTATTTAAAAAAATGAAATAAAAATGGATCTAAGGGTAAGATTTGGATCTCAACCATACGATTCATTTCCATATCCTTATCCACTAAATTTAAAATATTGCAATCCATAACCGAATATGAAATTATGAATCCCAGGATCTGGGCAGAATTTGAATTCCATTACCATCCCTAATCATATGTCACTATACAAATTCAATATTTAGGCAAAATACATGCGAATGAATTTATTTAACATGTCTTCTTCAATATCATACGGCGTACGAAGTAATTTGGGCATGCAAATCTGATGCCCATTAACAATTAGATTGTTAGTTTTAAGAGTTAAAATGAAATTCTAACCAGAGAAATAATACGACCAATATTCATTTTGTTTCTCAACAAAATAATTATATATAAAAAAATAATTTACATATAACGCAGGTTCTCAACGCATTAATTTTGGAATTTAGGTTCTTGATGATTTAATTCTCAAGACTTGAGGTCCTCACTATACAATTACGGCAAAATGATGTAGTAAATTCAAGCAAATCAGAAAAACATGGATTACATAGAATTATAGAAATGCTTGCTAATAAGCACGTACAAACTTAAACACATAACGGAAACTACCCAACAAAATAATTCATACAGTACAAACTATTAGCTCTAGAGGGATAGACGGAGAGAATGATATCCACGAACCGATCAAATGAAATTTTGACTTTCAGCCCTTAAAAGAGAGAAGGAAACGCATTCAGAGCAGATTTCCACATCCTCGGACTTGCAAGGTCAAGAAAAAGACAAGTGACGTCCGTGGAGTTAGAAATGGATGAATGACTAGGTAAGAAGAGTAAGCTCAGGAGAGATATCGCCAAGGGAATTATCATGCTACCATCAATATTATTATTATTTCTTTAGAAAGATTATTAAAATATGTAACAATAATATTATTCATGATGATGATGATGATGGGTAGTAGTTTGGCTCCAAGGGAGGAGCCTGGACCTGATGAAAAGGGAGGCATAAGAAGTTGAAGAAAATAAATAATTGGTGAAGATAGAAAGAAGGAAAGGGTTGTGAATGAATATATGGAGGTCAAGTGGGCAAATTAAAACAAGTGAAGTAGTACATATATACAGTGAGAAATAAAAGAGTGAGAGTATAAATGTATAATTGGATGTCTTTATATGTTGATATGTCTTATTCTAATGCAGAGGGGCAGAATGGATGATGAGAGTTTGTTGTCTTGGACTTTTTAGATGCATCCAAAAAGGGTAGTCCTATTTATTACAAAGTTATTGTTGTATAGTACTACATTTTTTTGTGATTGTGAGACTTAGTCGTCTCCTTGTTAACCAAGTTCCATGGTATTCTTTGTTACTCCGACTCGGCTGTAATAATTGGACACCGATTTGTATTGTGTAGGGGTAAGAAAGCCGATCCGACTCAACATATATCCAATCTAATGTGAGGTGAAATTCGATGATTATATTGAGAAAACAATAACTTTATATGACGAGTTATCCCTAACCAAAACCGATCTAAGATGATATAGCCGAATAATGACTCAAATTGATGGATGACTCGATAACAAACTAGTTTATTATGATACATATAAGTCTAGATTGATATTTTTTTAATTGTTTAAATTTAAAACTAATATTAAGACACCTAGCTAAATTAATCTTAAAATGAGATTATTATAGTAGTTAAAATTTAAACATAGTATAAAATATCAACTTGAGATATTGATCCGAACTGAAACCAACTAGACAAATCACACGGTGATGACTTAATCCGACATGAACCCAAACCAATCAAATCCGATATTGACCTAGCACAACATGGATCTATTGTGACCTAACCCATTTGAACCCGGCCAAGACCTAATTACCACCTATGTCGGTATGTACCGAATTCACTATTACTATACTCATATATATTCTTAACTTTTCTGAATTGAACTTGTAGGATCTGATTTGCCATTTATAGAATCTAAACTTTTTTGAACTAAACTTAAAGGGAGTGACGTTAAGTTCAAACGAACTGGTATTTACTACTGAGTATAATTTTTTATTTGTCCTTTTATTTAATGTTTAAATTTTCTAAACTTTGAATGAAAATATTTTAAAAACATAAGAGTTTGTTATATGATGCAAAAAGTAACTTGAAATGGTGACTTTGCTATCTTTTTTATTTTAGGTAGCGTTTGGAAACGTGGAATTAATTTCATTTTCAGTTGAAGAAATCAAATTGTTTGAATTCAATTCCAAATCCAATTCGAAAAATTCGTTTGGGAAATCCATGAAATTGGAACTGGACTTGGGCGAGGCGGATATGGGTCGAGTCACCAAATGTTTCTATTTGAAAAAATAAATATTGTCACGGAAAATATTCGCGATCGGAAAAATTTCATAAGTAAAAATAGTGCGCGATGAAATTTGCATCACAAAATAAAACGTAAATAATGATGGAATTGAAATGACCATTATATGGAGCCCCAAATTTTAACTAGCTTGGAATTGGCATTTGGCAGGGAATTAAGTCTAATTCCAATTCCAAATTCTAGGGATTCCCTAACACTTAAAATGTCTCAATTACGAAATTCTATTCCAATTTTAGATTCCTAAATATATACCACTATCGAAATTATAATTGAATTATTGAACACTTTAATTGTAAATTGAGCAACGCGTAACATGAGAACTTTTTCAATCCCACTGGCTACTGAAGAGAGAGCCCTAATTTTGCATGTAATTTAGAAGTTTGGAGATAAATAATAAAGGTTTTCCAAAAAAAAAAAATGTAAATTTGACTAGAAATTATTAGTAGAAAAAGTGGGTAATGGTCCAAACTCGTATTAAATGGCCACCTAGATGATCATCATTAGAAAAGGATGGCCATACCTTCACATTTATTGCCTACAAGATTATTTCTTTGTTTTTTACATAAAAAAATAAATCTAGTTTTGGATGTATGTCGGATTATATTTGTCCAACCAAGTTTTTGTAAACCTAATTATTACAAAGATTAACAAAAAAAAAAGTGTAATATACATTTTCTGTAGAATCACAATTTTCCTCAATTGTAGAATAGTGACTTCATAAATTATTACTACTCTACAATTTGTCTAATATTGTTCCCAAAGTTTTTGTGTAGAAACTAACCAATGGCGGGTTCAAAATATTTATCTCGAATACCTCCTTCATGCAAAGAAAAGTTTGTCATCGATCATAGGCCAAACACCGCCATGTCTCGACTCAAAACCTTATGTATTTTTTGGTTGTCGGGGGAAAACGTGGAAATTGAACTCTCTTATAAATTACATAAGATAAAAGGTTATTTGGTTGCCAACTTTTGCAAAATGTAGCATTAGGGTTTCTCAATATCTACAAAATGTGGAAATAAACTTACATATTCCCCTTTCATAATTGACAACACTTATGGAATTTAATAACTTCTATATTACCTTTTGTCGAATTCATGTAAAATATTTATAACAAAGTTATTCACATGAACGAATCAGATTTTTCCATGTTATCTCAATTGATCAATTCCCTAATTCACAACTTTAAAAATGGATAAAAATCAAATTTACAGGAATATCTATATCTATGAATTCATTTTTTTTAATCTAGAGTCTAAAAAATTGACTCTCTGATTCTGGATTATGATGGAATAAATCATTATTTTTTGGTTCTAAATTATGATGGAATAAATCAAAATGCCTCACTAAAGTGATTGCAGAATCTTTCTCTTGTGAAGTAGCGGTCTTTCGAAACAGTTCTCAATGCAATTTTCATCTTAGGTCATTCGAAAACAGCACTTCTATGTAACTAACACAAGGACAAGACTGCGTACATCCGACCATCTTACCTCGCAATTTGCGGAAATCATTGTAAATTTGGGGCAATGTTGTTGTTATAGTCTAAAAAATTGAAATAAAATTGTTAGCTTAATTGACATATTTAAACCATGTGGTCCGTGAGAATATTTATGTATCCTAACCCACTTGCTAGGACCAAAATTGAATTTGTAGGGTTAAGTTTTGGTTATTCAAAATCCATAATTTCCATAGAATTCAAAGAATAAGATGAATCAGTGCTGAACCCTCTGAAACCAATACAACACAGAATAGTGTAAGCATTCATTATTGTAGTATCCCACTGCATAGTCTTTAATTTGGCATTTAATCACTCAAATCAATTTGCTCCTCTTATTTTTCAGCATGTCATATTGACATGCTCTTTCCTAGAAGCATAATTAGGCACATCCTTCTATGTAAATTCTTTTTATAATACTTTAGCATTTTGACCAATAGACAAAATAATAGTAACAAAATTTAGGAAAACAACTCTCTCAATTTCAAATTATAAATTTTCAATTGTAAGTATATCATTTTATATTTGATGGAAAAAAGATAATTTCTTAAATAAATAAAGTATAAAATGTATCACCAGATTTATAATGATGACGGTTTTAAAAAGAATATATATACCTCATACAAGTTATTCATATGTTTTAAACGATTATGTGTAAAAGCTTAATGAATGGAGATATGAAGAAAACTCCATATATTAACATCCTCTATTCTCTTTATAAGAATAAGTATTCTCAAATATTGTTCCTCCAAAATACATTAACTTAAAAAGGAAACAAATGAGACTTTTTTTATCAAATTATTAATTTTTTATTAAAAAATATTTTTTTCTTTACTCAAATTTTGATCATTGTAATTAATGAGATAGTAAAATTTGGATATTGATTTTGATTAAATTTTGATTAAGGAGATAGTAAAATATTCTCTTTTGATCATTGTAATTAAGGAGATAGTAAAATTTGAGTATTGATTTTCGCAGTACGAATTTTACTTACTGCAGTATATGTTTGACAATTTTACTCCTCCCATTTTCCAAACATTTTGTAATGCACAATAACTTATAAAATAATCACCAAAAACTCACAGTTCAATGTACTACCTGCCTCGACCACCAATTAGACCACACCACTCAATCACATGACCTTATCCCACCCTGACCAAGAGAGGTGGAACTGGCTGGGCACGTGGGCCATGCATGGGTACGTTCAAGCACGGCACGACACGACACGCATGAGCTGTGGGCCGTGCCTAGGTAGCCATTTTCATTTGACTGGCACGACACGACACGAAATCTACCTCCAGGGGCCTGGGTCATACCATTTTTATCTCCGGACACAGTGAATTAGCATGAGGCACGTCCCACTTCAATCTCTACTCATCAGCCTCAAAGTAGGCAATTTTGATTCCTCCAAAACATACACTTTTCAATTCACTATATCTTAGAATAATCATCTCATTTGACTTTGTATAGTATTCGATGCCCATTTATTAAGACCTCTAATAATCCTTCATTTATTGTAACTTATTATTTAAATCGATTATAAGTGGCATCTTAATTTAGGGCGGTTTTAACTAAAAATTTTAAATATTTTATCGTCAAATTATAACTTTTATTTAAGATCAACCTTTTCAAGACAATAGTCCTTAATGCCAAATTTTTAAAAATTATTTATGGAATAGAAGGACTAAATTAGTGTCTAATAATTGGAAATTCCTATAATGGTCAAGAGTATCACCAATACAAGGCAGTCAAATACAGTTAACCCATCACAAATTAATGAACGACAGAAAGGAAAGAGAAGGAACATAAACAAAGACCAAGGCAAGAAGCTTGAAATAGGTACTATCCCATCAGTTGGCCATTAAATTGAAGGGTTGTGCCCTTTGTCGCACTGTCAAATATTATTGCCCAAAATTCATGCAAACTGTCCAAGTGATTCAGAACCTTAATTCTCTTCGATGTCTTTATATGTCAAGTGTAATGATGTGAGTTGCAGAGGTAGTCAGGTAGTAGCAAGGACGGAGATATTCAATACTTCTTTTTACATCCTTGTATGTGTGGTCAATCTCGCATATTTCAGTACGTCATTAATGTTCACACAAATTCTCGTTTGTGACTTGTGACTTGTGAAGTTGTGAGTCTCACAAGACTTGTGACAGGTCAAGTAAAATTTACATTGACTTGATAGATAGATAGGACAAATCGTTTATTTCTAGTCATTTTTCGTCACAAGCTTGTGACGGATATGTCCATTACAAGGGAGACATATTGTTAATGTTATTAATAGAAATAATTATAATAGTTGAGTCTCAACCATTACCTTAAGATTTTGGTTGAGATGGTTTATCTATCATGATATTAGAGCCAGCATTATGGTCACGGATTCGAATCCTGTCAACCTCAAAAACATTCATACTCTTTTGAATAACTAATTATTCCTATAAGTTATCTTATAATTTCCCTATTCCTATTAGTTATCTCTATGAGTTCCCTACTCTGAATTTAAATTATTACTCATAGTATCACGAATCACTAAGTCTTGCTTAAGACAAAGTATCTATTTTAAATTTTAAAATGGATTAAATATTATCGCATGGTGTTAATAGAGACAAAACTTTTGGCATTTTCTATGCAATTTGCCATGTGATTTGGTATGTATTTGACCCGTCTCAAGGTTTAAGACTAGAGTTGGCAAAAGCTGACTCGACCCGATAGAACCCGAAAATTGAGTGAATTGAAACTGATCCGGCCTGAACCGATAACAGTTAGCAGCATTATTTTTCCAACCTGAACCGACCTGACCTGACCCGTGACCCGATATTGACTCAATCCGATGGATGACCCGACAATGAACTAGTTTAATAATGATGTAAATAAGACCAAATTGACATTCATCTTAATTATTTTCACTTAAAATTACAATTAATACACCTACACATTGTTAAATATAAAACTACCCATCAAAAACTAAATACATAAGATAAAATTATATGTTGATAACATGGCCCGATATTGACCCACTAATGACCCGACCCGACTTGCCACCGCTAATAATGACACGACTCGAAGATGACTCGACATTAACTGTAACAGACCTGAACTCGTCACTGACCCGATACAACCAAACTCGATATGAGCCAATATACTTTGAGCCGACTCATAACCGATCCAAGTGACCCGATTACCGCCTCTAATATTCGTCTTAAATAAAAATTTGTGATCACAAATAGGCCGTAGAGAATTATAAAAAATCTTGTTAATATAAATGTGGGGTTGTTCCCCCTACTATGTCGCCGGGGATGGGGTCTCTCAAGACCTTTCTCCGGCGACCCGTTTCCTCTCTTCCGATTAACCCTCATCCCCTTTCTTACCCACACCCGATTCTGGATCGTACGGGTCTGCCCGTTCCTCTCGGTCTGCGTGATGTATGTGGGCTGTTCGGGTCTTATCGGACGAGTTTGTTGAGGTGGTGTGGCAGGGTGGTGCTTGGATCTGGCGGTGTTGTGGGTTGGTAGGGAGGCGGTGGCTTCCGTTTTTTCCTTTATGTTTTTGTTTAATTTCCGCTTTCGTTTTTGTGTCGTCTCTCTTTCTGAGGGCTCTGTCCCCGTCTATCGATAGTGTTCTTCTCTCAGTTTGAGAGCTTTCTTTTTCTGGTTCGTTTGCAGTTTTCTAATAAGTCAGCAGAAGATCAGCGTTGTTATAGATCGTTATATGGTTTTACATATTTTGTCCGATTCATGGCTACAATCAATCACGTCAGAAGAAATTGATACTCGTCAAGGAAGATTCGGAGACCCTCTTATGGATGAAAGCCTTTTGCGGCGAATCGATGATAGAGACTCTGTTGCAGTGTTTCATTCTTTGAACAAGAATTTATTTCCTATGATTGTAATCGATTTGTATCCGATTGAGCTTGACATATGTTGTAGATGTCGTATGATTTTTTATTAATGATAATGATCTCTTCTCAAAAAAAAAAAAATTGTGGGGTTGTTGGATTGGACGGTTGACGATTTATAATTTAACAATGGGATGAAGATAAGAGTGGATGGCTATTTGATGAAGATTGAAGTTCGCATATTTTGTGAGAATTATGAGAAAGGTTTGAATATCATTAGAATTGCATAGATTACAAGGTGTACAAGAATGGGTTTATATACTAATTACATAGAAGCAATAACTAACCTAATACAATATAATTGCCGTAATTCATGGCCTGAGATTAGGAAACAAAATCAACCTAATATAATATACAATATATATGTCAACTATTATGATCACAAGAATATACTAGAATATCTTTAGATAATATTCTCAATATGCCCCATAAGACAATTTGTCGTAAGAGAGGCCGATCTTGGAGAGAAGTAAAAAAGAACGAGTCCAAGCAGACGGGTTTGTAGTGCGTTCGCAAGCTGATGGTGGTACTGCATCCAGATGTTGAAGTGAGAGCTCAAGTGGATTGATATAGGGATGAGTGGCAAGGAAGTGGGCTCGTTGAATGTGTGACGTTTTTTTGTTTTTTTTGTTTTGTTTGTTTGTCAGATTTGACAAAAGAGGAGGTGGGAATTGGTGTTGCCGCATCGAGGCAGTTGGGTTGTAAAGGACAGTGGTGGTTCAATCTCAATGTCGCGACAACGCTGTGCAAGTGGAGGGTGGTTGCTTTTGTATGTATGGTTGCCGACGCAGGAGAACAAGGGAAGAAGCACTTACTTCTGTTTTGTCGAAGGTGACTGATGTGGGATTGGGTGGTTCACTTGTAGGTGGTGGCAGCACTACTACAAAATGAGACTATTGCAACATTTCACATGCAACATTTTGCACAAGTGTTGCATTTTTAGGTGCCACAAATAATGCAAGCAACACTTTTGAACAAGTGTTGCTATAACGTGACTATTGCAACACTTTTTAACAAATGTTGCATTTTTTAAATAAAATTGCAACATTTATAGAAAACGTTGCATTGTTTTAGTAGAAATAGCAACACTTTTGTACAAATGTTGCAAGTCCTTAAAATAATATACTATTTGGATCATGAGAATCGATTCCTTAATAAGGTTGGTCAGGTCTAACGCTTAATTTTTTTTTACAAGAGTGTGAATTTGATCAAAAATATATATCTCATGAGAACGTGAGTGTCTATGAATATTAATGAGACTTAAATGATAAAATGGAAAGAATACAACAGTTTAAACGGAATGTTAAAAATAAAATATTGAATAATTTTAAGACGTTTTGAGATTTTTTTTTCTCTTTTTAGTTGTAGATAAGGTTTTTTTTGGTACATTGAGTTACAAATAAGTTGTTGGTGTTAAAAGGGCGTTATAACATATGAGGAGAATGAATTAAGCTAGGACCTAATTTCTAGTACATTTGTTGCTTTATTTTAAACATTGGGTTTACCTATATTCACTAGACATTTTTAGTATAGTAGACCTAGTAATGGGGTCCGTCAGGTCAATTTTAAATTTGCAAAATTTAGATCAGGTCAAGTTCGCTAGGGTTTTTCCGGTTTCGGTTAACTGTTAACTACTGTCAAGTTCGGGATATATAAGAGCTTTAGAGCACTTTAATAAAACTTGGCTAAACACAATACACCAAAACAACATAAAATTCAATAATTGATATCAGCAATTAACGTCAACCTTCACGGCTTCACATATACGGCTGTACCACAAACATTCCAATATCCAAAACACACATCCCTCTTATGGTGTCCTCCCAAATTCCAATTTCATTTCAGTAATTTAACCAAGCCCCTACGCTTCGTCTTCACACCACATTTGCCCACCGTGCACCGCACCTGTGCCACCAAACTTTACGACGGCTATGTCAATTTTAATCGCCCTTAGCAGCCTCGACGCAGCCCAGCAATGGCGAAATTCAGATCTCTACCGTTACTTAAGGTATGTCATCCATTCTTTTTTTAAATAAATTGATATTATTTTAATTTAAAACCATCTTTTTTGCTAAATTGAATTGGGCTGTTTTCAAATGTTACTATTATATCCTCCGTAGTAAAATTGCTGTAGTTTTGAATTAGGGTTTGTGATTGAATTTGGGGGTTTTGTCCATAAATTGATAATTGGCCAATACATTGTCTAATTAGAATTTGTATGATGCGATGAACTAACATTCAGATTAAATTTCTAATCTATGGTTCATGATCAATGATGTGAGACATTTTACTGAGAAAACTACTATCACTGGATGCCTTTTCTTTTTATCGTTACATTGTTACTTGTTATCCTTGTATTTCTTATTCAACTCGTCTTGCTTGTGACGGTCATAAGCTTGTGACCTCTCACAATCCTCTCCCACTTCCCCTCCCACTTGTCCCTTTGTCTAATGTCACAAACTTGTGACGGATTTTCTCCGTCTAAAATGAGAATTTGTGTTCTTTATTTTATTATCCTTGAAAGTAAATGAATTAAAAGATCAAAGAGCTTTTCGAGAATCCTTACAGTCTTGTGTCACCTCCATCCATCCTTGTCACTTGTTGTCTAAGAGAAATCACTTGTTGTCTAAGAGAAATCCTTTGTTCTTGCGAGGTAAGGTTGGGTATAGACATTACTTATTCATGACGGAGTTTTAATTATAACCCAAAAATTGCCTAATCATTCTGAGACCCGAAGTTCAAAAGATACATTGGATGATGTCTATCAAGGTTTGTTTTCTTAATGAGAAACTAATACATTATTGTTTTCGAGTGTGACATTGTTAATGTGTTGTTCAACTGTTTTGTATTGTGTTGACAAGGATAAAATTGATGGTTTAATTGTTTCGATGTTATGAAGGATACGGTTAATTTTTGGTTTAATAGTTTTCTATGTCAAGTTAGTAGCAACAGTTGTTGATGACAATTATATTTCTCCTTTCAATGCCCTACTCCCAAAGTTAAGTTAGGTGTTAGTTATAACGTCACTCAATCTCCTTCACGGACTTGCACAGATGCTTGCTGCTCGCTGATCATGGTAACTTGTTGAGTCATCTCTTAGATCACAAATGTGATGCCCAAACTATAGTTTGACAGCATATGTGTAAACTCACGTCACAATAGGTGTTATATAGGCGCTTCAATGTTACTAATTCCTGCCACATGTACCCCGAGTGAATTACTTCTAAATTTTTCATGGGCATTTTCGACGGAATGTTTAATGCTGTAAAGTATGTTTTCAACCTTAATGATGGATTTTTTTATCACTTGATTATACTTATGTTTATTTGATTTGTACAAAATTGTCTTCCGTTCAGGTTATATTTTGATTATGAATATTTAGCTTTTTGTTGAAGGAGGTCTTAATAACTAAGAATGTCACAACGAAGGGTTGAAGAGTAGGATGATTAGCTTTCGTTTGATAAGTAATAATCTATAATTAACCTGTTTCCAAGTAATCCCTTTTATCAAGTAACTTGTGATTTGTCACCTACCTGTTTTTCTACGACTTTGATTTATTGCATTTGGTCTTTTTTATATCAACTCTAGAGCTAGCTCTAGCTGCATTGGTGTTGGTATTAAAGTTTGCACACTTCTTTCCTTTTGAAACATTTTCTTAAACATGTATATGCAAGATGCTGTTTGTATATGCTTTATGTAACCGGCCGAGTATGTTAATTGTCGATTTTTTTTGCTGCAGCTATATATAGCATGAAGTGTTTGGCTTCGGTCAATGACTGATTCGGAATTGAAGTTCATGCCTGTGCTCCTTGAAACAGATGTATAAGAGATCTTCAAATCTAGTCAAGATTAAAAGGGAAGGCAATCATTACCGTTGTGACGGATCTGATGCTAAGTTTGCGAGTCGTAGGTTAGATTATGCTAAAAATCAAGATGCGCCTCAATTTCTTCCCTCTACTTAAGGTTGCAAGTTGTAATTTGATGTTATTACAATTGTTAGTCTAAATCATCGAGACTTCTTAAGAAAACAGTGTACTTATGTTATTTTTGTTCAATGAAAATATTGCCGATTACGAAAAGTGTTGCATTGTCTATAGAGAAAAATGTTACACTATCGATATCAAAATTAAAGTTGTTGCTTATATTTATCAGAAGTGTTGCTTTATTAAATAATATAAATGTTGCAAATGATTAATAAAGTGTTGCCTTTTAAACAATACAAGTGTTGCAGTTGTTGAAAAAAAATGTTGCTGAAAAAAAGTGTTGCATAGTAAAAAGAGGTGCAACACTTTGTTAAAGTGTTGCTTTAGATGATAAAGTGTTGCATTTTGTGTTGCATTGGGCTATTGCAACGGAGCTTTAGGCAGCATTTCTAAAAGTGTTGCCTTATGTGTAAGGCAACACTTCTAAGACATTTTGCAACATTTTCATGGTGTTGCTATAGCTTCGCTTTGTAGTAGTGCAGTGATGTTGATTGTAATGAACACAATACAAGGTTAATTGGTGGTATGATAATGGGCTATGTATTTGGGCTAAACGTGTGATGATGTATGTATTATTAATGAGTTGATTGGCCATTAATCAGGTTTGCTGAGAATTAATTTTTTTTTTATTTTTTATTTTTTTTGTTTGTTTTTTACAAAGGTGTTTTGAGTGTGGTACGGTTTTGTAATGAACACAATACAATAATTTTTTTTTCTTTTTTTTTTATTTAGAAATAATGAGAGAAATTTGAGAGCCAGTAAGAAAAAAAAAAGTTGAGGAATTCCATAGAAATAGGGAAGGTAAGAATTTGGTGAGTTTGTATGGGTTTTGCCATGATAAAGAATATGAGATAAGGGGTTTTAGACATAAAACTAACGAATTCTGGTTTTGATGACGAATTCGGGGTTTTGGATATAAGCCAAATTCGGGTTTTGATGACGGTTGTGGCCATAATATTGGTGTATCACGGGTTTGGTTTAAGGGTTCTGGTGTGGGATGGATCCCTTCTTTGATATTTACCAAGATAAAAAATCATGAGTAGGGCTAGTTTTTACGTTAAAGTAGGAAAAAAAATATTGTGTGGGTTTGAATAAGCAAAGCTCAAGACGAGTTTTTTTTTTTTTGGTTTTTGGTTGTGATGTTGGTTTGTACCAAGAGGTTGATAGTTTTGTGACAATAGATGGTGAATGTGAGGTTTATTTATTTATTTATTTATTTATTTATTTATTTATTTATATTTTTTTTTTCAACGGTTGTGAAAAAAAAAAGGCACTGGCCATAGTTTTCAGAGTGGTGGCTAAATGGTGGTAGCCAAAATATAGATGATGGGTTTGATGCAATTCTAGGGTTGGTTGCAGCGGAAAGGGGTGTAGGTGTAGGCCAAGCGAAATTCGGTTTTGGGCATGTGGTTTTGGCCTAAGGATCTACTCCGAGGTGTTACCCTCTATCTAGAGCACGAGGCTCTGATACCATGTGAGAATTATGAGAAAGGTTTGAATATCATTAGAATTGCATAGATTACAAGGTGTACAAGAATGAGTTTATATACTAATTACATTGAAGCAATAACTAACCTAATACAATATAATTGCCGTAATTCATGGCCTGAGATTAGGAAACAAAATCAACCTAATATAATATACAATATATATGTCAACTATTATGATCACAAGAATATACTAGAATATCTTTAGATAATATTCTCAATATATTTTTGCTATTCCTATTTTCAACTCTAATACATGTGATTGCTTATTAAAGGCGTCTCAAATAATCAGGAGGCCCCGTGCAACCACAAAATAAAGGCCCTCAAAATATGTTAAGATGCTTTTGACATAGACATATTTTTCAAAAGAAACTATGATTAGATAGTGAAGAAATGACAAAGAAGACAAAACAAATAATGTAAATGAGAAACTGAGCTACCTATTACAGTATATCATATCGTGATATCGTCCAAAGAACATCACAAATAATCACAACCAAAGTTACTGAAAATGATTATGGTGTAACGTTCAAAGTTGGATTATGAATTGGATTCACTTGTTCCTTTAATTTAGGGACGATAAGGTTTGAGATTTTCTCCTTCATTCATATACTTTACTTTATTTGGATTTGGAATTCTCGGAATTTGGCTGTTTTCATTTTTCAATGATGTGAAGGTAGTCGATTTCTAGCTATAATAATAACCCGGGAAAAAAAATGGGATTTATATTATAATATGAGTATCAGAGATTTTTATAGACTACAACTTATTCCATTCTATATATTTTCGCTCCTATAGTGACGTATACATCCAACACACATCCTATGTTGAACCTAGTATAGAGGTGCATGATGAAAGAAGGGTGCATCGACATTTATTTTTTGCCAAGTAAAAATGATGAAATATTTTACCATTTATATGCCCACATTTTGCTTCATATTTTGCAAATTATGTGGCCGATGTATCATTTCTCTCTTTTCGCTAATAATAGCATATAATCTACTTCTAAATAATGGTAAATTATGTTATTTGTCGGAATTATGGTACCGCTCTTTGTCGTATACTTTTTTGTAGATACCGGCTGAGAGGAGAATTAAGAAGTGGAAACTCGGAATGAAATGAGGTGGAGACGGATAGTAAAACCGGGAAGCAGATGGATCATACGATGTAAACTTGGGTCAAGCTGAGCAACGGACCCGTGCCGGACCACACTATCTGTTGGTCGTGAATTTTGATTTGTTGGGAGCACATTATTCCACTTTTCATGCCATTTTGGTTGGCATCATTTGGAGAAGAAAAGGCCCAAATTTGGGCCACCTAAATCTACTAAATTTGGGCCTTTTCTTCTCCAAATGATGCCAACCAAAATGGCATGGAAAGTGGAATAATGTGCTCCCAACAAACAATAACGATTCTACTCTAAACTACCTAAATCTACTAACTAATTACAAATTTTTATTCTAAACCACCTAAATTTGGGCCACCTAAATCTACTAACTAATTACAAATTTTTAAAAAATTAAACTAGTTTATATTACTTGTCGTCGATTCCTTCAATTTGGCGGCGGAATTGAAGCGGTTGTGACAGAAATGTCGTACTTGAAAAAAAGATGTTAATATATGGGAGGTTTAGAGTGAGGGGTAGATTAGGAAAATCATTACAAATTGTCGACGATAATTAGTAATTTATCGACGACGTTTAGCGGGTTGGTTCTTATAACGTGAAACTAATGAATAAGGATTTCTGTTTATAAATTTTTTCAAATTGTTTTAATAAATGTTTTTTTTATCAAAAAGCTAAGAATATCAGTTTTGTAGTTTTATTTTGTACGGGTAAGTATGCGTTAAATCGTTAATAATAGGCTAATAGCATCAATGAAAAAATTTAGCAATTCTAAATTTTTAGGTTTATACCGAGCAGATCTCCTGAGAGACGGTATGTCAATAAACTTATTGATAGAACAATTACAAATTGATGGAAAATTGGTACGAAAAACAATAAAATAAATACTATAAAATGAGGTACTAATAAAAATGGTTACAATATATAATAAAATAGGTACGATAATTATGAGAACATGTAACAAATAAAAAGGGATATTTTGAACCACAATCAATAATAAAAGGGGTATAAAAAAAGTACATAAATAAATAAAATAAAAATGATCTCTCTATAACTTAGTGATTGACCGTCACTTAAAAGTTTTAGTTATTATGTTTTTTTGGTGGGCACTATGCCACCTAGGTAGCACGGACACTCCTCCTAATCGGCCTTCCCGTGTCGCACACCCGTGTCGGACACGACACTCGTCGGACACACGTCAAAACGTGTCGGACACTTGTAAAGCCGTGTCTAACTTTCATCTTTTATCTGGTCACGTGTCCATGGTATTTTGAGCCGTGTCCATGGTATTTGGACACACCTTCAAACGGAAACAAGTTGAATTTAAGATAAATGGCGTGAATTGTTATATGGTTGAATTTAGTGAGGAAATAAGTTGAATTGGGGGGTAAATGATGTTCTTTAGAATAGTAATGAGATGTCGAAATAGATTGATTATAAGTTGGTTTTGGTTTTGGAAATGAGAATGAGTTATAATTAACGTCAAATTTTATCTTCACTTATTTAAATTTAATATTCAATACTTTTTCAAAAATAAAATCACACATAAATAACTATAAAATATATATTTTATTAAATTTAAATGACGTGTCCCGTGTCCTAAATTTCATGGGATGCCGTGTCGCGTGTCCGTGTCGTGTCAGTGTCCGTGTCTGTGTCCGTTTTGGTTCTACCTAGTATGCCACTATCTGTCTATCTGTTGCTCATGAATTTTGGTGATGTGAGCTGATTTGTTTGGTACTCAGGGGCCGTTTGGTTCAAACATTAGGAATGGAATGGAGTGGATTCTAACTCCATATGGGTATGGAGTTAGAACCCCATACCTCTTAATGCTTGTTTGGTTCACGTTTGGAATGGATTCGGATCCTTTTGTTTTTTTTTTTATTATAAATAATACCTACAATATTATTTATAATTTCAAGTAACTAATACAAGATACTAACAAAAATAAAACTTCAAAATAATCGATAAAAAATCAATACGACTAAATTAAAAATATTCTTGAATTATTAAAAACAAAAAAATTGCAATATAATCATCTATCACTCTGATGATTACAATAAATCATACTTTTTATGATGATCATTTGTAATGATCAATGCTGCAAATACTCAAAACACTAATCGCCGTACAAAGCATGTATGATCATCATCAATGATGATTATATTGCTAATCATTTTGTTATGATGGGATAACATTGCAATTAGTCACACTAATCGCACTTTCGTATTGAAAAAAAAAAAAGAGAATAAAAAAAGGTAGAAAAGTATTGACAATGAAAAACACGAGAAAAAAAATGAAGAATAGAAGATGGCAGAGAAAGACTTCGTAAAATGTAATGTTGTATTTCTTTTTATTTTTTGTTTTCTATTATTCTAGGGTTTGTATATGGGGGGAATGGATTTAGAATCATGGGGTGAAACTAAGGTATGAGATTCTAGGGGGTTGGGGTGGAATTAGAACCCCTTGGGTTTCTAACTCCATTCCAAAAGGGGCCAACCAAACATTGGAATGGATGAAATCCATTCTAATCCATTCCAAATGCTCCAACCAAACACCCCCTCAATATTATTCCACTGTCCACGCTCCTTTAGTTAGCACCATTACGAGACGAAAAGGCCCAAATTTAATGGATCAATACACAAAATCTCCCTTATGACGGAGGGTATCCGTCGCAAACTTGCGACGGATACCATATCGTCTCACAAAAAACTCATAAGGGTGAGAGACAAAGCATATGGGGTGGGTGCCCACCTTGTCCCCTCTACCCATTTCCACTTACATATTACCCGTCGCAATATCCGATCCGTCGCAAGGGAGACCTACTGGGATCAATATGGCCTTCTCATAATGCTTGGTTCAATTAACTTCTCAGATGAAAAAGTAAACCTTGCAAAATACAACCGAGTTATCTGAATTGATAACCAACCGAACACTCATTTTGGTAAAAGTGAATAGTACTTAAAATCCCACTTAATTGGAATCAAAACGCAATTTAATCGAGTCTAATGATAATTGAATGATACCCAAACCTAAATATATCTGAACCGATAAGAACCGAATCGACTGTCCTGAAATATGAGTGTTTATTTTCTCATAAATAAACTAATATTTTAGATGTTTTTTCATTGATTCTTTATTTACTAATGATAATATGAATATCACGTTCAAATCGGAAAGTATAAGATACATTTAAGCTAATTTTTTTACCGTTAACTCAATAAAATTATGACCTAAAGTTAAACTGAATTGAAATCAACTTGGCTTGAAGTCTTGAACCATACTCGATTCAAATAAAATAAGCCGATTAAAGTGCAATTTATTTAGCCAAGGATCAAATTCATCATGAGAGGACTAAGCTATGGTAGCTGTTATTCAAGGGTCTGATTTTATTTTCGCATTTGACTAGGTTTCTCTACATTTTTCACGCCAAGCTCCAAATGTCACTTAGTCTCCCTCTTTTTTTTTTTTTTTTTTTGATTTAAAAAGGGAAACATCCCAGAGACCTACAGCAAGTAGGGTCCCAAACAAGTACACAAGTAAAAGCAAAACAACAAGTACGAGACACAAAAAACCTATTCAACCACGAAGAACCTCGGGTACAAACATCACGCCTCCTCTCCATAATCCCTTCCTCCTTTCATGATCTTAGTGTTGGCCAAAAGTGTAATCAAACCTCCAAAGTATAGGCTAGGCAAAACTAGAGGTGGCAATCGGGTCAGTCGGGTTTGGGTCGGGTCACGTCGGGTCGGGTCATATCGGGTTCGAGTCATATCGGGTCAGCATACCCTTTCGGGTCGAGTCGGGTCGGGTCATTTCGGGTCAAAAGATGTGTCGGGTCGGGTCGGGTCATTATCGGGTCCGGTAACTTAATCGCATTACTATAATTTTTTACCATTAAATTTAGTTTTAACCGATTATTTGGTTTAATTAATTCATTACTAAGTCAAACATATCAATCTAAACACAAAATCACTTTCATTTCGATCAAAATTAAGCTTAATAATTGTCGGGTCATCAATTTAATCGGGTCAGTATCGGGTCGGGTCAATATCGGGTCGGGTCAGGGTCGGGTTCGGGTCACTGATAATCGGGTCGTGTCGGGTTACGGGTCGTCATCGGGTCAGGTCGGTTTCGGGTCACAATATTTTCGGGTTCGGGTTCGGGTCGGGTTTGCTCGGGTTCGGGTCGGGTCACTCGGGTCGGGTCAGGCTTGCCAGCTCTAGCTATAACTCTCTATCTTCCCTCCATAGTACTCGTTGAACTGATGAGTAATGAGAATGTGGACCAATGAGCGTAAATTCCTATAAAACCAAAGTAGACAAAACAAACAGGGTCTCAGAGAAAATACACCTTCAAATGTTCCGAATAGTGCAATACTGTAATGATCGTTTAGTTCATGTAAGAATGGAATTCATATGTTAATCTATAACTAAATATACAATTTATATGAAAATTTTAAAACATGTTTGGTTGCCATAAAAGAGTTTATGTTTCCATGAATTAAACTTATCTATCTTGATTGGTTGAATTAGCTTATTTCACATGATTTTAATTTGTAAATACCAATACATCCATTAAAATAATCTTTAAAAAAACTCCCTAACATATTAAGGGTAAATTAGTAAATTTAGTAAATAAACTATTAAGGAGTTTTCAATTACCTAGGGATAGAGGGGTCGGTAATCAAATTCCTACATTATGTCGGAGTTGTGAATGCATATGGAGTTTCCAACTCTTAACCAAACAAGTTTACAAAAATACAATTTATGTGATTTTAGAATGGGTTATGATAAATACAACCTAATGGGTTGTATTTAAGAAACTAAAAAAAGGAAATAAATATTTAATATTTGCATTAGTTGCATGGATTTATGTGTAATTTGTTCTTTAATTTCTAAATTAATACCAAATTTGGAAGGGTATTAAATGCTTAAATACAACCCATTAGGTTGTATATAGCATTTCCTTTTAGAATTCCATATTTAAAAAAAAAAAAAAAAAAAAAAAAAAAAAAAAAAAAAAGTTAACCAAACAAGTTTCAAAATACAATTTATGTGATCTTAGAATTCCCATAAATTAGGAGAACAACCAAACGCTACTATGGATACAATAAGCAAGAGAAACTGTATTTAAAATCACAACTAAGAGTATCTTCAACTTTCGATCAACTTTCCAATAAAATTAACTGTCGTTCAGGTGACTGTGTTGTAAATTACAACTAAGAGCATCTTCAATGAACAGCTTACACGGGCCCACAGTATTACTTTTAACCAATGAAAAAAAAAAATTATTTTTATTTTTAAAATATCAAGCTACATGGCTTGGTTGTAGCTTGACAGAGCTAGATGAGCTACATGGCTTGAAAGCAATTTTTTCACCAATTTTTTCAATCTCCAATGATAAGCTACAAGTTCTTTATTTTGCAAATATTGTAAACAGATTTTTTAGTTGAATCATTGAAGATACTCTAACTTGAAATATATTACGATTGACCCGTACACATACAATACTCATTTTAATACCTAACAAGTCTATTTGCATTTCTTATGTGATAGTGTGATACTTGTATGTTCTCTTCAACTCTAGTGACATTATATATCCCAGACCCCCACTAAGACCAAGTAGTCGCAAGTATCGTTCCACACCGCCCATTATAATCCCTTTCTGGCTTTCTCCCATATTGCCTTTTTCCTTTTCTTTATTAACCACTTTTTCAACCGTCAACTCTCAATCGTAACAAAGAAAACACCAATATATTATATATATATATACACTTCGTCTTGACTATTTCATTTGCTTCCCTCTCTACACAAATACTTATACAGTTATACTTGATTTAATAAACTACTCGTATTTAACAAAATACCTAGCTACCATACAATGAAGGTACAAACCCCCAACGATAATGGCAACAACAACAACAACAATCCCTGTAACTGTAAATGTTGTCGAAACGACGTCGTCGATACAAATGTCTTCACGTTGTCGCCTTTTGTCAATTCCAAGCTTCCAAAAGATGACCACCAGAATTTGTACACACCACCTTTGAACTTTTCCATGGTTGACAATGGCGTTTTTCGTTCCGGTTTTCCTGACCTATCTAATTTCTCTTTTCTTCACTCCTTAGCCCTTCGCTCAATCATGTAAACCCTTTTTTCCCTTTTTTTTATTTTTTTATATTTTACTTTGAATTTGGAAGGTGGCGTATAAAATTGGAAAATGGTCAAAATAAACTTAATACCACCAATAATAGACTTGTTCATCGAGATGGCGTGAGGTTTACGGTTTTGTTACCAACTAACAATGGCCCTTAATTAAAGCCGTTACTCATTCTTGCGTGACACATTTGTATACTTCATACTTTTGGATTTGTTCTAATTTCTATGCATACACTGGTCTTAAATGAGTGTTAATCGTACTGAAGTCGTTTGACCACCTTAATAAAGGCGGTCTTATTTGAATTTTTGCGGAAATTAAATATTCATAGGTCATGGTCACTCATGGGTTTTGGGTAGTTTGGATTTTCTAATTTGACCTAATCTACATAACCATTGATTAATTTGGATTGAAATTTGAGAATATTGTTTCTTGACTTGAAATTAGTTTATCTTTGTTAGATATTTATGTCCGGAGCCGTACCCGGAAGATAATATGGAGTTTCTCAAGAACAATGGGATCAAGTTGTACCAATTTGGTATTGAAGGCCACAAGGTACTTTCTTTTGATGTATTTTGATATGCTAGATTGAAGATTTTAAGGATGAGCTCTATAAAAGAAAATTTACAGTACTCGTTTAGTTCATATAAGAATCTAATTTCTGTAAAATTTATGAAAAATTAGATTCCATGTATTTTGAGATGACAACCAAACAACCCCATAATCAATAATTAAAACACTTACGACAAGCAACAAGACCGCCTGGGAACCTTGTACTCTTTTATGATTGCACGACAAGTTGTTTAGCATCGGTCGTCTCTCCCATTTATTGACACGTGTTTTTGCCAACTTTTAGGATCATTTGATTTTTTACGACCTTGAGTATGTATCTATCAAGAGTTATTTTTCATTATCTAGCGTAGTCTGAATTTAAATATGAGAGTACAAAAAAGCCTCTAAACAACCCTGATCCAAATTTTAGTACGTTTGCATTATGTTGGATCAATAGATGACCCTCTTAACATTTATTTAAACTCCATATAAGTCAAAGTCGACTAATAGCAAGTTTAAAAGGTTATCAGACATGTCTAAAGCCAATCATCATTGGTCTTTATTTGCTAGCCGAATGTTAGGTCTGAGTTGTATTAATTACAAAAACTAAGTTTTCATACAATATAAGATATCAAATTGTCATTCCATTGGTTAGCCGTGAATTTAGACCTCATAATAATGTAAAAATCAATTTGATGTGATCAAAAAGTGGTTGTTGTTTATAGAATGAAGTTAGTAATGCATACTCTAGTCATATTAGAATATAATCTGATATGACATGCTAAGGTATCAATCAACACCCTTCTTTTTCTAACAATATCGCCGTAAATACTATTTCAGTCATATACTTGTATGTTCTGTTACTTAACTCATTTAGAAGGATTACAGGTACATATTTAAGTGTTGGATTTAATTATTTAATGTAATATTTTCATAGTTTGGCTTAAAATTAGATATCTAAGTGTTACACTCATATTCGAATGTCGAGTGTCAAACATGGGTATATATGTAAAGGAATAAGAAGAATCACAGAAACACGTAAGTTATCACAAATTCTTACTTGTATTAAGTTGTAACTTCTCACAACTATTTTAAATATAATGTTTGAAAGGAAAGAGGGTTGTGAGACGTTATATGCTTGTGACCATCACAATCAATAATAGTCGATGAACTATATGATAAAATTATATAAGACTTACTCTTTTAGACTTAATTTCAGCTCATTTTAGTCCGGTTCAGCTTTATTCAATTAAGTTTAGGTTCATTCAGTTCAGTTCAATTCTATTCAATTCAACTCACTGCTTCACAAATTAACTCTTACTTTGATTTAATTAAGTTCAATTTAGCTCCGTTCAGTTTAGTTAAGTTCATTTTAGCTCTATTAAATCCAGTTTAGTTCAATTCAACCGAAAATAACATCAACTTAATAGGTCAACTTGTTACTTTTGTTAGATAGTCTAAATCACCTATGATAGAAGCTGCAATGTTAATGATGAGTGAGTTATGCACATCATAATAAAAGCTTTATAATTAGTGGAGTACTTGTATAAGTGAGTGGGTGTTTGATTAATTGTAAGAAAGTGTACTAAGAATATAATAAGTGTCATCGGATGCTGAGACCCGATCAAGTTAAAGCAGAGAATATTTACAACTTTACAACTTGAGAAACTCAGAATCTCCGAACTATACCAATGGAATATGCTCTCTGATTCTTTATCATTGAGGTGGTTGTTCTATACAAGCTTCCAAATGTGTACAATTATGAGTGCGGAATATATTTGTCCCATTATAGTACATTTGAGATTAAAATTGAATTGATGGAGACTTAAGTTAAGCTTTATATGTGATTAGGATTCATTTCGAGTTGAAGACGACTTCCTCATAATATCATCAAAACTATCTGAAAAGATAAATGAGATACAAAGTGATGGTGTCATTAAAATGATAGGTGATTTTTAATTTTGGCTTTACAATTAGCTAATTGTATTATGATGTTGTTTAATTAATTTGCTTGTGTAAGCATTCAACTTTTATGGTTTATACTCGTATGCATGAAACAGGCATACATGCGCGCTTTATATATAGTTTAGTTTCTTATTTAAAAGCAAGATGGTCTCGTCCTCCTTGCCTTCTTCATAACTACTTCGATGTTGCACAAATTCTTATTTATAACCGGCATATCCGTTGCAAGATTGCAACGGCTCAAGTACTACCCATGTGGATAAATAAGAAAAATAGAGTACGTAAGGAGTAACAATCTGTTTTATCTTATCTACCTACATGAGTAGTACTTGACTTGTCGCTAGCTTATGACGGATATGTCCGTCATAAGGGAAACTTGCTGACGATGTTGTAACTTGCAACTTTGTCAGCCTAACTACTAAAATTGTCTACTTGCGTCATTCATGAGTCATGACGATGGAGTTAAGTCACTATACATATGCATGTGTGTGGCGTAATTCATTACTTTGTTAATTGCCGGCCTCGATGAATCAATGATCATCTCATTGTTTTTGTTGTTGTTGCAGGAGCCGTTTGTAAGCATCCCAGATGATGCTATACGTGAAGCATTAAAAGTCATCCTCGGTAACTGACCTCTATTGCGTACACTTGTTTCATACTTCTTCTGTTCCAGTGAATAATTTAAACTTTTTTTTATTCTGTGAGGAAAAAATAAGAGAAGTGTAAACTATTGACTGAGACGGAATGAATACTAATAAACATTTAACATTAAATTTTTTAAGTCTTGACTTTTGCTCTATCTACTTCAATGCAGATGTGAGGAATCATCCACTTCTAATCCACTGCAAAAGAGGCAAGGTATATCATAATAATACACTAGTTAACTATTGTGTGAGACGATCCATAAGTAACTATACTAACAATTTAGGTAGTATCAAAACGGACACGGACACGTGACACGGCATCCAATGAAATTTAGGACACGGGACATGTTATTTAAATTTAATAAAATATATATTTTGTAGTTATATTTTTTTTTTTTTTTGATTAAAAGGCGGGGTAAACCCCGAGACCTACAGCGAGTAGGGTCCCAAACAAGTTTACAAAACGAAAAACAACACAAAAAACAAATAAAAAAAAAAAACTTAGCAATTGCCAGCATCAAAACTCAAGTCGCGGAGTCGTCCTTTGCCCTATCCTTTTCTCCTTCCATGTTCTAAATATTTTCCAATTGTTCAACCATTCTTCTAAGGTATAAGGTAAACCTTCTTTCCACGATTTGCACCACAACCCAACTCTTAAAAACAGCTTCTCTACAATACACGGCCAGTTAGGAGTTTTGTTCTCGAAAATCGCTTCATTTCGCAATTCCCAAATAATAGTAACTATAGCAATGAAGAATACATCCCAAAGTCGTTTCTCAAACCCGACAAAGTGAGAGTCACACCATATCAGAAAAGCATCATCAATCCCACCGGGACAAATCCATGCCATATCCCAAGCCTCACAAATACTCGTCCATAGCTTCCAAGAATACCTACAATGCAAAAACAGGTGTTTGGCGGTCTCCAATTCTTCACCACAAAAAGTACACATCGTCTCCTCCCAAGCCATTTCTTTCCACTTAAGCATCCTATCCTTAGTGTTCACCTTATTCCATAGTATTGCCCAAAGAATTATCTCATACCTTGGTGGTGCAAGTCCTTTCCAAAGATGGCTGAACCAAGGCTTACGCTCTGCTTCATTGTATTTCAAGTTATAGAAGGCATCAACAAAAGTTTTAGCCGTGTAGCATTCTGACTTGTCAACAGCCCAGATATGGCAATCATTTTTATCCCTTAAAGGTTTGTAGCCCTCAATCATCAAATTTAAATGGTCTAGTAGTGATAATTCCCATTGAAATAATCTTCTTCGCCATTGAAGCTGTCAGACCCAATCATCGCCTTGCCAGGTACCCATTTCAGCCATACACTTATTTTTCTGAGTCGACACATTAAAAAAGTCTCAGAAACCCTTCTTTAAGAGTTACACTGCCGATCCAAAGATCCTCCCAAAACCTGACCGTATTACCTTTTCCAATTTGTATCCTGATACCCTGCTTTGTGACTTTTCCAATGTCCGTATCCCAATCACTGACAGAGCATATCGACTTCCATAGGCCAAACTTAGCCACCTTTTCTTCACTTCTAAACATTCCTTCGGGGTTGAGTTCGTGAATTGAACAAATAATTCTCTTCCAAAGCGCCTTATGTTCCACAGAAAATCGCCACCACCACTTGAAGAGCATACTTGAGTTTTTAATCTGTAAGTCACCCACCCCTAGGCCACCCATCGCCTTTGGCAGTTGGATAATATTCCAGTTCATCAAGGGAACAACATCACGCCCATTGTTTCTTCCCCAATAAAACTTTCTTTGCAAACTGATAATCTTTTTTAAGACGCCTTTAGGAATCTTAAACATAGACATATAAAAGAGAGGCAAATGTAGTTCAAGACGGATTTAATGAGGACCACTCTTCCGACTTTTGAGATTAGCCCCGTCTTCCAACTAGCCAGCCTTCTCCTTATATTTTCCACCACCGAATCCCGTGTCGAGAGTTTATTCGGGTTAGAACCCGGAGGAATACCCAAATATTTCACGGGTAGTTGTACTACTTGATGACCCGACTTCCGAGCATTTGATTCTCACCACTCGCCGACACTTTCCTAGTATTACGAGAGCATTTCTTAAAATTAATAGTGAGTCCAAAGAGAGCGCTGAAAGTTGTCAAGAAGCCTCTTGATATTTGTGAGTACTTGAGAAGTAGCAGGACAGAATATAAGAGTATCGTCTGCAAATTGTAAGTGACTTAAAACAACCCTGTCCTTACCCACTTCTAAACCTTGAATTAACCCCATTTGAATTCCCTTAAGCATAACTTGATTGAAAGCCTCTGTTAGTAACAAGAACAGGAAAGGCGAGATGGGATCACCTTGCCTGAGGCCCCTTAAATTTGAATGGTCTGGTGGGAGTACCATTAATAAGTATAGAAATGGAAGTTGTAGATAGGCATGTGTAGATCCACTTTCTCCATTTGGATCCAAAACCCATGGCTTTCAGTATGTAGATAACAGATTCCCACCTTACCGAGTCGTACGCCTTATGAAAGTCCAATTTAAGCAAGACTCCGGTTCTTTTAGTCTTTTTAAGCCAATGCACCACTTCATTTGCAATTAAGGCGCCATCCAATATTTGCCTATTCTGTACAAATGCAGTCTAAGTCTCACCAATTAGACTAGGCAGTAGGCTTCGAAGCCTCTCAGCTAGTATCTTTGAAATCACTTTGTAAACACAGCCGACCATGCTAATTGGCCTGAAATCCGTCATTTCAATTGCAGTATCCACTTTTGGTAGTTATATATGTGTGATTTTATTTTTGAAAAAGTATTTGATATTAAATTTAAATAAATGAAGGTAAAATTTGACGTTAAATATAACATATCCTCATTTCTAAAACTAAAAACCAACTTATAATCAATCTATCTCGACATCTCATTACTTGTCTAAAGAACAACATTTGCCCACCAAATTCAACCATATAACAATTCACGCCATTTACCTTAAATTGAACTTTCCGTTTAAAGGTGTGTCCAAATACCATGGACACGGCTCAAAATACAATGGACACGCGTCGGACACGTGCCCAAATAAAAGATGAAAGTTAGACACGGCTTTACAGGTGTCCGACACGTTTTGATGTGTGTCCGACGAGTGTCGTGTCCGACACGGGAACACCGATTAAGAGGATTGTCCGTGCAACCTAGCTAACAATACATGTTTTAATTGTTTTAGCACCGAACAGGATGCCTAGTTGGGTGTCTAAGGAAACTGCAGAAATGGTGCCTGTCATCGATTTTTGACGAATATCAGCGATTTGCAGCTGCTAAAGCTAGAGTTTCAGATCAAAGGTTTATTGAATTATTTGACATTCATAGCCTCAAGCATCTACCTATCTCCTTTTCTTGTTCCAATATGTCTAAGTAAACTAATTACTGTGTACTTGATCCAAATCCCATTTTCTATTATCCGTAATCGGGAAGTGTTTAATTATGTACTTAATAAAAGGCATAGCATCTAGTTTTTCAAGCAACATAAAATTAGATTAAAAGGGTAGCCGTATTCAACTTCAGGCGGGTCAGGTTCACTTAGAACGACCCTCGGCCAAAGTTATGGGAGACGGGAGACAATGTAGTGAATTTCTGGTTCACTGCAATTATGTCCTATCAACAGTGTATTATTTGAAGATCGATGTACCGTTAAGTACGAAATTGTCCGATTCGGGTTTAATTTAGAGTTCTTTATGCAGTGATGTTAATTTCTTTCTTGTAAGGAACAGTCTTTTTGCTTTACTTTGGAATTGTAGTTTTTGGTCTATTGCGGTCTAAGACGGGAATTTTTAGGCCCTATCTTTGATTCAAATGGTTTACGATTTCGGTCCTCGATCTGGTCTGATCCGGGCTTAGACTGATGCTCGCATCTACCACAATCATCAACCCTACACAAGCCACCATCACCTTCACTATCCATCGCGCCATCATCATCAGCACCCTAACCAAATTACCACCAATCACCGTCTCTGTAACCACCGCCACCACCACCATATAAGCCCAATCACTGGCTTGACACCCAACCCCTAGTAAGCCCACCAATGCCGCTGTATAAACCCCCCAACAACCCATAACCAGCCCATCATGAATCCACAAATCAATGACCTACAACATAGACCGCCCAACATTAAACTCCTCTCTACAACTCAACAATGGCCACCAACTATCATCACCCCTACACGAGCCCTGGGTTTGATTATATTGATAGTTTGCGGAAATGTGGTAGCTTTCTCTCCCCTAAACTCAGACAAGTACTGAACTGCTTTGGTATTTACCATATGATCAATCAATTATACCAGAAATACAACATGAACATTGTTTTTTTTTTTGTTAACGAACACTTGTTATTTGCGGTAATAATGATCATAAAATTGAACAAACTGTATAGTACATTAGTACATGGTAAAAAGATGCAGGTTTTTATACAATCTGACGTAATGTTTACATATACCTGTTGTTGATCAAATATTGATGCCCCGTAACTGACACAATGTAATTAGAGATCATGATTGTTGTTGCCGCAACAAAGCTAAGTATCAGCAACCGATTTGCGTTCGAGTGTCTTTTCGTACTCTTCAATGGACTTGAAGAGCTCGGAAAAGTTTCCCTTCCCAAATCCTCCACAACCACCCTTTTGGTATGACTTGCCTTGATCATCCTCCATCATGCAACCAATTCTCTGGATTATTTCGATGAACATGGTTGGCCTGGATTATTTCAGAAGGGAAGATTTCAACCATTTAGTATTGTTCAACACTAGCATAAAGATGCAAATTCCAAAAATAAAAATTTACTCCCTAACAGCCTAATATACATGCCAAAATGCGAGCATCTTACAGATCCAAGACCTGTTCAATATTAGGATGCCAATATGTTCATCAAAACTCGAAAGCAAGATTGGCTTACATGATTCAAAATTTAAGTGTGATTTTCAACGATTGGTGACCTGTGGGTTCACAATGAACGCGATTCCTGAAGGGGGAAAGTTTATGAGGAGACACAAACTTAACAGCGACTCGACAACTAATGTCAGTTTTTTTCCTAGCAGCTGTGAGCGGGTGAAGTTCTTTACAAGTATTACAACTCCAAATTTTCATGTTCGTGTACAAGAAGACCATATGGAGATTTGTTTTTCTCAGATACAGAGAGCAACTAATAGCTAAGAACAGCAGATACTCTTCAACTGTGTAATCACTAAGCCCTTCTGCCGTCACATTTTAGATCACAGCTCTACACTGGCACCCTGAAACAGCTGGACAAAATATTGTCTACCAAGTAGTTACTGTGAAACATTACAAATGTACCGAGAACTTGTCATTCAACTAAGGCAACAACTCTAATGAAGCTGAAGAACCATTACTCGTCCTCAAACACACTCTCTAGACATTAGACCAGTTGACACACCGACATTTTAGGCCGGAAATATTCAACATGTTTTACACCTGTATCGCTGCATTTAATTCTACCCAACCCCTCACGTTACCAAATGAGGATAGCCACATCCAAACCTTAACACGAACCAACTCAAAACCTCGACGACATAGATATCTAATGTCGAATCAAACAAATTAATGACCAAACAGCAGTCAATTCAAGTAGTACCTTCTTTAGTCGGAAGAGTAACTCCGTCATTAATCATTGAACTTTGGACTCGTTAAATACTTGTTTCTTAATTGATGTTATAATGCACTACCCTCGGGAAACCGAGGTGAGTAGCATCCTCAATTACCTTGGCCGAGTGAGAGGGGGTGTTACATATGTAGCGTACTGAACGCCGCCTTGTATGCTAGTATTACAAGGATAACCTTGGACAAAATTCCATCTCTCTTGTGTGTTTCTCAATGGATGGGAATCATGGGATCTTTAGGGTTTTTCAAACAAACCATCTTATATAAAATAAGAAACACCCCCTCTCACTCGGCCAAGAGAGTAAATTTTAAAAAGAGTAAATTTTAAAAAGTGTAAATTATGAAAGAGAGTAAATTTTAAAAAGTGTATTTTAAAAGGGAGTAATTGATAATTTACTCTTATTATTATTATTATTATTATTATTTTTTTTTTTTTTTTTTTTTTTATTATTATGCGCGCAGCTTTCATTATAATAAAAATAAAAGGTTTACATGAAATTGGTGGGGAGCCGAGAGACAATCTGGGCTCCCACACCCTTAGCAATAGTAAAGCTAATACGAGCCAATACGGGGTCATACAAGTCAACACGCTTGCAAACATGGTTACGGATTCGCTTGATACCCTACGAATCACGAATCATTAAAAGCGAATTCTATCAAATTGATTACTGAAAATACATATAACACATTTTCTATAAACGAATCGCGAATTGGTAAGGCGTATTCATAGCGAATATGGTAACCATGCTTTCCAAGCCATCATTTGAGGTACACATAGAAACCTATAAATACCTCATTATTAACCCAATCAATGGTAAAATACTTCTCACCAACAACTTCCCCTCTCTAAAAGTAAGACTAATCGAGCTACTATGAGAGGGCACGAAAACCTTAGCTTCAAGCAAGGTCTCAACTATCCATCAGTACCGTAAGGCATCAGAGAAGGACCTATTGCGAACCCTTCGAGGCCCTATTTGTTACGCGTAAAAGATCCATCCGGAGAGAGCAAGCATAGGTTCGAGGTGCCATCGTCTGAGAGGAGTGCGTTGACTCGACCCGGATTCGAGCAACTCTTACTTGAGTGTTTTTATTCGAAACAACTATTTTTACTAATATCATTATTAATATTGACACTATTATTTATTATTGTTATTAAGAATATTATTAGTAAAAAATTACTATTTTTTCATTATTATAATTTATGATTATTCATATATAATATTATAATTTTTTTCTTAAAAATTTTAGTATAAGTATAAATAGTATTATACTATGAATATTAGTATTATTATAGTTCATAATAACAATAATATTAAATATTATTATTAATATTAATATTATTAATATTAATATGATTATTTCAGTTCAGTTTAGCTCAATTCAGCTTTATTCGATTCGATTCGATTCGATTCGATTCGGCTTCTATTATTCGATTCGATTCGATCCAAATCGGCTCCATTCGATTCGATTCGATTCGATTCACTCCATTCAATTCAATTCGGCTTCACTCGGTTCGATTCGGCTCTAAAAAGTCAGAAAGAACATGGCCTTACTACTCTACTAATACGGATGAGAGGAGTCAGTTTCCTATCAAGTGCTACTAAATGGTGCACCACTGACCTCTTTCCAGCCATCATGTGGTTTAAGACAAGGTGACCCGCTCTCACCGTATCTTTTTGTGTTATGTACTGAGATTCTCTCCTCGGCCATTAGTGCGGCAGAAATGAGAAAGGAGATTAACGGGATCAAGATTAGTAGGGAGAGTGAGGCGGTTTCTCATTTATTTTTCGCTGATGATTCTATATTTTTTATGGAAAGCAAAAAGGAGTATATTACAAAGCTTAACAGTATTATAAATGCTTATTGTGAAGCTTCGGGTCAGGCTATCAACAAGCAGAAGTCCGCTATCCACTTCAGCTCAGATACTTCTTTGGCTATTTCAAAATTTGCCTTGGAATCTTTCAACATTTCTCCCACTAATATGTTTGGTAAGTATTTAGGGGTCTCTTTAGAATTTGGAAAGTCTAAAGGAGTGATTTTTAGAAATGTTATTGAAATTGTGCGAAGAAGGCTATCCTCGTGGAATGGATTACTTTTAACACCAGCGGGAAGATTATGTCTCATCAATTCGGTCCTCTCTACCCTCTCATGTTACTTTCTATCGGTTTTCAAATTACCGATAAGTGTGTCTTCAAAGATTGATTCTTTGATTACTCAATTTTGGTGGAAGGGCTTAAGGTGCGAACGATCGATTCATTGGTGCAGTAAGATATTCCTATCAAAACCAAAAGGAGAAGGGGGCCTTGGCATTAGAAACACTACATGCCTTAACCAAGCACTCTTGGCTAAGAATGTTTGGAAAATCATTTCGCAACAAAGTTCACTTATTAGTCGAGTTGTAGGCTCTAAGTATGGGTTTCGCCACCTCCCTCATAGAAACATTCTCACTCCGGCTGTCAATGGCTGCTCTTGGGGGGGCATTGGTCTTCTCTGGGGCTGGAGACTCATGTTACCTAATCTTGCTTGGAAGATTGGATTTCAATCTAATCTAAATGTGTGGACTTCAAAATGGGTTAATGGCAATATACCAAGGCCAAGAGATGTTACCATGCTTAATGTTTCGCCCTCTCTACTGGACCTTGAGGTAAGACATCTTATGCTTACGAACTTTTGGAATGTGGAACGGATTCGAGCTTTCTTTGATTGTGAGACTGCCAACCATATTCTAGCCATTCCATTCCCGAAAATAGGTGCTTCAGATTATTGTTACTGGACTCACTCAAGAAATGGAGAATACTATGTTAAACAGGGGTACAGTATTGCAAATCATAGGCTCATTGAAGAGAAGGGAACTGAACAGGATAAAACAAGACTTTTTGACGGGGGAAGAATGTTTATAAAAAAGAGTTTATGGCACTTTAAGGGTCCTTCGAAATGGAAGATTTTGATTTGGAAAATTATGACTGACACACTACCTGTGGGAGCGGAAATACAAAAGAGGAACATTGCAGGTCAGTTTCATTGTCGGTTTTGCGAAGACGAAGGAAGCATTGAAACCACTGACCATTTGTTCAGAGATTGTCCTATATCTTCTAGATTATGGAAAGCATCATCACTAGGAATAAACACCTATAATGATAGGTGTGTGACGGTTAAGCAGTGGATTGTCAATTGGCTTCACTATTTTTCTGGGCATAAGGACAATGATTTCTTGGTTTTTTCCTTCATTTGCTTAGTACAGGCAATTTGGATAGCAAGAAATAAAATTATCTTCAATGGTGAGCAGGTCAGTATTATTGGGATTATTAAAATGTACGAATCAGAGCTGGGCACTTCTCTCGTTGCTCTCAATTCTGTACTGGATACGACTCGGTCGTTACGTTATCTAGATGATGACAATGAGCGTATTATTACAAGAATAAAAAAGGGAGAGTGGAACAAATTTTTTGGGGAATCGTCCAATTGTGAAACAAGATTCGTCTGTGTCGACGCTGCTTGGAAAGATGACCTCTTAACTGGAATTGGATGGAGTGTCTCTTCTTTAGATAGTTTTTCTTCTGAAAGGTTCGTTGGAAATAGGTTTCACTACTCTACACTAGCAGAATCAGCGGAGCAAGCAGAGGCAATTGGCATTAGGCAAACCCTTATTTGGGCGAAGGAATCAGGCTTTCTTCATCTGGCTGTTTCTTCGGATTGTCTACAAGTCATCTTGCAGATCTTTGGGGTCGTTTCAAGAAGTCACTGCTCTAATGCTGTTATCTTGGATATTTTAGACTTATGCCCGTTTTTTCATTGTATAAGCTTTCGTTTTATTCCTAGATCTTTGAACCGTCTTGCACACAACATTGCAAGAAGGGTTCGTCTGTTGTAATAGGTACCTTTCTTAATTATCCAACTGTCAAAAAAAAAAAAAAAAAAAAAAACTACGAAATTGTCCGATTTGGGTTTTGTTTAGAGTTCTTTATGCAGTGATGTTCGGAATTTCAAATGAATTTCTTTCTTCTAAGGAACAGTCTTTTTGCTTTACTTTTGGAATTGTAGTTTTCGGTCTACTGCGGTCAAAGACCGGAATGTTTAGGTCCGATCTTTGGTTCAAATGGTTTACGATTTCGGTCCTCGATCTCGATCCCGTCTTAGACCGATGCTCACCTCTACAACAATATCACCCCCTACACAAGCCACCATCACCTTCACTATCCATCGCACCATCATCATCATCACCATCACCATCATCATCATCACCACCCTAACCAAATTACCAATCACCGGCTCTGTAACCACCACCATATATCCCCAATTACCGGCTTGACACCAACCCCCAGTAAGCCCACCAATGCCACTGGATAAACCCACCAACAACCCATGTCCAGCCAGTCATCCACCACCACCGCCCATGAATCCACAAATCAATGACCTACGACAAAGACCGTCCAGCATCAAACTCCTCTCTAAAACTCAACAATGGCCGCCAACACTGACCACCAACCAACATCAACTCAGGCACGACTACCCTCGAGCCACCCACTATCAGCACCACCGTGAACCTCGTGAACCTCGATATACATTTATGCATGTCCTCATATAGTAGTGTTCAATATAAGAAGCACAAAAGGTGAATTGTAATCTGTAGATTCTGTACCAAAAAGCACGGAAGCAGTCTGTTTTGGAGCCTAAAACGAGTGACCGAATTCATAAAATACGCTCTCAAATTTGGCAACATTATTCTGACCCGTACTTAGACATGAACAAAATAGTTTGAAAAAGACTCGATATCTGACACGATTTCGCTGCTCATTTTGCCATGGCCTGAAACAACATGAACATTGTTTTTTTTGATAACGAAAACTTGTTATTTGCGGTAATAATGATCATAAAACTGAACAAACTGTATAGTACATTAGTACAACGTAAAAAGATGCAGGTTTTTATACAATCTGACGTAATGTTTACATATACCTGTTGTTGATCAAATATCGAAGCCCTGTAACTGACGCAATGTAATTAGATCATGATTGTTGTTGCTGCATCAAAGCTAAGTATCAGCGACCGATTTGCGTTCAAGTGTCTTTTCATACTCCTCAATGGACTTGAAGAGCTCGGAAAAGTTTCCCTTCCCAAATCCTCCACAACCACCCTTTTGGTACGACTTGCCTTGGTCATCCTCCATCATGCAACCAATTCTCTGGATTATTTCGATGAACATGGTTGGCCTGGATAATTTCAGAAGGGAAGATTTCAACCATTTAGTGTTCAACACTAGTATAAAGATGCAAATTCCAAAAATTAAAATTTACTCTTTAACAGCCTAATATAAGGCCTGTGGGTTCACAATAAACGCGATTCCAGAAGCGATAAAGTTTATGAGGAGACACAAACTTAACAGCGACTCGACAACTAATGTCAGTTTTTTCCTAACAGCTGTCGTGATAGACGTGGTGGACTGAGCGGGTGAACAACTTTACAAGTATTACAACTCCAAATTTTCACATGTTCGTGTACAACAAGACCATATGGAGCTGTGTGTGTTTTTCTTAGATACAGAGAGCAACTAATAGCGCTAGTAGACACTCTTCAGCTATGTAATCAACAAAACCCTTCTACACTGGCACCCTAACACAGAAGGTGGACCAAATTTCGTCTAGAAGTAGCTACTGTAAAACACTACAAATGTACTTAGAGCTTGTCATTCAACTAAGGAAACAACTCTAATGAAGCTGAGGAACCATTTCTCGTCCTCAAACAAACAGCATCTTGTTCCACAAGCTCTATCCAGCATTACTCGTCCTCAAACACACTCTCTAGTCTCTAGACACTACACCACTTGACACTTTGACATTTTAGGCCAGAAATATGAAACATTTTCTCCAAATACTCCAGCTCAGCGTCTCGTCTCAGACTCTCATTGAACACTTGCATCCTTGCATTTAATTCTACCCCAACCCCTCACGTTATCAAATGAGGCAACATTTATAGCCACATCCAAACCTTAACACGAACCAACTCAAAACCTCGATTACTAATATCTAATGTCCAAGCAAACAAATTAATGACCAAACAGCAGTCAATTTAAGTAGTATCTTCTTTAATCCGAAGAGTAACTCCGTCATTAATCATTGATCATCCTACATAGAGTATTTAATTAGAGAAGAGCGCTACACTAACGCAAAGTACCCTAGTTTCCAACAATCTCCTCTCGCAATCAAATAAACAAAAACGAGTATTGATCAATACTCCATATAGGCAAATTCTCATTTAAGACCTCCGTCTTAAGGAAGACTAGCTAATCCATATATATACACTACGATATTTACTCGAATGTCTAGTGTATGAAATGCAAAATGAATGAAAAAAGAAAGTACCTATCCCCAATAGGTTTAGTAAAGATTTGAAGCAAAGTCCCTTGATCATCCTTATCAACTAAAATCCCAAGCTCCTCACATTCCTTAATCTTCTCCTCACTAAGCACATCCCCAACCCTCGCCTTCAAATTCCGGTAATAAGTCGGTGGTGGGGCCGGCATAAACTCGAACCCACCAAGCCCACTCCTTTTCCTCATCTCTCTCAATGTCCAAAATATATCCTCACTCATTAACGCCAAATGCTGCAACCCTGCTCCCTCGTTATGTTCCAGGTACGTCTGTATTTGGCTCTTCCTCTTCGTTCCGTAAACCGGCTCATTCATCGGGATCAACACCGTCTCGTCGTTATTCGCCAGCACGGCCGAGTTCAGCCCGCTCTCACTCGTCCCCACGTCTTCCGCAGTGAACTCGGCGAACTCGTGGAAACCCGTGAACTTCTTCACGTACTCGACTGCTGGACCAAGCTCGGGTACGTTCCCTACCGCGTGGTCCAGCCGTCTTAACCCGAAATCAAGCCCGGGGAATGATGATTGCTCGCCCACGGGCTCGAACCCGGGCATAAACAACGATTCAGTATCATTAGTAAAGCTAACGTATCTAAGCACAACGTCGCCGTAGAGTTGAACCTCAGAGATAACTACGGCGCCGTTGTGCAGGGAGACCGGCGGAGACGCCGGTCTAGCCCCGTGGGCGACGCTGACGTTGAAAGCAACGTCAGCGTCGCCCACCTCCACGGCCACGGCCCTAACTCCGAGGCCGTGGGACGAAACGAATTTATTGAAACCGGAATACCCGAAAGTCGGGATTGCGGCGGAGTCGGGAACGGCCATAGTAGGCGAGTAAGCGGATGTGAATAAAAAGCGAAGGTCGCCGGAGCGAAGAAGGTAGGAAGAGTGGACGGAGTTGCCGGTAGAGAGGTCGGATTTGGCGACAATAGGCATGCCGAGACCCCAAGAGAATCGTCGGGAGACATTGGTGGCGTCGCCGCAGTAGAATTCGATGTGGTGGAATCGTTTGACGGAGAATCGGTCGGAACGCGGGTTGACTCGGACGAAGTTGGTGAATCCGACGAGTTTGAAGTTGTCGGGTTGTGGTTGCGGGGTGTCGACGGCGGGAGGCATTTTTGAGGAGCAGAGAGTGGTAAGGGTAAGGGTAGTTTTGGGAAATGGGGGTGATTTATAGGAGGTAGGGAAGTTGGATATGTTCGAGGTTGAGTGAATGTTGTTGATGAAGATGAGTGAAATGGGAGGAGTCTGAGGTGGAAGTTTAATCATGTTATTTTGTGGAGTTTATTTATTGTTACGTCATCGTTATTAACATGAAATTGGGAGATTGAAGGTACTGTCGTGTTCGATACAAATGAGGGGGGACTGGAGCGTAGCGTTCGTTATGCGTAACGTAAATGAAAAGCCGAAAGTAGAGACTAGAGCGGGCAATCGGGTCGGTTATGGATCGGGGCAAAGCGGGTCGTGTTATATTGGGTTCGGGTTATGTCGGGTTAGTGATGGGTTTGGGCCGGTTCGGTTCATGTCGGACATCTTTGGGTCGGGTCATCAACATTCAACGGGTGATAGTTTGGGACAAGTCAGTCTCGGGTCGGGTTATCAGCGTATATTTTATTTTATATATTTAGTTTAGTTGTAATTTTATGTTTAAATAATGGATATGTGTATTAATTGTAGTTTTATGTGAAAATAATTGAGATGAAGTCAATTTGGTGTGTTATTATAACTATTATTAAGCTAGTTCATTATCGGGTTATCTATCGGGTTGAAAAAATATCGGGTCGTGGGTCGTCGGGCCGTTTCGGGTCGGTTCACGTCGAGTCAATTCAGATTAGGTTCACCTAATTTTCGGGTTTTTCGAGTCGGGTCAGCTTTTGCCAGCTTTAAGTATAGTAAAAACAATCTGTCTCATTGTACACGGACACTATCTATCTAAAGCTGTAAACGGATTATGACCTTCTCACAAAATGCAAGTTAGGGGGCAAATGGGGATATCCATTTTCCGTCCATTTGCACTATTCACTCTCAATTTATAAGGGAGACACTATCCGTCTTGGATAATAAGAATTTGTGTTTCAACTTGCAATGCTTCTTTTGCGAGCTTGGTAAGAGCAATAGCAATAGAAGAACTTTATATAAGTTCTTTCTATGCCATGTCATATTACGTTAATTTTAATACTTAAGAACTTTTGTTTACAATGGAAGAACTTAATATAAAAGTTCTTAAATGAAATTTACTTAAAAATGGACAATATTGAAATGTTTTTCACATTTTACAATGCTAATTTATTGGTTATACACATTCCCATATTTAAAAACTTGGTTCTTATTTTAGAACTTTATTCTTAAAAATAAGAACAACTTTTCAATGCAACAGAAGAACTTTAAAAACAAGGTTCTTAGTGATAGCCCCAATATTAAGAACTATTATTGCTATTGCTCTAATGACTAGATATCATTTATATATTTTAAAAAATTATTGATTTCTTTATTTGATTAAAGATTAAAAAAATTATTAATATAATGTATTATTAATATTCAAGTAATATGCCACATGACTACTACTTGAGCTACCGTGTTTATACCTAATTCCTGAAATTAACTAATAATAAAACCCAAAAAATCTTATATTAGTTATAATGATATGTGAAATTTGAAAGAATAATTAACATTTAAAGTACTACTAAAAAATAATTTGAAAAAAATAATTGAACATTTAAGCTGTCATCCACTTGATATTTCCGGTCATGTGGTGAGAATAGGTAGACTTTCAGGTATTCGATGATGCTTGAGGGGCATAGGGACGATTGCGGTATCGGGTCGATAGTGTCATAGTCTAGTTGTAGTCTTGATAGTTTTGGACACTTAGACCTTGTTACCCGTTTTGTTCCAGAGACTTATAGTTTGAGATTTTGGTTTGGGTACAATTCACTAAACTTTGGACTCTTTAAATACTTGTTTCTTTTTTTTTGAAAGTAACACCCCCAAAGGGATTACTGCATTCTCATAAGATCAAAAGAAACGGCATTACAAACGTTTTGGGGCAAATCAACCGACCAGACTCGTCTACCTAAGAAACGAGGCACTACATGAGCCAACTCATGAGCTACTTTATTAGAAATTCTACTAACATAAGACCATAAAATCGATTGAAAAGAATTACTCAAATCTAAAATATCCTTAATAACTAAACAAAAGTCGCTTCGCCCCTGCCTTTTCTTCCGCAAATAATCAATCCCAACTTGACAATCACTCTCAAGCACCACCTTTTGATGCCCCATCCGTCTCGCTTCCTTCAAGCCTTTATATACCGCCACAGCCTCCGCTAGTCCCGGGTCATACTCGTCACCACTCTGTTCCGTCACACTCTATACCACCGCACCACTACCATCCCGACACACAACCCCATAACTAGTACCAACTCCCTCTTTCGACTCAGCATCCACATTTACCTTAAGCCACCCATCACTCGGTCTCAACCACCCACCATAACCCTCCCTTTCAGCACCACGACTGCCACCTCCTCTGCCCACACTAGCTCTCGTGGTCTCATTCGCAGGGTCCTCAACCTCTGCCATCAACCTCGTGACCCTCCTAACAATCTCAGACGAGCACACATCAACCCCTTCAAACCACCACCTTGTTCCTCGCCTCCCACAATGCCCAACAAGTCATCATGAATACCGCCCTTTCCTCCACCTCCCTTCCTGCCCAGACAACCTCCAGCCATTCCCTCACACATTCTCCGTCATACATTCTATCCACTTCTAAACCGACACCATCCCAAACCCCTGCCAGACCCCCACACCCACGAACTATATGCAAGCTTGTTTCACGGTCACTGGAGCATATCGGACATGTCTCATCGAAATTACCAAGCCAATAGTTTAAATTTCTCCTTGTCGATAAAGCATCATGGTATAACTGCCAAAAGAACGTCTTAACACGAGGCAAGACCGGTGCGTTCCATACCTTGTTCCAGAGCTCCTTTTCATTAGCATCACTCGATGGTCCAGCTTCCGCATACTCCTTTCCCGTTAGCAACCTATAAGAAGATCGAACACTATATAGACCATCCTTCTCCCCGTCCCAACACCACCTATCCTCCTCCTGACTTTCTCGCACATATATATTGAAAACGTATTAACGCTCGAATGGTAACAGTAGACCACAAACCTTCGACCTATCCCACCCACTTCCATCTGAACGAAGCAACTCCGCCACCACCATATGCTCGTCATTATCCCCCTAGGTGTAAGGACCTTCTTAGTTCGTGTCCTCGGCAGCCATGGATCTTTCCAAACTAACGTACTCAGGCCATTCCCTATACTCCTCCTAATTCCCTTTTCAAGCACCTCCCTAGACTCTAAAATACCCCGCCAAACATAACTCGGGTTCCGCCCTACTTTTGCCCGCATAAATGACGCATTTGGATAATACTTTGCCTTCATAATTCGAGACCACAAACACTCTCGATTTGTTACGAGCCGCCACGCTTGTTTTCCCAACAAGGCCATATTAAAACTATGAAAATCCCGAAAACCCAAGCCCCATGCTTCCTTAGGTAAGCAAAGCTTCTTCCACGCTATCCAAGGTATCTTCTTTTTTCCTTTTTGGCCCCACCAGAACTGTGTCACGACCGACCGAAGCTCCTCGCAAAAAAGAATTGGAAATTTAAACACACTCATCGCAAAGGTAGGGATTGATTGGGCAATACCCTTTATCAAAACCGCCCTACCAGCCTTAGACAATATTTTCCCTTTCCATCCTTGGAGCTTCTTACAAAGCTTATCCCGTACAATATCTGTAAGAGCCTTCTTTGAATGCCCAATCACTGTGGGTAATCCTAAATATTTCTCTTGCACATCGACCACCCCGACACCTAACAAACCTGCAATCTCATTCTTCACTTCATCTCTCGTTGCCCTGCTAAAAGAAACCGTGGTTTTATTCAAGCTGACAAGCTGACCCGATGCTTCCTCATAAGCTCGCAGAATCTCGTTAATCTTTACCGCCTCCGCTCTTTTTGCTCGCGCAAATAAAATGCTATCATCGGCGAATAAGAGATGCGAAACAACAGGCGCTGAAACACTCACTCGTATCCCGTGCAATGTAGCGTACTGAACTCCGCCTTGTATGCTAATATTACAAGGATAACCTTGGACAAAATTCCGTCTCTCTTATGTGTTTCTCAATGTCAGAATTTTAGTAGGATGGGATCTTTAGGGTTTTCAAACAAACCATCTTATATAAAATAAGAAACACTGGGTTATCTCTTTAACCCTACTATAAACTGTTTAGGCCTGATTAGTATTATTATAGACGACTCAGAATTATACTAAGCCCGTATTTTTTTGCGCGGGACTCGATAAGACCAGGCTACTAGACACGTATATTATTTAAGTGTCACGTCGATATTGGGCTCTAGCAAGACATATTGACCACGTAAACTAAAACGAGTTAATTTGCAATAAGACCGTGGTCATAACTCCTTCAAGAAGCCATGCATCCGCGCACGTCACACGAGTCATAACTAGCCTCAAACGGAGAAATATAAGTTGGGTGGAGCCAGACCTGGCAAACGGGTCAACCAGATCGAGTTCAGATTGGGTCGGGCCGGGCCAGGTCAACTTCATATTTGCCGGTTTCGAGTCGGTCCGAGTTATTTCGGGTTCGGTTCTTTTTTGAGCCAACTATTATCAAGTTATTAATGGATAATAACCAGTTTGTAACAATAAACATTCGAGTCGGGTTATAGTGGGCCGGGTCAATTCTGGTTTCGGGTGAAGATCAGATCTTGAGCTCAGGTGATGCGAAATGCGGAAGCGGATTAACAGAAAAATAAAACAAAAGGATATTTGCCTTGAATTCTTATGTCGAATTCAAGTCAATGGAATATTTACTCGGTGCTAGACCTATAACACAAATAATGGGTGAGAATACTCAAGACCTATTGAATATTACTCGGGCTAAAGCTTGATCGCGTCAAACTTTAACATTTTTGGATCGAACGCACCGATCATGAATTACAAACTTGTAAAACATTAGGCTTTTCTTTTTTTTATTCAAAATCTTGTGTGTTTCTACAAGAGATTAGGATGGCTATATATAGCCTTACAAAATAGTAAAAGGAAACCTAAAAGACATGCTATTAAGAAAAGTTATTATGACACATAATGATAAATCATAATGAACCATTTTTTTTTTTCTGGGGTCGTGCTCCTAAGATGCAAAACCGATTAACCAACAAGGAATAAATTTAGGAATAAGGCCCTGTTCTTTCTGATTTATTTTCACCCATTCGATTCAACTCATCTATTCATTCAAATTTCATTCGATTCGATTGATTCGGCCCATTCAGTTTAGTTCATTCGATTCAGTTTCATCTATTCGATTCGATTCAGCTTTCACTCAAACTCCATTCGATTCGATTCGATTCGATTCGATTCAGCTCATCATTTCAAATTTTACTCATCTTAAATTTAATAGTTATTATTAATTTTGTTATCAATAATACTATTTTTTTAATATTATTCTTTATTATTATTATTATTATTATTATTATTATTATTATTATTATTATTATTATTATTATATTTAATAATATTGTTAATAATAATGTTATTAGTAATTTATTTATTATAATTACTATTATTATTATGAATATTATTATTAAAATGAATAATAATGTTATTAATGTTAATGTTGTTGTTGTTGTGAATAATAATGTTATTAATGTTAATATTATTATTATTATTGTTATTGTTATTGTTGTTGTTGTTGTTGTTGTTGTTGTTGTTGTTGTTGTTGTTGTTGTTGTTGTTGTTGTTGTTGTTGTTGTTGTTGTTGTTGTTGTTGTTGTTGTTATTGATATTATTATTAAAATTAATAACATTTATCATTAATATTATTGATGGGGCACGCTCAACCGACTTGACCCACTAGCCAATACGGGGTCATACAAGTCAACACGCTTTCAAACATGGTTACAGATTCGCTTGATACCCTACGAATCACGAATCGTTAAAAGCGAATTCTATCAAATTGATTACTGAAAATACATATAACACATTTTCTATAAGCGAATCTCGAATCGGTAAGGCGTATTCATAGCGAATATGGTAACCATGCTTTCCAAGCCATCATTTGAGGTACACATAGAAACCTATAAATACCTCATTATTGACCAATCAATGGTAAAATACTTCTCACCAACAACTTCCTCTCTCTAGAAGTAAGACTATTCGAGCTACTATGAGAGGGCACTAAAACCTTAGCTTCAAGCAAGGTCTCAACTATCCACCAAGATCAGTAAGACATCGAGAGAAGGACCTATCGAGTCCTTCGAGGCCCTATTTGTTACGCGTAAAAGATCCATCCGGAGAGAGCAAGCATAGGTTCGAGGTGCCATCGAAATGAGAGGAGCGCGTTGACCCGACCCGGATTCGAGCAACTCTTACTTGAGTGTTTTTATTCGAAACAACTATTTTTACTAATATCATTATTAATATTGACATTATTATTTATTATTGTTATTAAGAATATTATTAGTAAAAAATTACTATTTTTTCATTATTATAATTTATGATTATTCATATATAATATTATAATTTTTTTCTTAAAAATTTTAGTATTAGTATAAATAGTATTATACTATGAATATTAGTATTATTATAGTTGATAATAACAATAATATTAAATATTATTATTATTAATATTATTAATATTAATATGATTATTTCGATTGATTATTTCAATTCACTTTATTCGATTCGATTCGATTCATTTTACTCTATTCATTCGATTCATCAAATCATCTATTCGATTCGATTGATTCGATTCATCTATTGATTCGATTGATTGATTCATTTCTATTATTCGATTATTTCGATTAAGTTAAATTCACTCCATTCGATTCATTAAAAAGACAGAAAGAACAGAGCCTAAATAGGGGTTTAATTGAGCTATTTAAGAACTTTTATATTAAGTTCTTCCATTGTAAGGCTATATATAGCCATCCTGATCTATTGTAGAAACACACAAGATTTTGAATAAAAAAAGAAAAGCCTAATGTTTTACAAGTTTGTAATTCATGATCGGTGCGTTCGATCCAAAAATGTTAGAGTTTGACGCGATCAAGCTTTAGCCCGAGTAATATTCAATAGGTCTTGAGTATTCTCACCCATTACTTGTGTTATAGGTCTAGCACCGAGTAAATATTCCATTGACTTGAATTCAACATAAGAATTCAAGACAAATATCCTTTTGTTTTATTTTTCTGTTAATCCGCTTCCGCATTTCGCATCATCAGGTGTTGGGTCAAATATAGAATATTTGGGTCGGGTCAATTTTACCAGGTCTAGATTGATGAGCAATTATCATTTATCACCAACCCCGGCTAGTTGGTGGATTGTCCCAATTTAATGGGCTAATGACTAATTGTAGTTAGTAATCACCGACTATAACTGAACATCAAATCAAATATGATTTGGTAAACTTTTACTTTACCAATAGAGAGATTACGAGTGTTATTTTGATGGGCTGATGTTGGTCAATTGGTGTTTCGCAAATTTTGCATTACTACTTTTATACGGATGATCTAAAACTTTTCGTAAAGTGGAAATTTATTCAATTGGTCTCCCTTGTGACGGGTTATCATTTGTGACGGATATTTTGTGAGATAAAATGGTAACAAAATGGGTTAGTGGAGAAAGGGGACCACATGAATAGTGTTGCAGAGAGAGAAAAAGTGGGTACATTGTGAGGTAAAATGGTATCCGTCTTCAGCTTGTGACGGATATGTCATGTCTTCAATGAGAATTTGTGAAATTTATTTTACTAATCGGAAAAAACATGATTTTTATAAGAAATTCAAATGAGATAATATTGAGAATAAAGCTCCAATTCTATGGTTTTAAAGATTTTATGTTGGAGAATTAGAGAAGTACATCCCACTATATAAAGCAAATAGGAAATTGGTTTTAGAGTGAAATTCTCTTGGACTTTAGAGCTGATCAAAAGCGGACTTAATATTTCGTGCAAAATGACAAATCTCAAGAACACCATGTGCGTCTTCCCTTTCTTAAATTTATACAGGTTTCGGAAAAACTAAAAATAAAAAGGAAATAAAATAAATTGGTTGGAGGCTTGGAGGGAGTGTCCTAATAAAAAAAATTATCTAAAAACATTATATTTGGGACGTTATTGCTCATCTAGAATAGCACAATACAATAAATAATCAAAGAAATAAAAAGAATTCACAGATTCTTGTTTAAGACGGGTTAAGTAAAAGACAAAAAATAAGAGCTTTTACTAACTAACAAAATAATTTATCTTATCTAATTATATGGAATATATTTAATTCATTTTACTCTTAAAACGAATATGCACATTTTAAGAGAGAACAACTCAAGTTTTGAATTTACTACATGAAATTGGTGATACAGTCCACCTAAAAAATAGTACTTGAATAATGATACACCTAAAAAGTGGGTCATGAGACGGCTAATACTTCCCTTGGTATGGTCTACAAACCCTTGCGTGTTAGGCGGGTGTATACCTGACGAAGCAATTAACATCAACACCACTTTTCACATTAATCACTAATTAATACAACTTGATACGCTACTTTCACTAGTCAATTTGTTTTACTCAGTAAAAATCTAACCATCATTTTCATTGTTCTCTTTGACACTCACATTTTGTTGCATTTTTCAGCAATAAAACTACTTTTTAACTGCACTTTACTCTTATATACCAATATTCTAAAGTTGCAGCTAATAACATAATTCGTCATTCATCCATGGCGGAAGAATTGGAGGACCCTTCCATCAACCATCTCAGAAATGGAGAAGAAACCTGGTAATTATTTTTACATTATTTAATAATATATCAACATGATTTGTTAATTTGTTTACTTTTTTTTTTTGTATATATTGTGAAACCGCAGTTGCTGAACCAATGGTGGGGCGCGGGGGCTAGCATGGGGTTCACCCCGCTGACATTTGAAAATTTCAAAATGTTTAGTCAAAATGTTGGCCTCAGCTAACTTAAAATCTTGGCTCCACCATTGATTAATCACCGTAATTCTCAATAAAGATGATTTGAAAATGTATTATATGTGTCTTTTATTATGTAGTCAATACGTATGTTAGTTTGACTCTTCATTTTGATCTTGTCTTTATGACAACACATATGACACGACACTTTGACACTGCATTTTGAAAGAAAATTGAAAACTTCGCTTAAATAAACCGTATGAGCTAAAACAGGATAACATATCACTTCCTCCCCACTCATCTATCTTCGCTCCATTTCAATAAAATACTCATTACATATATTACAGAAATAGGAGTACTCTAATATTTGAGTAATATTTGAGTAATGGAGTACTCAGTAGCATACATTCTGTTTCCATGCACTTTGCTTTTATTTAACGGAAAATTCACGTGGTACCCTCGAATTTTGTCATTTTGCACGTGGTACCCAATTTTTTAAGTTTGTGTACATGATACCCACCATGTTTGATTTTCATGCATAACATGCCCTTTTTGTCGCTATAAAAAAACTTAATTGCGCATAACTGCTAGACCGGAATTCAGAATCAACAAATTGCTTTTCCTAAAATGAATATCTCGTCATAAACTACAATTTGAGAAGAAAAAAATTGTCGCCTGACATTAGGATTTTTTTTTAAAGAAAATTTCAAATCAACCATACCTTCGATCTTAAATTTCCGAATGACTATTTTCGTTTTATCAATTTATAAATTCCGAAGAGGTAATCAATTTGGAAAAAAAAAAATTAGTCAATTCCGATTTATGGGTCAAATTTGATTTATCTTTCAATTGAAAATTTTAAGAACGATAAAAAGGGCACGTTGTGCTTGAGAATCAAATCTCAAGGATATCATATGCACAAACTTAAAAAGTTGGGTACCACGTGCAAAATGGGAAAGTTCAAGGGTACCACGTGAATTTTCCGTTTATTTAATTCCAGATATACCCGTTTTAAATAAATACCGCATTTGTTAAGGCAAATTCTCATTGAAGACGGACGCTTTTCGTCACAAGCTGAAGACGGGCTAAATGTCGCCATTTTAACGACAAAATGTGACAATTTTAATGACAAATTATTATAACTGAGGAAATTGTTCTGGTAGCTTTTTAGATAAAATGGTTACACTTTCATCTTAAACGGATCATATTTACCCCGTATTCAGCTTGTGAAGAAATGTACCCGTCACAACTTACTTTTCTTAATAGCATAAGCATGTGTTGAAAAAAGGTACTGTAATTCCAAAGACAACCAACTCTTTACTATTCTATGCATTTATCTAAGACGCGTCTATGACTTTATAAGTTGTTTAATATAATTCCAGATATGTGTTCTTGCTCATTTTGTTGACCATCAGAAAAATCAAGTCTTTTGAATGTAACTAAACCATTCAACTCTCTCTTATTAACAACATAAATCAACCCCTTTGACTATTACTTCTATTATTCTTTCATTTGTTGTTTCATTCCCATCATATTATGCTCTATATTTCAGCTTACCAGACTTGAAATCCCAACATTTTTAAACTTCTATCATTTTTTTTCACCATTTTTTCATTCAAATTTTTCTTCTTTTTGGAGTTTGGCTTGTTCTTTAACCTGGGTTTTTGTCAAGGGTAGTCCACATTTACCAAGGTTAGCTCAGTTTTTCATTTGCGGTTTTTCTAACGTCTGCCCTTATGCATACATTAAGAAGTTATTTCTTTAGTTATGGTAAATATAAGCTTGTACATCAAAATCGATGATATATCCTTAAAAATCTTTCTGTGCCTTAGGACACACTTTAGAAAAACCGTTTCATTTAATATAAGCTGCTATACCCAGGTAGTTAAAGTTTTGTTCTTTTTGGGTGTTTAATCTCTCTATTTGAATAAAGTTACTTTGTTTTAGTATTCTCTGTTAAAATGGATTGAATAGAGTAACACCATGTAATTTTTGGAGTTTTGATGATTTTTTAAGTTGTTAGGTTAATTTTCTTCTAAGGAATTGCTTCTAAAGTTCTGCAAATTGTTACTGCAGGGTGTTCTTTGGCCTCATCAGACAAAAAGAGGCCATCCTGATGGTGTTCAAAGCACTGTTTACCGCGATTTTAGTATTGTTTTCGTGCCTGTTAATATTAGCAACCTGCAGCAGTGTACATAATTATAGCCCTTTGATATCAAATGGTTCATTTCTTGCTGGCATTGACATGGCTGACCAAAACTTCAATGTCGTAACTTCTTCAGCCACAGACTGTGGTTTCTCGAATCCTGATCACAGAAATGAGGAATCCAAGAAAAGGGTTGGTGTTAATTATGGAAAACCATTGGAAGAACCCCATGTAGTGAAATTGCCGGTTAAGCGTAGAATAAGTGGTAAATTGGACGGTAGACAGTCGGTAATTGAATCCACATTGAGGGATTTGAACAGGATTCATACTTTCAGGCGTAGGATATTAGAGAATAAGAATCAGAACGCTCCGTCAAGGCTCAGTAATCACAGACAGCTGCTAGAGGAACATCCAACTGAAGTCGATGCTTTCCCGGGGCATTTGGTTGGGAGTCTGAAATCCGGGGTTAGTCTTGGCTCGGGAGAGTACTTTATAGATGTGTATTTAGGAACTCCTCCTAAGCATTATTTGCTTATACTCGATACTGGAAGCGATCTCAATTGGATACAGTGTGTACCATGCTACGATTGCTTTGAGCAGGATGGCCCACATTATGATCCTAAGTTTTCAACATCTTTTCAGAACATTAGCTGTAAAGATCCGAGGTGTGATCTCGTGAGCGCACCTGATCCTCCACGACCTTGCAAGGGTGTGAACCAGAGTTGCCCTTATTTCTACTGGTATGGTGATAGTTCTAATACAACTGGCGATTTTGCTCTCGAGACGTTCACAGTCAACCTGACCTCTTCTGATGGAAAGTCGGAGTTTAAAAAGGTGGAAAATGTGATGTTCGGTTGTGGTCATTGGAACCGGGGCCTCTTCCATGGGGCTTCCGGGTTATTGGGCCTTGGAAGAGGCCCACTGTCGTTCTCGTCTCAACTGAAATCCTTATATGGACATTCATTTTCATATTGCTTGGTTGATAGGAACAGTGACCCAACTGTTAGTAGCAAGTTAATTTTCGGAGAGGATAAGGAACTCTTGGCACACCCACAATTGAGTTTTACTAAGCTGCTAAACGGAAAAGACAACCCGGTTGACACATTCTACTATGTCGATATAAAAGCAATCTCAGTCGGAGGTGAAACCCTGAACATTCCGAAAGAAATGTGGGGTTTCACAGAGAATGGTGGAGGTGGGACCATCATCGATTCAGGGTCGACCCTCAGTTACTTTGTAGAACCGGCTTATGAAGTCATTAAGGAGGCTTTCATCAAGAAGATCAGGAAATACTCTTTGGTGACGGATTTTCCTGTATTAAAACCGTGTTACAATGTTTCCGGGATAAGCAATCTGGAACTGCCTAGTTTTAAGATTCATTTCAGTGATGGAGCTGAATGGAACTTCCCTATTCAAAATTATTTCATTTGGGTTGATCAAGAAGTTGTTTGTTTGGCTCTTATGCCCTCAAAAACGTCGCCTTTTTCCATTATTGGAAACTATCAGCAACAGAATTTCCACATTTTGTATGATACCAAGAAGTCTAGGCTAGGGTTTGCTCCAACAAAGTGCGCGGACGTCTGACAAACATACTGATTCAAATCAACTGGAAAAGAAAATGTTACATACATAGTAGGTTAGGACAATACAAATCTTTCTTTTGTTTACACTTTTTTTTTTTAAATATTTTTTGGTTGTTTTTAGTTTCATAGACACATGAATAGACTGGAAAACAGGAATTACCTGTGCCATGAAATGTACACATTCTTTCTTTCTTTCTTTACATAACTCATGTAAGAAGTTGTTTCCATATGACCCGTAATGAAAATTGCTTCCTCTGATTGCTGCAGACGTGCGTTTTCTTACTATTATACAAGAACATTACCCAAATATCGCTAGAGACTCCCTCCCATCGCTGTGTAAACTGTAAAGTCTCGAATGTAAGCAGTTTTACTGTTTTAGCTTAAAATTGATTATACAAGTAAACTCTCATCGATATGAGAGGCGTGTCGTATAATTTAGTACACTATGAATCTACAGGAAGAATGAGAATGTTACTGTATTAAACATTGAACTATCAAGAATCATGGAAAGAGCTGTACATAGCCAGTTAAAATAGCAATTCCGAGGATAACAAGAGGAGGAAGGAGGACAAAAGCTCCAATAGTGGCAAAAAACACAGAATCATTCCTCTGAGACACTTCATTCAGGTAGGTTTGTCGTCTGATGTTCCGTTTCTGTGATATAGTCAATGCTTTGGGGCTCACCTTCTTCAGATTCTTACCCAAGGGTATAATGAAATCATCGTCTCTATCGCCCACCAGTTGCATCAGCTGCTCTCTTATAGTTCCTTGCCCAGATAACCCAGACTCTCCTTCATCATCTACAGCATTAGAACACAAAGATCTGATAAATTTTTTACCGTGGCTTTAAGAGAGAATTAATTTTGATACACTAGAGGCAAACAAACCTGTTGATGCTGAAGTGAGCTGCTGCAGAAGACCCAGCTGTGCTCGCGCAGATGAGGACGGCCCTTTGGAGTTGGCAAAAATTAGAAAATCAGACGAGAGAATTTGAGCCACAATGACCTATATTCCTGGTGCTAGTGATGTAACTTTCATTATGAATCATCTCGAAACATTCTAATTATGTTTTGCACAAAGTTTACGCGTATCTGACTCTCTACCTTCTTGTAGGTGGGAGCCTCTGAGGCAGTGTGGTAGTAATGTAATACTTTTTTAGTTGGAGTAGTCATAAGAACAATTTTTGATGCTAACGGTCTCGAAGCAAATCATTTACTGCATCCCTAATAACAGTTTTACATTTCTGAGGCCTCAGAAAAGTCTTACTGCATTCCAAATAACAGTTTTACTGCATCCCCAATTATTTACTAAAAATCTAAAATTAACATAAACAGAACAAAGAACAAATGTGATAAGTAATTATTTAACATAATCTAAACAACAGATGATCAATTAAGAGGAAAAAAAAATCAAGGCTGCAAATCAGAGTTACCGGTATCAGATGAAGCCGAATCCTGCTTCTCTTCTTGTGTAGTAAATCTAGCTTGACTTCCTTCAGATTGAGCAGCTGCCACCCTTAAATGTGTTCCTAATGAAGATGATAAGGGTATGTAGAGCTTAATAAAGTCCTTATTTTTAGGGAGCAAGTTTCCAAAGAAAGCTTTATTAGCAGCAGCAGATGAAAAGTTCAAAGCCATGGGTTTTTGTTTAAGAGTTGGCCTACACTTTCCATACTGCAGTGCTATTTACTAGTTAATCTGTCATTGTTAATGTTAATTTCAGCCAAAATATATGAAAAACTTGGCATTTTATAAAATGCCCTATATATATTGTGGATGTTAGGAGATTTGTGAAGGGCTACTTATAGAGCTCCACCACACATTTTCCTGAGGCTGTCAGTTCTTCATAACCCGGGCCCATGTTCATGATTTGGCTACTTCTCATTTCTCAAGCTTCAAGATTATTCCTATTTTTTTGGGTGATTATTTAGCGGAAAATACTTGCATCCTCCCTACACACAAAGGAGGAGGACCAAAATGGAAATTAAATATTGTAAAATCCTGCGTTGGGTGTAGGGAGGACGTCCTCCAGGAGGACGCAAGTATTTCTCTTATTTAGCTTACTGCATGGTTCATGAGTGGCAGACCTAAAGTGGAAGTTATGTAACTTGGGTTCTGAAAGAACAAGCATTCCGTACAGTCCTAATCCTACCACCGATATGCCCTCGGGGAAACAAGCTATTCATGTTTGTTACGAAATCAGGTCATGGCATTTCGGGCATAGCTTTTAGCTGTAAAAATTATGCAGATGCTCACTAGTATTGGATAGCGAACCCAAATGACGGGTTTGATAAGTCCTATTGCGTCCCTTTTGGATTCAAAAAATCAAGTCTCGCAGAATCGAAAGATCAATTATCAACAAGATGGATAGGAAAGAGACTTAAAAAACTAATTCAACTGGAGACCTTGTACATATGTAAATATGTAATTGTCATTGGTACTAAATTTTTGTGCTCTATATACTGGAATCTAATCGAGTTATTTCAAAAAATAAAATAAAAATAGCCGCTATACTCACAAGAGATGTACCAGATTGTAAAACAAATAAAGATGTAAGATAAAACTGACCTGAAAATTACAACATTTCAATACCTGTAACATAAAAATAACAGCAAAAAGACACCCCAGATGTAAGGACTTTTGAGTCTGTAAATCAAACAATACACCCAAAAGATTAAGTCCTCTGAGGAGCCGACGAATTTTCAGAGATGGAAGATCCAATTTTAAGCATGATAGGATAAACTGGATCAAACTCATGGCCGCTTCTGGATCTCACTAGGGCTTCATAGTCGTCAAGAGTCGCTTTGATACCTTTCCATATTTGATCCTCTCCTTGAGAATCTAACCATAACGAGTACTGAAGAGGTGTCAGCTTATTCCTCTGCATTGGTGACTCCAACTCATCCGGCCCTCGAGAATAGAGATGGTGCAGTATTGTACTGGGCCTCAGGTCCTGCAGCAAAGGTGATGCCTCCAGCTGAGACGTATCCAAGAAGATAACAGGACGGAAAGCTCTGAGGGCCTGGTATGGGCCCCCAAGCTGCTCCACCGGAAACAAATTCTGGCCCACAGCTAATTCTAGCTCAGCCATGTCCCTAGCCATCCGAAGCTTGCCCGATTCGGAAAGCGGTCTTACTAGAGAAGCATGCCTGATGAAGAACATCAAAACCCGGGAAGCCATGCCTCGGGCGAGCTTTGTAGGAATGGATTCTGCAGATGTGGCGGCAGCATTTTTCGAGGAAGGCAATAACCTCGAAAGGAACTCTGCTCGGAAGTGAAGGATGCATTTCTGCAACTCTTCCATGTAAGAAGATGCATTGTTATCCATGGCAGAATCCATGCCAACTATGCCAAAGTTTTGAGTGTGGATTTGCAAGATGCAAGCCTGAAGACGGTCCAACATGGATTGGAATAACGATTCTACTGAATCACAAGCAACACCGTATATGACACCGAGTGAAGGGGACAGGACTTCTGAGGCCTGAGGAGAAAGCCCGGAGACCAAAGCTGAAACCCGTGTATGGACATCCTGAAGGTGCTGACATAGCATGAAGTTCTTCAGTTGGGCTGCAGTAGCTGGGCCGGTTATCTGCCTGGCTTCGGGTCCAGTAGATATCTGCAGTTCCACAGCTAAAAACTTCAGCAAATTTTGAAGCCAACGAGTAAGATTCACTCAAAACGTACACACCCACCAATGCCTCCACACCAAATAGAGTGAAATCTTTCTGACATAACCTAAAGTATGCCTATGAACCTCCCAAACAGACCATTTGGGAAGCTATTATGGGTTAGGGTCATACGTGGACAGAACGTTTTCGGGTCAGTGGTGCAGATGGGGTCAATCAGCTCATTATCTAGACAATTTCAGTTGTGGTCATTGACACTTTGGTTTTAAACAAGTCATTTCAGCTCATTTTCTGGTGAGGCCGATTCAGGTTCAGCTTTACTTCATGTAGTTTGTAGGAATTCCATTCAGGTGAATTCGGGTCATGTAAGTCATGACAAGTTTGTACGATCAAAGCAGACAGGCAAGGGAAAGAAAGAAATAAACTTTTGGAATACCAAATTATAACAATATGGAAGACATTAAATGGATATAGCTGTTGTCTAAGACAACGCATAGCAAGTATTGTTAGTCGCAACAGAACTTGCCTGATATTCAGCTCTCTCAGCCAAGAGCAGCAGGACTTTGCTGATTACACGCAGGACTAAAAGAGTCAAATGCTCATCAAACTGAACAGCTTCTATCTCTTCCTGGATACGTAGTACAATTCTTGAAATGTGTTCCTTGGAAGGAACACTTCCTCGACTAGAAACCGGGAAAACAATATTGACAAGCTCTGAAAGCCGGCCCAAACAGTGGCCTAAGAATGCTGTCTGGAATATTTCAATGGCCCCACGCATCTGTTCCTTTCCGTCTGGACTAACAGCTGGAAGAACCCCCTTGACATCAGTTTCCCGTGATATTCGTTCTAAAAGATTCTCAACCATAGAATACAGTTTTGGATAGCCCGTTGTGAAGATTTCTTTCACAAAGCTTGAAGTATTGAATGCAGATTTCATCTGACTTGCAAATGACTTCACAAATGCCTCCCAAACTCGATCAGTCAACATTGGATCACCCTCCTAAAAATTGAGAAGCAAAACAAGAAAACAACTCATTAGCACACCATCATTTATATCGTAGATTGGCAAAGATGGGAAAATTTCAATGACGAAAATACTAAATAGACTATAGAATAACATTTGATCCACCAGTGAACACCCACAGTTGACAGTTTTATAGCACCATATTAGGCTATTTATTAGCAGTGAGAAGCTTTAAAATAACAACTGACAAATGACAGTTATCGACAGTATTTACCACAATCTAAATACTGAACAAAACTGGTTAAGAAGAACCTAGAGTTCTTACCAAAAAGAACTTAAGAGGAATAGAAAAAGCAAATGTTACCGACACTTCAAAGCGGATGCTATAATACCAGCTTGAAGTCCCTAAAACCATACAATAATTAATCAAACTCTAATACTTGACCTAGAAAGCAATACCGCCTCAGTCCATCCATCTCATTTATATTGTCCAGACTTAACCAAAGGTTATATGTACCATTTAGTGACGAAAATAATGACCGCTCGCCTGAAAAAATTATGGCTACTATTTGCCCCATATAAATAAAAGTGTGAGACCTAACTAGGGCTACAATGGAAACTTCACCTTTCTATTTACTAGATTTAGAAAAGGTGCTAAACATTTTGGGATTGGCCTAAAAGAAACTAGGGACAATATGAATGGGATAGAGAGAGTAAATAGAGAGCAATGATCTCCGTCTAACTGCAGCATGTTACTGGCTATGTTGACTACAACTAGAATGGTAACTTGACCAACCAAGGAGCTCATAAACTGCAACTGACCCTGAATGACAGGTGGACGAGCTGAAATTCATCCAAAATCTAGTTTTTTGTATCATGAAAAGTTTTATCTTTCAATATCCTGAAACGATTCACCGCAAGAAACAACACAGAAAAACATTCAGCCTGCGCAAACTAAGGTCACCCTCCAGATTTCATTTACAGATACGACAAATGAGAAAAGATGGGCGCTTCAATGTTCATGCGTAAGAGTTTTATCTAATCCAATTCACATAAAGAAAATCCACGAGTAACACTACCTAATCCTACAAGTGCGACTCCTGTTGTCATTTAATCCCTCGCTTTATACCTATTTCAATGGATTTCTACCTCAAAGCATCTTGTTTCCCTTGCAAGATGTCCGAAAACTCAGTAGCGACACTCCAATATTCCTAGCTATGAATATCTACAACATTCCACATAAGCGCATCCAATCATGATCCTCAAAAATGATTACATATACTTTTAAAATATTTGCTTCACCATCATGTTAATCTAATGGAGGGATTGAAGTTTTATATGTATTGGCATGCATAAGAAACCTTTTTACACTAAATCCTAGGAAGGATAAAGATAGAATCGAAAGAATCATTGCCCTTTTGCAAAAACAAAAGGCCAAGGTTACCGTAGAAATAAAGTAAGCGCTTTTAATAGAAATCAAACAATGAACTGTGTTAAAAGATCCCCTGACAATTGCTAATATCCGAGGAAGAAACAGGAAATGTCATTTTATTTAATTTAAGTTAAAAAAATCATCAAGCATTGAATTAAGCACCAAAGGCCAAACAAAAAATGTTTTTTGAGTATGGAAGACTCAGTTCAGCCATCATTCTCACAGAAGCTTCATCTAGCACTATGCTGGCAATGACACTTTGGTATATCTAGGTTCTAGATTCTGAAGAAGACAGACAGTTTATAGGAAATCTGTATCATAGACCCTCTTTCTTTTTCCTGATTAAAGTGCATCTTTAACTAATAAGTCGGCCAGGAATTCAGAAAACATCTACGATAACAAATTTAAGATCAAAAATTTAATTATCCAACAAGAGCCTCAGTATCACACAAGTCAACTACTTATTGTTGAGAAGGGAAGGGCAGAATGGCAGATGATGGGAATCACTTTTCTACAAAAAATTTCTAAGTTGGAAGAATTTAATTCGATTCATAGAAAGCTTCCATCTCCCCCCTACCCAACTTACTAACCAAACAAGGGAGATATCATAGCCACCTCCTTTGATTCAAATAAGGGTTTAAGGGTCTTGTCAACATGGAAACTACTAGCAAACCCACAAACCTAAACCCCTACGACAGATTCCCTCGATTTGCTAATATACCAGGTAGCTCAATCTCCAACCAATACCATAAGAAAGTGTACACAGAAATGTAGTGTTTCTATCTCTCAAGTATCAAACTGTCTTTCGTTTCTACCAAGAGAACATTGCTCCAGTTTATCAAAAGCACTTTTTCCCACAATGAATCAACAACTTGTCAATAACACATTACCAACCGTAATCAAGTACAGAAATCGGGGTAAGGGGGTCAGATCTTTACTTGTATATTAACTACAGAAAACAGAAGCAGCAGCAAACACGCACCTGAATGACCTCATCAAGCAAAAGAACATGAGAAAAAGGATCCCTTTTCTTAGACAAAACCTTCTGCAAATGCCAAACAGAAACAAGCACAGAATGCAAGTCATCCATACACACAGCCATCCTATGCCAAAGTCCATCCTTAGCCTTACCCCCAGCCCCAAGCTGCGGCGTCCCACTCCTCTGAATCCCTCCTGGTCCAAACCCACCACCAGCCCCACCAGAAATCGCTTTCATATCCAAAGCAACCGCGATACTCCTAATCCCAACACCCTTATACTTAGCTACTAACCCATCAATAGTCCCTCTCAAATCCCCCAAATTATAAAACACTTGCAACCCACTTCCAATCTCAGCCTGATTAAACCCTTCTAACCCCCTCTCCAAAACCCGAATCCCTTCGCTTCGAATCCTAACCCCGGCATCAGCCACCCATCTCATCTCCTCATCAACAACCTCAATCCCACCTAACCCTCCTTCCGCAACCATACCCACAACCTCACGATGCAACTGCGCGGCCTTAGCCAAATCCGCAGTAAACGACTCCTTCTCACCGTCACCCATCAACCCGCGGAGTTTCCGGGTGAGACGAAGCACGCGGACGGTACACTGGAGAAGCTCAGCAGTGGAATGGAGGCGGCGGAGGTGGAGGGAATTCTCCGCGACGGTGCGGCGAGGGACGGAGATCTCGGATCGGAGGTGGGAGAGAGTGGATTGAAGAGAGGTGACGGAGGAACGGACGACGGAGAGTGCGGTGGAGGTGTGACGGAGGGAGGAGAGTTGTGATAAGAGGTCAGGGTGGCGGGTTAGGACTTGAGTACGGAGTTGGGTGTCGAGGAGACGGATGCCGTGGTGGAGACGTTCGGCGGTGGAGGCGGCGGTGCCGGAGGAAAGTGCTTGTGATGAGAATTGAGTTGATGAGAAAGTTGGGGAGAGGAATAAGGAGAATATTGGGTCGCCGGCGAAGGTGGATAATGGGTTGTTGTTGTCGTCTGGTGGTGGCGATGTGGTGGTTGTGACGGTGGTGGGGTCTTTGAAGGTGGGGAGTTTTTGGAGAGGTGATCGAAGAGGGTGGTGCGGTTGTTGCATTGTTGCTGGCGATGACATTTTGGTTTTGGTTTTGATTTGATTTGAGTTTTAATTGTTTTGGATTGATTTTGAGTTTTGATTGGGGATAAATTACAACGTAAACTGATCGGATTTGTTCATCGTCAAGCTCAAGCTCAACAAAAGCGAATGGCGATGGTGGAGATCTTCAACTTCTCACTTGTGAGGGTGATTTACTTCTTCAATCTGTTCTGCGTTTGTGCACCATCCCAAATATTATTCGGAGTTTATTTTCGCAGTACGATTTTTACTCATCTTATTTCTTTTTCCACCAAAATTTCCATTTGATACCCTTGACTAAAAAAACACATATTTTTCTCTCCCTTCTCTCTACCTCCTCTCTCTTTATTGTTAAAACCAACCTTCTTCAATCTCCTTAAAATGCTTCAATTATAAAAATTATTCGAATCAAGAGCAGGAATTTAATTCATTAATCCTATATAAATAATTTAATTGACTCCTTCTAATTAGGGTTTTAAGTTTATATTGATAAATTGTTAATGTATGGCAGGGTTGCTGTTGGTGTTTTAGCATATTGCGTCGCCGGTGTAGGTCGATGGTGGTTGGACGGCGTCCGGCGACGGTAGTAACGACGGTGATGGAGGCTGTGATTAACAGCGGAGTTGGTTGTGTTGGTTATCAACGCAAATACGCATAGTACACACCAACCTAGTAGACTAGTAGTACATTGACAATGTAATATACAAACTAAAAAAAAAAGTGATAAAGCAAGTCATCAGCATAGTACATCAACGTAGTACACACCATTACACCAACAATTCCTTAACACCACCGCAACCCACCGCCGGCCCCTCATCGCCGTCTGTCTCGTTGGCCTACCAATGGACTTCCCCGCCGGCGACATAACGACATAGCCGTCACAACCCACCACGACGAATTGGAGTACAATGTGTCGCAACTCCTAAACTGAAACCACCACCCTCCGGCCTCTGACCGACCATTATAGTCCCACTGCCAGCGGCTAGTCGGCCGACCGACAAACCACCTCTCCTAATGTTTTGTTCATTAACCATAAGTGGTTGAAATTAGAGGATTGTGGCCATGAGAGGGGTATAATTGTCAATAATGTACTGCACGAGTAAAATGTGTACTGCGAAAATCAGCACCCATATTATTTACTAATCTCCCGTCTTTTTTTTCTGAGTTGGTTACATGTAGTTAGAGTGTTAGATCTACTATACGGGTCGAGCGGGTTGAGTCTCAGCTTGGGTTATAAAAGAATGGGATATTCTCTCGTGTACCCCTCAACTTTTTCATTTTCTATGATATACCCCTCTTTTCATGCAAAAAAACTTTGACCGTCAATAACTCTTGGCTACAAGTTCAGAATACGATAACATTTTTTTCCAAATTGACCGTCTTTAAGAGGTCTTCCGTTTCAAAAAAAAATCACCGACATCTCAACTCTAGTCGGGAATTATGGTCGGTCAAAGTTTATTCGTTAAAAAATGTTTGACCAACCATAACTACAGGCTAAGAGTTCAAAAAGCGGTGAATTTTTTTTCAAATTGAAGGCCTTGACGAGATAATTGGTTTGGAAAAAAAATTACCGTTTTCTAAACTTGTAACAGAGAATTATTGTCGGTCAAAGTTTTTTTGCGAAAAACGAGGGGTATACCATAGAAAACGAAAAAGTTCAGGGGTACACGAGAGAATATCCCTAAAAGAATTGAGTCACAAGTTGGGCCGATGTCATACTAGAGTCGAATCCTGATTCTTTTTAAAACTAGAGGTTCTGGATCCGACTAGTCTAATAAGTTAAGATCTAGATCCCCGACTCATAGCTATTGGGTCTAGCAGATCCGGGTAAAATGGTGGGTCGGTTGTTTTCCATAAATCTAATAAATCAAAAATCATTCCTCCTCTCACTAAACTTTTTTTCATCACTATTCACTACAAAACACACATCCCCGCTTCATTACTTCTCTCAACGACACACTCCTCTTGTTTTTTAAAACTCTTCATCAGTGTTTTAAACATTTCTCTTTTCTCAATTCCCACTCGGCCACTCTTCATCGCCATTGATCATCATTGTTCACCGGAATTTGTATTATTAATCATCATCGACCCACGTGGAATAATTCAAACAAAACAAACCAAAACAAATACAATAGCGAACTCAAAGGCCTTTGACCAACTAAGAAGAAGTAAAGACGGTCAAATAATGAAATTCTCCCCTTTTTACATTAATAAATACTCCGTATAAAACAGTCTTTTTGATGGTTTTTGTAATAAAAATCTCAAAAATATTATTATTATTATTGAGTTCTGAACTCAACTGTTCTCAATCTAAAACCCAACTTTAAACCTGAAGAGTTTTAAACATCTTTCCACACAATGTGTCATATGGCCAATATCGACAAATCAAAAACTGAATCCAAAGTTAAGACCAACAATGTCGTCTTGAAAATCATAATCAAGGAGCATCACTTGGTATCGAAAACCTCTTAAATTGAATGTCGTCAATCAAACGATTCAATTGGTTATAGGATGAACCAACTGGACTTACGGCATGTGTAGCTAACTTAGCCAAACAATCTACCTTGCTTAGGAACTCATCTTTACGGGTGTCCATGAGATCTTTGATCATCGTCTCAACCATGTGTCGACTGCAAGTATCCTTCATGTCGAGCCCAATATTCCAAACTTCACTCACAAGCCTACTATTCACTTGTTGATCAAAAGTGAAAGGCCAACAAATCATGGGCACACCTTCTACAATACTCTCCAAAGTCGAGTTCCATCCACTATGAGTCAAAAACCCGCCAATCGCTCTATGTTTTAAGACCTCCTCCTGTGGAGCCCACTTGACTATCCAACCTCGTTCTTTCGTACCCTCCAAAACTTCGTCTGAAATCTTCAATTGAGCCTCGTCTACAACGTCAATCACTGAATTTGGCCTCCTAACCCAGAGAAATCTCGTCCCGCTATTCAACAGTCCGTGCCAAAACTCGAATAGTTGATCTTTCGTCATGAATGCTAGGCTTCCAATACTAACAAATAGGACCGATTTTGAGGGTTGAGCATCAAGCCATGTCAAGCAACTTCTATCTTCCTGCCATATACTATTCGAGAATGACAGGGGCCTATCGACACTTTCAGGTTGTTCTTGTTCAAGTCGAGTCGTGAGGTTTAGGTGTAGTGGACCGACGGTGTACAAGTTAGGACTTAGCGGATGCATGTGAGAGAGCAATTCACCTTCAAGATCATCGAATGTATTGAGAATGTGGCCTTGAGCGCTTGAATAATGTTGAGCTTCTTTGAGAATAAGTTGAGCAACTGGTTTGTTTGGATCATAATCTCGACAAAAAGTTGGAAGATCACGACGTCTTAAGTAAGTTTCCATCCCTGGTACGCTTGTTACCGGTGCATCCATATCATCCCCTGCATTCAGCAAAAAATAGAAATTAGAGATTAGTGATGATGCAATTCTGCAGTAGAATCACAATTCTGAAGAGACGGTTTTCTTTTATGTTACAGAAAGTCAATCAGTGTGTGTGAAAGTAGAAACAAAGGCAGTTTAAATACAAAGCGATACAGGTTCAGGCATGTGACCTATCGTCACCTGGCGTTTCGGCTTTGCATTTCATGTGGGTATTCAATAAACCGTTTGTTCACCAAGATACTAAACATCCATTAATGTCAAACACTTGTCAGGTATTAACTGAACCAGTGCGCCGTCAAAAACTTACAAAGATATACCCCTCTCATTCACCGGAATCATACCGTTTACTAAATACATAGATAGGCAGGCAAGTCTCTCCAGTCTCCATAGTATGATTCCGGCAAATAAGAGCGAGTAGTACATAGATAGGCAGGCAAGTCTCTCCATTAAAACTGGTTCGTCAAACCTTTAAAAAAAGGGTACATACACTACATTTTCTTAAGAAAAAACCGTCTCTCAAATGTGACAACTTATGATAAACGAGCATTTGTTCAACTCTAATTTAAAATTGTGTAATTCACTCAGAGCCTTTCTTGTAACTTCATACAACTACTGAAGAGATATTCATAAGTTGACGGGACAATGATCGCTTTGAAAAAGTCAAAAAATTGACTCCATGAACGATAATCAAGGATTTCTTTACAATTCTCTCCTTTTCACTACACAGGATCTGAAGGAATAATCCTTCCCTGTGTGCGGGCTCTAAAGAGGTCGAAGGTATGTCAAAAGATTATGGAAAAAACCGACAGCGTATAGCAGCACCCGCTAGATGCTAAACCAGATACAATACATATACCAACATACTTTGCCAGTAAGATAGATGATCTTCGCCGGCATGTATAGTTTCTGTACATAGAATAAGAGAATAGAAATAGAAACAGACCAGGAAAAGGAAGGTCTCCAGCATGAAGCATCTTAGGAACACAAAGACAAGTCCATAGACCACATGGACTAATTGTGTCAAAGTAAACAAGGGGCACTCGTATCTCGTTAGCCACATCCGCCATGAACCAGAATAAACCATCAGCTATAACACACGTCACCGGCTTACACCCCGGTCCAGCCAAGCCATAAGCAAGAAGCTCCCTCAGACGGCTGCCTGCGGTCTGGGCCTGGACTCCAAGGAAGTTGGTAATGTCAGCTATCTGCAAGGCCCCCCGTGGGTTCTCGAACGAGCCAAACCCATCAGGCACAGTTGCAAACCCAAAACGAGACCCAAAACGGGCCAGGCGAGCAGCTGCAGGGGAGTGGAGGTCGAGTCGATGCTGAATGAATTCTGTGTTGAGGAAGGTGACAGCAACAGCGGTTTGACTGAGGGACAGGATGAACTCGGCTAGCTTGAGCATGCAGTTGACTGGACCTTGGATCGGTAACGGGAATATAACTACGTGTGCGGTAACTTCATTGGAGGCATCATCTGGTAGCATCTCCATATTATTGTCTTGCACTCTTGCTATGTTGATATGTATCTGATGGAGTTATACAATGCATCCCTTACCGATTCTAGTCTAACTTTATAAGCTTCTCTGCCCTGTTCTTTATAAATTACACTTGCCCAGTCATTTCTTTGATAAGGTCTACAACAAGTCTCCATTAAGACGGCACTATCCATTTTAAACTTAAGACGAATCAATTACATACTACTTGTGTATATAAGAATGCATAGGGAAAAGCAATATATTTGTCTTATATACAAAAGTGATAGGACACTTGACCCATCTTAAGCTTAAGACAGACAATACCGCCTTAAATGAGAATTTGTGGTCTATAGTAGCTTAATTATAAGCTTCTAAATCTTCTACCATCTTAAAAAAAAAAAAAATTTATTGCAGAAAAGACAATCAAGGGGTCCAACAGATACAACAATATTTTATTGCATTGGTCATTACCCTACTCATTCAAAGTTTATAATAGAAAAATAGAAATATTCTAATGGAGTTAAAACAAACATGTAAAATATTAGGTATATATATGTTTTTTTATATATATGTCTTAACCACTGCTTATTAATCAATCGGAAACTCGATTCTAACCCTTAGTAATGGGCAGCTATTCATTCTTGCACAATTTAAAATGGACTTGGTACCTTTGGCCAATTCTCAACCGATCAGAAACTAAACCAAAAGGTAACTCCTACAATGACATCTTGAAAGCATACTCAATGTGCATTACTTGGTATTGCCAACCTCTTAAATTTGATGTCGTCGATCAAACGATTCAATTGGTTATAGGATGAACCACCTGGACCGACGGCCTGTGCAGCCAACTTAGCCATACAATCTACCTTTTTTAAGAACTCCTCTTTACGGGCTCCCATAAGATCTTTGACCATCGTCTCAATAACAACCCGATTGCAATTATCCTTCATGTCCAGCCCCATCTTCCAAACCTCACTCACAAGCCTACTATTCACTTGTTGATCGACAAAGAAAGGCCAACAAATCATAGGCACACCTTCCACAATACTCTCCAGGGTCGAGTTCCACCCACTATGAGTCAAAAACCCACCAATTGCCCTATGTTTTAAGACCGCCTCTTGTGGGACCCAACTCACTATCAGAGCTCTTTCTTTTGTACCTGCCAAAACTTCGTCTGAAATATCCAATTGGTCCTCGTCCACAATGTCAATTACCGAATTTGGCCTCCTAACCCATAGAAATCTCATCCCGCTGTTCACCAATCCATGCCAAAATTCGACTAATTGGTCTTTCGTCATGAATGCTAGGCTTCCAATACTAACAAATAGGACCGATTTTGAGGGTTGAGCATCAAGCCATGTCAAGCAACTTCTATCTTCTTGCCATATATTATTCGAGAATGACAGGGGTGAATCCACATTATCAGATTGTTTTTGTTCAAGTCGAGTCATGAGGTTTAGGTGGAGAGGACCGACAGTGTACATGTTAGGACTAAATGGACGCATATGAGAGAGCAATTCACCTTCAAGATCATCAAATGTATTGAGAATGTGGCCTTGAGCGCTTGAATAATATTGAGCTTCTTTAAGAAAAAGTTGAATGACTTGGTCGTTTGGATCATAATCTCGGCAAAAGCTTGCAAGATCACGGCGTCTTAAGTAAGTTTCCATCCCAGGTACACTTGTTACCAATGCATCTAGGTCATCCCCTGCATTCGGCAAAATTAGATATTTAACATTGTTGATGATGCAACTCAACAGAGAAATATTTTTTTAAAGATAACACTGATGTTTTTATTATATAAGTGTTGATCTGAAATCATTAATAATGATCTGACCTAGATGCGGTATAAATGTAGACAATACATTCTCACTTTAGTTCTGTGCTTCCAATTGGAAAACAAAACATACCCAAAATAGAAATTACGCTACTGTAACAACCCACCGAACCTGGAAAAGTGAATAATTACAACTTACAAGGTACTGTATTAGAGTATCTTTTTACAATATAGCCCGCGACTACAACATGCACACGCATTAAAACATCTATGCGCATCTTAGGCCCGGCCCTTATCCGGTCACACGCATACAGTGATACAACTTATTCATGACAGGACAGTGATATTCAAAAATTTACATAGGTTTGATCCGCTAACCCCTCCTAAACCCAATAATATTGCTTGCCGATGAGTCAGAAGGTCAATGTTAAGCCAGGCCAGCAGCCAATTCATGCTCAGCGTGTGATCGCCTCGCATCCAGTGATCCAGAAATATGAATATCACTAAGGAACATTCATTCTAACTTCACAAAAGAACTAAAGAAATATTCAAAGGTTGATTGACTGTAATTGCTTTGAAAAAGTCAAATACTCAGCTATATACCATATTACCATCGTAATTAGCCAACCATCAACAAAGACCTTAATGGCCTATAATTAGCAAGATACCAATTAATAAAAAGAGCAAAGGAATAGCACCACTGAAGAAAGGCCACAAACATACATATATATAGCTATATATCAGACATTATCCCAAATCTTCAGTGGCAAACGAAACAATTTTTCTACCCATACTCAACCATCATCTTACCCTTTTTTTTTATGACGAGGGGGTTGAATCTCCTCGGGCCCATGCATTCCCGCACCACCACATGGACCATGTAAGCCACCCCCTTCAGGGGCTGCAGTGGCCAAGTGATCATCGCCCGAGCTGGTAGTCGAACCCGGGACCTCTCAACTCCTGCATTTCTGCAAGCTTCAAGGTTTAACCCGGCTACCACTGGACTAAAACCACTATTTTTAATACCACTGTTTTTGGCTAATTTTAAAATTATGCATAATTTCACATTCCGCTACATCCTTTATTTTCCAATGGCCACGTAATATACTTAAAATAAATATATAAAAGTTTAATGGTTATTTATCCGTAATCCGTAGGTAATGGTCTACTAAAAAAACTAGTATATCTAAATGAGAAACAGCTACTCGTATGTGACAAAGGGACAGATAGTTATCCCTAATGTGCATACAGTATATTGTACATAGAAAAAAGAAAGTAGGAGTTGAAAGTGACCTGGAAAAGGAAGGTCCCCAGCTTGAAGCATTTTAGGCAAACAAAGATAAGTCCAAAGACCACAAGGGCTAACAGTCTCAAAGTAAACAAGGGGCACTCCAATCTCCTTAGCCACATCAGGCATGAACCAAAAGAATCCATCTGCTATAATACACGTCACTGGCTTACGGCGCGGCCCAGCCGAGCCGTAAACCAGCAGCTCCCTCAGCCGGCTGACAGTCGCTTGCGCCTGGTCCCCCAGGTAGTTTGTTATGTTGGCAAGCTGCTGACCCCCACGGGGGTTCTCGTACGGGCCAAGACCGTCGGACACGGTCTCGAACCCAAAGGAGGGTCCGAAACGGGAGAGCCGGGCAGGGGCAGGGGAGTGGAGGTCAAGCAGGTGTTGGATGAACTCGCTATTGATGAAGGTGACAGAAATGGTGCCTCGGCTAAGGGAGAGGATGAGCTCAGCTAGTTTGAGCATGCAGTTCACTGGGCCTTGGATAGGTAAGGGGAATATTACAACATGTGGGGTCACCTCATTGGAAATATTATTTAATAGTTTCTCCATTCTTGGATTGCTATGTTGGATATGTGATGAAGTTGTGTCTCTTATGTTCCTCACCTAAATTTATAAGCTTTCTCAGCTTTGTTTTATTCAAACTTACCCGGGCTACCGAAGAGGTCTAGTAGTTAAGACGGGTGAACTTTAAACACTACTTCGATGGTACGAACCCTCCCTCCTTTAATCTTATATTAACCCTGTATTTTCTTAAAAAAAAAAATAGGAAAATGTGCACTAGCCTAATCATTTCTTTAATATGTGCACTAGCCTAATTATTGAATAAATATATATTTTAGAGCAGAAAAGACAAACAAGGAGTCCAACACATAAGAAACAGTCTCCACCAGTGGGTACTGGGTAATGCAATATTAAATTCAAGTGGTTGGGGACTTGGGGTGATGAGGTATACTATTAAGACAGACGATTAAATCACCACATCATTTGAGAAACTAAAAACCTCCCCCGAAAGTCCGAAACGGAAACATAAATTATTGAGACAAACACCCTCAAGGGTCCATGACATACAACAACATTAATTTAACACCATGCTGCAAAAACCATCGCATCTAAGTGCCCGTTGGGAAAAAATAAGTTTATGCAAATTTATCTTATGTTTAAATACATCTACTGTTTTCACTTTTCAACTACCTATAATAAAATGTGTGTCAAGAAATCAACCAATTGATACTGCACAATGAAGCACAATTGAATGTAGGAGTCCATGAGGATGCAGACCTACGATAATTTACTAAGATGCTTCATCCTAGCTCTTTAATCAGGACTTTTATTACTCATCAGAACAACCCTTATCAGTTGCGACATAAGAAACATAACAGAAAGATCAGGGATGACATCAGGAATATTAAAAATGAGAGCTAGCTGTCAGAGTTGTTTTCGACTTGCGTTCTGGAAAGCAGTACAGTACCCAACACCAGGCAAATATACAAAGTAAGAAGTATTGAAGGTATTCTGTTACAGGTACTTTCTTCAAAGGTTTACATCATCAAAGACTTTTTGCGGTTTTTAGAATTGGGATCAACTAACTATGGTATTTTAATTCAGCTCGTTTATAACAAAACCACGAGTTTACGTAATTGCCGACGCAATTTCATTTGCGGTCAATTGAATATAGTTTTTTGTGCTGACAACACAAAATTTTAAGTGTGTACATATAAGCTCTTTACCGCAGCATAGGCAAAATTAGTGCACTTTTGGCTTGTAAGGTGAATCCATTTTTAAAATAATGCTCAAAAATAAAATATTTGTCGTTTTGGGCCGATTTTGAAAATATTTGTCAAAATGATGTCCACGTAGGCTCGGGATTTCTGGACCTGAAACACGCCAGCACCAATGGCGTGTTTGGGGAAGGAAACACGCCATTAGCAGTGGCGTGTCTTTTCAACAATTTTTTTCTTCAACTGACAGAACTTAAAAAAAAAATTATACAAAGACTCGCCATTGGGAATGGCGTGTTTCCGCTCCGAAACCCGCCATTCTCAATGGCGTGTTTGCTTTAGTGCATTTTAATGAAGTTTCTTTCCCTACTCATTATAAACACGCCATTGGTAGTGGCGTGTTTCAGGTCCAGAAATCCCGAGCCTACGTGCACACCATTTTGACAAATATTTTCAAAACCGACCCAAAACGACAAATATTTTATTTTTTAGCATTATTTTAAAAAATCGTTCAAGTTTGTAACACCAAAATTAACAAGTTTAGTATAATAAGCCTTGTGGGTTGAGGGATGGCCACTATTATCACAAATACTACAAATCATGTTACAAATTGCTAACTTCAAGCATTAGGAGCATGCTGAGAAACATGTAGAGCAGAGCTGTGCCCAAGCTTAAAGGCTAAAGCATACGAGAGCAGGAATCAAAATCAAGCCTACAATAGCAACTTGACTGTTTGAACGGCATCAAAAGCAGCTGTAGTTTGTTTCTAATAAATTAGCAAAAAAACAAATTAAGGCCTCCTGCAGATGCTAGGGTATGGGGTCGGATGTACACAGTCTTCCTCTGTTCAGGGGCTATTTCTGGATGACCCGTATACCCAAAATGAAATAAACAAATAAATAAATAAAGTGCATTGCATACTTCACGATTAAAAAAGTGCAACAAGTTTCGTAAGTCATCTTTCTTTAATGTCAACCATAGTCCAGAAGTAAAGACGAGCTATGGCTTTATTTTGTGTTTGATCATCCCTCAACAAAAACGTCAAATAAGCAGGTATCACCCATTCGCTACCATTAATTGACATAACAAATTGTCAGTTTAGAAAACAGACGACATAATGCCACAAATCCACATACCTGTTATTCCCATGAAAAACGCCCCGCTGGGATGCCTTCATAAGGCGATAGGGGTGAGAAGTGGAAAGTGAGTTGATACATGTTCATTATTTACAACCAACCCGAGAACATTCTTCAAAATCTCCTTTAGAGTGTGCTGCCAGTGGATTAAAAAGAGTATAAATAGATAACCCTTCAGAGTTGAGAGGCAGTAAAACAGGGTTAAACAGCTTTCAAGTTTTGAGGTTGTCCAATAGCAGGCATGCTTTGATTGATGTCTTAAGTTATACTCTATATCATTTAGCAAATTTCACATTTCAAAATTCAGCATCCACCCCACTTAGCAATTTAAAAGTTACAATTAGCAACTTAAAAGATTTAATAAATAGATTAATCAGATGAGATATTGCAGGAAAACGAAATGTAAATTCATACACAGAGAAACTTGCTGCTCAAAAAAATTTCAAAGTTGGAGGTTTGTAATCAAAAACCTTGACATAATATTCATTACACATATCCACAAATAAGTCAAGTAATCTTTCTTCATTTGGAAGGTTTTAGAAATGGAATGGATTGAGTCCATTCAAGTGTTTGGTTGGGTGATTTTGGAATGGAGTTAGATACCCAATGGATTCTAACTCCACCCCAACCCCTTGGAATCCCATACCCACCTCTTCCCCTTGGATTCCAAATCCATTCCTTCACGCTTATTATGAAAATGAACCAAACAAGTTTTTAAAGGAATGGAATTAGAACCCCATACTACTATGGTTTCTCATTCCATTCCATTCCTACACACTAAAGCAAACGACCCCTAAAAGATAAAATTCTGAACATACATCAAGTGTTTGCTCAAGTATGTCAATTGCAGCAACACCAGCTCCGCAAGATACCTAATACGTATTCACAACTCAAAAGTCACAACTATGCCTGTAACTTGTAAAAAAAACTGCAACCAATGAAGATAGACAAGAAAACTTGCAAATGCAAATCATCGTTCAACAATAGAAAATTCTATAGACAAGCAAACTATTATCAATTAGAAGTCTCCAAACGATCAAAACTTTTGCATGGATTGCTTGACTACTACTCCGTATATCATAATCAGCTATTCTAAGGATTGAAATTATACATGGATATGACGCATGAAAGATCTTCACTCAAACAAAAAGAATAGATAATTTCACATTGCTGTTGCAGCTCCTTTTTATTGTCCCTCAATTGAGAGAAACAACAAATGAGAAAAAGAGAAGGGCGAGTTTACAAGATAGCAATTCATACCATCATATATTTTGGTAATTCCCCACTTGAAGTAGAATAAAGTATATTGGACATGTCCAAATTAACCACAATCTCAACTTGTTAGGCATCATCTACCCCGCGAATTAGATCTCTCACAACAACTACCTTTACTATCTTTTTTTCCTCTACTCCCGAGTCCTCGACATTATTCCCCATATCTCACTCAACTCCCCCATGAATACTTTTGCTTAGAGAGTTTGAGTACATCAGGAATCTCACATAAGTTTCAGTTACTCGTGTCCTTGTGAAGCTCTAAATACAGTTACGTATTACCCAACCACTAGGTAAAACCAACCACTAGGTAATCTCATCACCGAATAAATCTTCATTGAGTGAAGTGTAGAAAATAAGAAACGCTTTCTATTATTGATGAATTGCATAATTACAAATGCATCATATACACTTATCTATAGTACAAGAAACAATTCTAAGTAGTGATAATATATTGCTCCTAATTAAGAAACAAACAGTAGCATTGTTTCAATGCCACGGTTATGTTTTAGGCGTGAGATCATGATCATCACATTGAGTACAACATCTCGAGCTAACTTCAATGGCACCACAGTACCACACTCAGTGGAATCACATCAATGCCTTCCAAACATTAATCGAAGATGTAATACTTCGAACATTTGTGTGGTTAACATACATAAATGCCTTCCAAAAATCCTTATAGAAGGTGCATATCAGAATATATCCTTGCTTCTAGTCCACTACTCCCTCTATCCCAATCATTTTGTTTACCTTTGATTATAATACCACTCACGAAAATAATAAAAGGTAAACAAATGATGGAGACGGAAAGAGTACAACGCTAAGTCATTGATCATATGTACTTTCTTGTGAGTTTGGGATGTTCAATTATACTCCCTCCGTTCCGGTCAATTGTGGTCCTTTGGTTTTGGCACAAAGACCAGGGAAAGAGGAGGGGCCAATTACTAAATGACAAATGGAACAAAATGAGTGTTAGTGTGGATGATCAAATTGCTCATTAAGTTCATTCTTAAATTAGAAAGGACAACAATTGACCGAAACGCCCCAAAATGGAATAGGACAACAAATGACCGGGACACAGGGAGTACGTTTTAGCGGGTTAACAAAACTCTAGATGACACATAAATTGCATCCAGAAGTGAGAAGTCCATTAAATGAATGCATATTCCAAATACCCATCCAACAGAAGAGGCCTTCTTCTTTGTTCACACAATGGTCACTCAGACTCAAACAAAGATCAAACCGAATTGATACGACAACAAAACCAGTTAAAAATATATTTCCTCACTCTCCATCATACTTAAAAAAGTGAAGGAGTGAGTAATACGCTACAATTCACTGTCGTAATCAAATCAAAACGGTTTTGAAGCATAATATACGAGCAAGTAGTAGTTATATACTCCCTCCGTCCCGGTCAATTGTTGTCCTTTGGTTTTGGCACAAAGACCACGGAAATAGGAGGCGTCGGATTAAATTGAGTGTAAATGATCAAATTCACTCTCCATCATACTTAAAAAAGTGAAGGAGTGAGTAATACGCTACAATTCACTGTCGTAATCAAATCAAAACGGTTTTGAAGCATAATATACGAGCAAGTAGTAGTTATATACTCCCTCTGTCCCGGTCAATTGTTGTCCTTTGGTTTTGGCACAAAGACAAGGAAATAGGAGGGGGTGGGGGCCAATCACTAGATGACAAGTGGAATAAATTGAGGGTGAATGATCAAATTGCTCATCAAGTTCATCCTCAAAATAGAAAGGAAAACAATTGAGTAAGACACCCAAAATGGAAAAGGACAACAAATTACCGGGACAGAGGGAGTATACAACAATTAAAACTTGCAAAAATAGCAAAATCAGGAAAAAAAAAAAAACAAGAATATCACAAAATTTTGTGCAAATATTTTGAGAAATGACTCACCAAGCTAATTGATGTAAGCTAATGGTGAGGGCGTGGAGTTAATGGTGTGTCGCCATATCAAGGCAGAGATTCATGGTGTGCTCATGCTTGAAGACAGTGGAGGGTTTTACTTCTGAAGATGATCAGGGATGTCATTATGCCAGTCGAGGTGTATTGGACTATTGGTCTAATTCAATTAGACTTGACCCGCAAAATCAACTCGATTCAAATGATCCGCTCTGAAATAGTTTAATTGAGAACCGAAATTGCAGAATTTGAAAGGATGACAGCTTTATGACCCGATTTTAAGATTATACAATTTTTTCGTATATGATACGGTTTTTAAAACCGGGTCTGCCAAAATGGCACTGTATATACAATTTAAGATTTTTAAATGAATTTTTTGTCAGAAACTACCTTTTATTTAGGGTCATTTGTGAACAACTACCTTTCATTTTATTTTTGGCTTTCAACTACCTTTCATTTCTTCATTTTGCGAAAGATTATCAAAAATCCACTTCCGGCGAAAAAAAAGTCAACTTTTCGGCGTTGACTTGCTCTTTTCTCCTTTTTTTCACACATATAACTTACATTTCTCCCTTTGTTCACCCAACAAAATCCGAAAAAGCTCCTCTCCATGCTTAACAGTTAACACCTTATTAAAAGTTTGTTCAAAGTAATACCAACGCATCAACCATTTCAATCTCCATCTCCATCTCTGTCGTCACCTTTACTACCACTTTCACCTTCACCCTTACATTTCAACAACCTTATAGACTACTCATGATTCATCAATCTACTGTCCATCTAAGTCATATTAAAGTACCTTCTTTCTCTCTTTATGGTAAGATGATGGGTATAAGAAAACTAATGAGATAGTAGCACACAAGTGATTCTAAGAATGAATCCATGTTTTTTTTTCGAATAGTTAACACTACGAGTTAATTTTGCCAACAAGGTCATAATAGATCATTATTGTTGAAGAATTATTTACCATGTTAAGATTAATATCAATGATGATTTTGTTTCAGTGATTAGGACTTTGCTTCGGGGAAGAGATAGACAAATTGAGGTGATTAATGTTGGGTTTAATCAATCTTTATCATCGATTATTAGGTTTATGAAGTAAAGAGTTAGATTCAACATGAAATGGTAAATCAATGCCAGAAAGTTGACTTTTTTTTGCCGGAAGTGAATTTTTGGCAGTCTTTCGCAAAATGAAGAAACGAAAGGTAGTTGAAAGCAAAAAATAAATGAAAGGTATTTGTTCACAAATGACCCTAAATAAAAGGTAGTTTCTGACAAAAAACTCTTTTTAAATAGAAAAATAAAAAGTCAAACTAATTTATTCACCCTTCAAATCGGGTGTCGGGTTGGATACGGTCGGGCCCTTCAACCCTAACCAATAAACCCAACTCTTACCAAGCCAAAATACGCAAATACATCTCTTCTATCAAACAAGTTTCTTGTTACTCTCTTACAGTCTACAGATTTTATAGTGCTGTTGCTGCTGTAGGTTCAAGTCCTCAATATGCAGGTATCTCACCTTTCCTAACCCTAATTTATTCAATCCTCTTTGAAACACTTGCAATTATGATAACATCAAAATTCCTTTTTGAATTTCACTAACATTGGCTTCTTAGACTTCTCTTTTGAGTAAACAAATTTGTGCGTTGTAAAATTGTTTCGCTTTGATAAGCAAGGGAAATTGTTTATGTTTGATTATTCTGTAAATTGCGAAACCATGATGCGTCAATTGCGGCTACTCTTTGTTTTCTTGCTGTTTTATATGCCTAATTTCTTTGATTATGCGGCATTAATCCATGAAATCATATTAGCTGATATTTTAGGTCTATCAATTATCAACCATGTATAGAGTTCACCATCTCATAGCTTAGATTGGCGTTGCGTTATTTTCGAACAATGTGCTCTCACTTTCATGTACTCCCTCCGCCCCGGTCATTTGTTGTCCTATTCCATTTTGGGTGTCTCGGTCAATTGTTGTTATTTCTATTTTAGGATTGCATTTGATGAGCAATTTGATCTTTCACAACCAATTTGGTCTACTTGTCATCTTATAATTGGCCCCCTCTCCTTTCCTTGGTCTTTGTGCCAAAACCAAAGGCTAACAATTGACCGGGACGGAGGGAGTAATAGGCGGCGCGCATCAACCCGTTCGTTTTGGTTTACGAGTTCTGAGAAGTATTAGTGACTGTTGTTCATCCATTGAGGGAATAGGAATAGGAACAAGAATAGGAAAAGGGCTCGGCTTCTAATTGTCATTATCACAGCCATTCTGCCAAGCTAACATACCCCGGCCCCCAAAGCTTGAATGAGGAAGATAGCAGATTCCGGAGCTGTTCTCTTTGCCACAGACATTCCAGAAATCCTCGTTTTTAAGCTGACAAGTAGTAATCCCATCCCATGAAACCAAATACCGCCCTTCTAGAGCTTAGCTAAGACATTACTAGCAGTATTCTGTGCTTACATCTTATGACTTCTTGCAAAGGAATCCTTTAAGGAACCCTTGTGCAGTTTGGGTATAAGATCCCATCCCCTCCCATCTCCCACAAGATTGAACAAGGGAGATAGCATATGGGATATCTCCTTCACATTCAATTAAATAGTCTCGAACCTACTGAACAAAACTCCAGCATGCAGAGCTGTTATCTTTTGCAGAGGCATTCAAAAAGACTCATTCCCAAAGACGATAAGCAGTAAGTTACTGCAACCAAATACCACCCCTTTTAGAGCGAAGTTGCCGAGAGTAAGGCCTAATTCCAAGACAATAGCTCTGTAATGTTAAATCCAATAAACTGTCCCGACTCTAGCAATTTTCTTACCCACGAATATGAATACTCCAACGGAAGTTTTTAATGAAACAGTTCCTTTTCTCAAAAAATAAACAAAATTTACCGCAGTTTGGCTTGTTAATTTTATTAGCTACTAGCTCAAATTTTATCAATCATACACCCACGAGGCCACGAGCTGTCATTCTTTCCTATGAGCTTTCGCCCTGTTTAGTATGTGACACAAGTGATTGTCCTAGCATGATCCCTGCTATTTTTAGGAAATCTTACAACTTCTAGTTCTAAAATAAAGGTCTAAAAGTGTAATCCTCATTTCCCTGTGTTTAGTATCAAACACAGGTACGCAAGGTGAATAGGAGTTTACGCCTTTTCGGTGTAGCATATTCTACCAAACTGTGTCCAACAATTTTTTACCTTCTGTGAAAGCTAGTTCTGATTTCTTCTTTTATCCTAACTTGGTTGTTGCTTAAAGGTAGAAAAATCTGGTGACTGTTAAATTAATTATAGTATTCGGGTTCTTAATATAGAGAATCACAACGGTCATTTTAAATCACGATCAAAGTTTTAAGTTTCGCGGTTTTCTTTACAGATAGTCTAGACTTAACTACATTTGCTGATGAATATTCATGTTTTTGTGATCACAGGCCAGTGATAGATTTAATATCAATTCGCAACTTGAGCATCTCCAAGCAAAATATGTTGGGACTGGACATGCTGATATGAATAGATTGTAAGATCTCTTCTTTTAGAACTCTTTGGATATTTTTGTCTTACTCGTCTTCATGTTGCTGTGCTCTGATCTTTTTTTTTTTTACTTTTTGAAATGCACAGTGAATGGGCAGTTAACATCCAACGTGATAGCTATGCATCGTATATTGGACACTACCCTATGCTGGCATACTTTGCTATTGCCGAAAATGAATCAATAGGAAGGGAGCGGTACAACTTTATGCAGGTTCGTCCCCAAAGCTCGTGGTCTTTTTTTTTTCTTTTGATGTTCCATTGTACTTTGGGTGCTGGTAATCTGGTATCATATGCAAAAACTAACGGGATGTGAGTGATGGAATCAAAGACAGAGAGAAGTTAAAAGTTCAGGGGCAAAAATACAGGCTTGTCTTGGGTGGGGTGGGGGGACTTCACCACTGTCTCAAGACATTTTCATGAATTTTATGTGCATCAAAATGTACACACCTTTTTTTTGACAGTGCGTATCGCTAGCCTCCGTTACTCAGCCAGCGGATGGAACAGCAGACTGATACTCATATTTTGAATTCACCCTTGAGGAATTTTGACTGACACTAACAGAAAGAATTTAAATTATTTCTTGCAGAAAATGCTTCTGCCGTGTGGTCTACCTCCTGAAAGAGAGGACGACTAATCAACCAATCAACCATTATAAGGTGTCTTCATCATGACTTAGCGAGTACTTGTACTGTGTACTATTACCAAATTTTTCTCACGGACAGAGATCAGAGATCGTTCGATCACATTTTTTTTTATTAGGTAAGAAAACTAGGTTGATCCTCTAGGGTAGGACCAACCTATCTCATCCTTTCGAATGAGGGAGGTAAGTTGAAACCACCGGCTATCAAACCACCTCGAAAGAGTTGGACATGAATGTCCAATCAAGCCATGAAGTCAAGAACCTTGTTGGCTTTTTAAAAGAATGTTTAATTATCACTTCATCGAAAAAATGAAGGTCTAATTTCACCTCCTTGATAATACTAGAAATTTCCCACGGAATTTGCCAAGTACCTCGAATCGAGTTAATAACATATAAGTTATCACCCTCCACAATTAACTTTGAGATTCCTAAGTATTTAGCTGCTAAAATACCTTCTTTTAAAACAAGTGCTTCCGTAACAAGGATACTATTGAATCCGCATTTTTTTGCTCCCAACAAAACGACTTTACCATTGTGATCTCTTATAGAATATCCTAAAGCAGCTTTATTACCTTCTATTCTCGATCCGTCAAAATTTAGCTTTAGGACATGTAATCCAGAACTATGGTCTCCACTTGTTTAATTTGTCCTTATGAACATATATCTTGGATTCATGGAGGTGTATATTATTATTGAAACCATGTTCTTTCATCCGGGTTTGAATAAGATGACGAAAACCCGCAAATATTGATTATAAGGGATTTAAGTCGGATTTAAAGACGATAAACTATTATGAATTATGTATTATAATTATTATGCGAATGGAATATGAAGAAAATAAGAAAAGACGGAACAAAAGAGACGAATTAACAAAGAACAAAGGAGGAAGAAGAAAGGCAGAAACTGCGGCAGCCTCAGGAAGAGGCGCAGATGCTGCCACCCTTTAAGAGGCGCAGCAGTTGTCGTGTTTCTTCTCGACGTTCGTCTTCTGTTAATCCGTAAAAATAGGTTTGACAAAGGGTTTTATAAATCGGTTTTAAACATATTTTTGACGTAAACCTTACATTAATCGATACAATAATAAAATACAATAATGAAATATGGGATTTACACTCTTGGACTTACATGTTTGACGAAACGAGATTAACTAAGTTAACGATTAGTGATTGCTCGACTCGAATGTATGATGAAAGTGCCCTCGTTAGAGGATTTAAATTAGATTGATTTGATTAATTGAAGTGGAGTTGGTCAAATTGGTCGGTCATGCAACGAGACTGGTACTGAGAAGGATCCGAGCTTACGTGGTCGATTGATCAAGCACGTAGAATGCAAAGGGATAAGAGAAGGGCGGACACTCGCGTGAGAAATATGGGGAACGAAGGTCCCTATTTATACTAATCACACGAAGGAATTATGGTATGACTGAAACTTTGGAAACAAATCTCGAAAAGATATGAAAATATGCAGAAAAGGGCTGGGGAAGAGGCGCAGCAGCCACTGCGACCCTTGGAAGAGGCGCAGTAGGTGCTGCGTCCTTTCCCCAGAGGTTTCCTCCTGCGGAAGAAAGATGTTCGCGTTTCTGTTATGGAATTGCGGTAGATCTCAACTTTCTTATTGTTTTAAAATAAGATTTCGGGATATATTTTGCCAAAAGGTGAAAAGATTAAAATTATGGAATAGAAATATCCGGAATATTCCAGAACATTCTGACTCAACATTTTAAATGGTTTATTAGAAAATGAAGACGGTTTTTGACCCGGAGTCCAAATGAACTCTAATTACTATCAAAATGACCGTAATGGCGCGTAGATGACGACCAAGGGTTAGACACAAGTATTTGAGCTATAACTTGACGATAAACTTACGAAGTGTCATAAATCGTTCCGTGTATCAAACATGCGGCTCAATCATCACCGGGTGGCTTGCGGGAGATGCAGAAATGAGGTATCTACACAAACCTTTTGGTATGTGACCAAAGGGTCGTTTGACCTTCCCATGTTTGCACACAAATGAACACTCTTCTAAAAAGTGAAAGAAAAAAAACGAGTTCTGTAAAGGTCTTAAATGGGTTTGTTTATCAGAGAAGGAACATGTGAAACAAACAAAAGAGACAACCTTTGAGTGAACAAATTTGGAAAGGGACAAGCTTGGTTTTCATAAACCAAGGGAAGGTCTTTTGCTAATTTGAGTAAAACCTTTTAGGATATTTAAATGACATTGTTTTCTTTAATTCAAATTTAACACAACTTGAAAATAATCAGAGATGTATTTGTTCAAACAAAGACATTTGAAAATTAAAATGGAAAAATTCATTTATGTGATACAAGTATGAGTAACAGTCATACTCACTATAACCAGACCGATGAGCAACTGTTGCTGAAGTGTTGCAAATATCATACTCCCTTACCTTTACATTATTGAACACACACTATGTCGTTTGGTTACCCACTAAATAACACGGGAAATTAAATTCATGTGAATTGCAAAATTGGCCTATTGTTTGGTTACTCCAATTCTTCATGTGAATTGGGAGTTCCCATGAATTCCAATTCCTCCATAATGGAGGAAGTTACCTAAGTCCCCTAAGTAAGTAGGAATGCCTACATGAATTGCCTTCCTACATGGCAATCAAACAATATTTTCTAATTCACATGAATTCTAAAATCATGTGTTTTATGACTTCTTAAACCATACAAATTCTTAGGTTCAACAAAACGACTCCTAAACTCAATTTTGGCAATAACAATACTTTTATACTTCTCGATTAATTATTATTGATAAGAGGATCATGATTTTCCAGAATTCATAAACTAAGAAATACATGTTAAACTAGGTAGTATCCCGCGCTTCGTGCGACCTGTTTTAAAATTTTATTATTATAATTGAAGAAAAATAATATATTTCATATATGACTTTTAATAGTTTTACTTATAAATAAAAATAAATTATTTTTTCTCAAATTAATTTTTTTAGGTTTAACTTCAATGTTTTAAAATAAAAGTACATACAATTTTAATTAAAACTAATAAGTGATAATTAATTATGCATGATCAACATTTTATAATTAAATTTGTGAATGATCAAATATCAAATTAATTAAAATAAAATTTATTCGAATAATGCAACAATCAACATTAAGTTCTTAAATTATATCATTTCACGATACGTTAAGCTCCAAATCAATTAATATTTGTCAAAAATGATGTGAATATAATTTTATGTAATTTTTAATTTTCTGTGTATAATGCATGATAATTTATGTATCAAACATATAAGGTTCAGACTCAACTTATTCAAATGTTTTCATTGTATCTTGCATGTGCTATGTGTCAATTATATTTATAAGAAATTTGCACCTTTTGTTTTTTTAAACAACTATATATAATGATGTTTAAGAGTTTAATGTAAATAAAATAGGTTGAACTTTTCTCAAATATTATTTTTTGAGGTTTAACTTCAAAGTATTTAAAAGATAACTAGTTTTGGAGCCCGTGAAAATCACGGGATCGTTAATAATGATTGTGTTTAAGTGTTTAATGTGTGAATAACTTATATGGAGTAGCCCTCCTCTCTCAATCATTTGTTTAATTTTAATTAAAAACCACTCATAAATAATTAAAAAAAAGGTAAATAAATGAACACGACTAAGGGAGCGGTATTTTAAAACAAAAGTTTAATACACTACAAATTTTTGATTCTGGATGATACGTAAACCAAAATGTGAATAACTTGGTTGTTTTGAAGCGAGGACACAATCCGTCAAATTGAATTTTCGGGTTCTTCTGGTCTTATGGACAATCTTGACGCCATAGAAGTATTGGAACATGAATTTGCTCCATTGTCGTCCCCTCTTTTCAAATGATTTAAAAATATGAGTACAAGTTTCTACCAATAAAACAAAACATTAAAAGAAGTCACCATTCCATATATGAACAAATTGCATTGGAATTTATTTTCTACTACATATGCAGTAAAAAGCCTCCTAACTTTGAAATATATAGCGTGATTACTTTTCATTCATTATCCTTTCTTTCTCTACAAAAATATAACCTTCTTATTACTTCACTAGTTCACTTATAGTAAGTACACATATATATATAGAATTTTTATGCTAGTCTCGTAAAAATATTTCTTATTGGGTATGCAAAATAATTACGCGAAGTTCAAAGCACATCCATTTTAGGATCGCATTAACATATACATACCTCCTACAAACATCATTAATTAAATTATCAAGTTAATTAACTGAATTGGCACCTTCAATTAAGACTATTAAATATAAATACATGAACAAAAAGAAAAGGAAAAAGGAGACACAAAGAGAACAAAAAAAATGACTTTTGTAAGGACGTGTAATGTTGGTTTGGACAACCTGGTATCAAATAAGACAATATAAATTGGTATTTTGATGAGATTTTATAGAAAGAAAATCAATGATTCTCAATTTTCTCGTTTGAATTGCTAATGATTCTTCAATTGCCTGTTTAATTAATGGTTCTTCAATTGCCTTTTTAATTAGTGATTCTTCAATTGTCTCTTTATTATTTAACCATTGCTTTGACCGGCTTAAAGATTATAGAATATGAATGGTTTTCTTCACCAACAAACATTGCAACTTGCCTCTTTATTGCTTGAATGGAGATATTGTTTTTATTGTCGTTTTGGTGCATTTTAAAGTACTTGCCCCTATGTTTATCTTGCAAAGAAACGGTCTTGAACTTTTATGTGAGCAACTTTAACAACTATTCCGAATAATTCTAAGAAAAGGTTACCTATATTTAAAATATCACATTTTGTGTTATAATAATATACTCCGTAGTATATATATAAGTGTTCCGGGTGTAATTCCAGAGCAAGTACAGTTACCACCCGTGGCTTGTTGAATGATGTCTTGAGTTGGATTCTCCTTTGGTCTTAATCGTTCCTCTCGGCCTCTCCTGCAACAATGAACGAACTGAGGGCTTGGCTTTGTGCCAAGCGTACTCACTCCGACGCTCAAGTCAGTAAACTTAAAGGATAAGTTGTTACTTGGCTGAATGTGTATTGTAGAGAGATAAGGAAGATATTACCAGATGAATAGTGTATTAGGGTTTAGTTGTGTATTTGTTGGATCCTTTCCTCAATGAAGGTTGAGGAGTATTTATAGGCTTTCACCTTTTGTCACGTAGTGGCCAAGTGGCCAAGTGGCTAGCAGGTGGAAAGACTGATCTACCCCTCGGCCGAGGTTTCTATGGCAGGCCGGCGGGCCCTGTTGACTCACCGCCGAGGGGTCTTAGATATGAGTACGCGGGTATGTGTCCCGGCTGGCAGGTTGTCATGCCGAGACCCAGGCTGACTGGCCGATGGGCTGCATCGGCTAGGCTATCTAAGTCGTTGACTTGCTGTGGATATCTTTGACCTTGCTCAGTATGTTGACTTGGTCAGCGGTGCAGAATATGCCCCATCAATAAGATTAGATTTGGGACAAAAAGTAAGATAGTAAAGTAAGGATCAAAACTTTATAGGTGAACTCTAATAATTATTATTGGTAGTATAAGATGAGCAAAACTAATTACACATTTCTCGAAATCACGCAATAAATAGAGATTTATGCATATACAATTCTAAACATAGCTTCTTCATATTTGATCATTCATCAAAATTATAATCAAAACAATATTATTATACTTTATACGAAATATTAGCGTTTCCTAATTCAGGAGAAAATAAAATATAAATAAATCATTCAAAAAAAATATTTATCCAAAAAATATTGTGAGTTACATAATAGTATATTTGATGAAAATCAAAAAATGATTTAAAGGCTTGAAAATATTGGAATTGGAACAATGAATTAGAGAATAAGAATCGGTTTCTAACTATTACTATTTATGCATATTATAACACTATGATAAGATCAAATTGACATATGTGCATCGTACTTTAACAATTTGGCTAAGTAATTTGATTTGTAACTTGTTTGACAAAATAAAAATAGAACATAAGTGTTACAAAAGAGACTAAAGTGTAGGAAATAGTGAAAGACAATAATGTAACAACATGTCAACAACTTATTAGATATTTTTGCTACCATTCGATATTTCAAATACACCATTGTAGAAAAAAGAAAAACCGACAAAAATGAAAAAGTCATCCAAACCAAGAAAAAAATCTGTAAAGAAGATCCATAGCCATTATTTCGAATCTCATGCATTGTTATTGATATGTGAGTATGTCATCCTACTATTATTAATACAAACACACACACAAAAATAACTAATAAAATTCAAATTAATTCAAAATATAATAAAAATAAAAAGTGAAACAATTAATTTAGTTCTCATTGTATAGTTTACCTACCAATTTTTTGAATAAAGTTGAAAATTCATTCTTCTGCAATATTAATATAAACAAAAAAATAACTAATAAGATTCTAGTTAATTCAAAACATAATAAAAATAAAAGCGAAATAATTAAATTAGTTCTTTAGATATACCTTACCTGCCAATTTTTTGAATAAAGATGGAAATTCATTCTCCTGCAATATTAATACAAACACAAAAATAATAACAAAATAATACAAAACATAAGAAAAATTAAAAACGAAACAATTAGTTTACTTTTCTCGGTATACTTTAGGTGCTACTTTTTTTAATAAAATTGAAAATTAGGGTGAATATACTAGTTATATATATGAAAAATTCTATTACAAATTCTCTCAAAATTTTATGAATGAAAGAAAAAAAAATATGGTACATAAATACGGAGTATATATAGTAATGATGAAAGGAAATCTAAAGGTCATTTTATTAAATAAAGAAAATAATGGTTACATAAATAAGGTAAATAAATAACAAAAATTATGAGAGGAAATCAATGGTTTACAATTTTTTTTTCTTTTTTTTTTTTGTTTATACCTTATATTTTTAAACATTTTTTACCTAGCATTTTTTAATTTTATTAAATTGATAATTCATATCACTTTTTTTTTTTTACAATGTCACATTAAAAATTGTCACGTCACAATAAACTTGTCATGTCACATTTTTTAGGTTAGCCTTTTAATCAGATTTTATAGATAGAAATTATTATAGGTTTTATAGCCATTATACAATCATAAGTTCCAATATTTTAATTTTATTTTTAATTTATTTTGTGGTATTATTTATTTAGATAATTGATTGCCGAGAAACTCAAGAGGCTAATTAAATAAGAGAAAATATAAATAAAAATTATGGATGTTAACTGTTAAGTAATATAATGAGTTTTGATCAATTTATTAACATATTATTTTATAAAAATTAATTAAATAGGAAAAACTTTTAATTAATTTGGTGGATGTTAAGTATTATTAAGAGTTTTAACCAATTTATTACCATGTTTAATTAAAAAAATGAATTAAATAAGAAAAAAATGTTAATAAAAATGGTGGGTGGTAAGTAATATGAAGAGTTTTAACTAATAAGTTTTAATTAATTTATTAATATGTTTTATTACAAAAATTTCAATTAAAATTTTATTTTTAGTTATAAATTATTAATTTTATTAACGTGTTTTATCACAAAAATTCAATTAAAATGTCAATATTAATTATAAATTACTATGAAATTTTGATGTAAATTTCTAAGGGTTACATAATTTTTTTGAAAACAATATATTTAATATACACAAATAATTTAAGAATATAGATAACATCTTTTAATATTATAGATAAGTGAATTAATATAATTTATAGATAAATGAATTAAATTAATGTCATGTAATAATAAATTAATGTCGGCTGACGAAATGAGCAGAAAAAGGGGGATTGTCGTTGTCGGTAGGAACATTGATGATAAGAGACGGGGTAATTGGGTATGAATGTGTGTGTGGCATTTGGGTTATGCGGCTGATGTAAGCTTCAAATGTCTGCGTGACTTTTTTTATCCTACGTGGCATTGTCTATGTGGACTTAATTGGTCATTTTAGGTAGTCTTTAAATAATTATTATAGATTATATATTTACGTAATTTATTTTCGCAGTACAATATTTACTCATTGTAGTACTTTTTGCACAATAATTTCCATTTCATACCCCCCTAACAAAAAACCTCCAAATTTTGTTCTCTCAAAAAGAAAGAATGCAACCTCTAAACTAATCAAATTCTTTGATAATTTGAATATGTAATGCATGTTAAATCCATCAGTGCAAATTATTGATCAAACTAATTGATCAAATTGACACTATTTTTACTGGATGTTTTATAGAATTTGGTTTATTTTTATTTAAGGTGTATCGTGGTTAATTGCAAACGACATATCAATAATGAAAATTAGTGTTGGGTATTGGTGGCTGTCGGTGTGGATAGAGGACGACAGTTGCTAGTGGTTGCGCGTGGTGGCGATGTCGTGATTGGGGGCTGGAGAATCGTGAGGAGTAAATAGGAATTGGTAAGAGTGAAGGTGGCTGGGTGAGCACGTCGGTGAGGCATGTGGCTGGTAGCTAGTGGCCGGCGGTTACGACGGCTAGTTGGTGAACGGATGGTAAGTGGGCGGCCGGAGAGTAGTGCTAGGGTGGTTCGTCGTTGCACTTGATTGCACAGTACATGGTGTTCTTTGATTTTTTGCCTTTTTCTATTTCGATGTAGTACACGGTAATCTATACGTTGTACAGATGATATAAGGCGGCCATGGTTGGCAACAGTGGTTAATTGCGTTGACATAGGGCGGGTGTACCTGATTCACCAAGGTGGAATATGGCGGTGGTTGGTGGGAGAGGAGATGAAAATTAAGAGTAACAAATGAAAAAAAAAAATGAGAGGGGTAGTTTGGTCAAAAGCGTACTGCAATGAGTAAAATGCGTACTGCGAAAATCAACACCCTATATTTATGATCCCTAATTCAATCTTTCTTGGCTTCTTTAACTATTTGAAAGAATTGTGATTATTGATTTGTAAATGCTCCGTTAGTACTCCATTTTAATGTCGATTTTCTGGGTTGACTGTGTTTCTCTGATTTCCGATGACTCGACCAAATTATAAGGATAAGGTGAGGGTAATTTCTTGTTCTTATCTGCTGTCTTCCTATTTTCATTAATTTGGAAAGTTGTCTTGAGTCTGTGTTTTATAACATTGCAGAATGGCAAGACACCATTGCATAAGGCAGCGGAGAATGGCTCCAATGAAGCTGTTGAGTTGCTGCTTTCACGCGGTGCATTTGTAAATGCCAAAGCAAAGGTACTTACATTTTTACTCTTTTCCCTATCTTGCGTATGAACAAATAAATCTGAACAACTTGTTGACGAACATAATTTATTTATGTCTTTCGGTTTTACGGAGTAGAATGGGGCGACACCACTACATCTTGCTGTTTGGCACTCACTTAAATCTGAAGACTGCGTGACTGTGAAAACCCTCCTTGAACACGAGGCTGACTCCCACGCGAAAGATTATGTGAGTCCCCATTGTTATTTGGGTCTTCCTCTTTCTTTAATCTGCATGACTATGCATGAGCCTGTGTTTTATGACATTGCAGTATGGCGAGACGCCATTGCATATGGTGGCGAGGAATGGCTGCAATGAAGCAGCCAAGTTGCTTCTTTCACGCGGTGCACATGTAGATGCCAAAGCAAAGGTACTTACTGTTTTACTCTTTACCCTATCTTGCTTAAGAACAAATAAATTTGATGGTTTTCTCATCTGTATCCCTGATTCCCTGTGTTTTATCGCTTTCTCACTTGTACCCTTGCTTATTTTATGTCTATTACCAACTTGAAAACAACTGAGAAAACCCCTAATTTTGATTAACTTAACATCATTTATTTATGTCATTCGGTTATAGAACGAAGTGACGCCTCTACATCTTGCTGCTTGACACTCACTTAAATCTGAAGATTGCGTGACTATGAAAACCCTGCTTGAACACAAGGCTGACTCCAATGCGAAGGATTATGTGAGTCAATTTTTTTTGGATGATTCATATCTATCCTCCTCTATTTGGAAAGTTGTCTCATACATGAGCCCATGTTTTACGACATTGCAGTATGGCGAGACGCCATTGCAATTTATTAACATATTATTTTATAAAAATTAATTAAATAGGAAAAACTTTTAATTAATTTGATGGATGTTAAGTATTATTAAGAGTTTTAACCAATTTTAATTAAAAAAATGAATTAAATAAGAAAAAATGTTAATAAAAATGGTGGGTGGTAAGTAATATGAAGAGTTTTAATTAATAAGTTTTAATTAATTTATTAACATGTTTTATTACAAAAATTTCAATTAAAATTTTATTTTTAGTTATAAGTTATTAATTTTATTAACGTGTTTTATCACAAAAATTCAATTAAAATTTCAATATTAATTATAAATTACTATGAAATTTTGATGTAAATTTCTAAGAGTTACATAATTTTTTTGAAAACAATATATTTAATATACACAAATAATTTAAGAATATAGATAACATCTTTTCATATTATAGATTAGTGAATTAATATAATTTATAGACAAATGAATTAAATTAATGCCATGTAATAATAAATTAATGTCGGCTGACGAAATGAGCAGAAAAAGGGGGATTGTCGTTGTCGGTAGGAACATTGATGATAAGAGACGGGGTAATTGGGTATGAATATGTGTGTGACATTTGGGTTATGCGGCTGATGTAAGCTTCAAATGTCTGCGTGTCTTTTTTTATCCTACATGGCATTGTCTACGTGGACTTAATTGGTCATTTTAGGTAGCCTTTTAATAATTATTATAGATTATAGATTATAGATATATAAAGTATTTAGTCTAAATGTAATATTTAGTTAGTCATAATCAATATTTTATACTTGACGTATATACATATTTAATTGAAGATATTAAAAGAAAATGTAACGTATTTTATACTTTTTTATGTCGTTTATAATACTATATTACTTGATAATCATTATTACTTTTGTTTTGATTATTCAAATGCACTCGCGATCACTCTGTACATACATACTTGTACATATACTCGTTTTCACACTATTTAAACCTATCAAAATCTCATATGTATTTTAATTTCTCGCAATATAATTTTTTTTCATTACCACACTATAAAAACTTATTCGCAAAAGTGGTAATTAATTCTCTTAACTTTATTTAATTGTGAAATTAGGCCCCATAAGTTTCGTTTGAAACAATCAAGCTCCTTAAGTGTCACCCAAAAGTGAAATTCAACCCCATTTTCTAAATTTCCACCAAATTCTTATATTAAAATCATTTTATATTATTATTAAACAATTTATTAAATAATACTCCCTCCTATTCACCATTTTCTTCCCTATTTCCTTATTCGGATTATTCGGGTTTTCTTCCCTATTTCTTTTTTTGGGTTGATTTGTGTGGTCCAAATTAAATTACATGTGGGGTAGTGTGTTTTGTTTGGTCCAAAATCGGTTTCTTATTCCTTGTGCAAAAAGGAAAGGGGAAGAATATAGTGAATAAGAGGGAGTAAAAATTACTAATTGCAACTTTACGAATTTCTACATAATTTATTAATCATTGAGAGTATAATTTATATAGTATTCACACATATATAATAAATTGTCTATATACTATAAAATTCAAAAAAAAAAAAAACAATTCTCAGTATTTAATATAAATATGAAAGTTCTAAAATTATAAAACAAAATATTTTATATTTGATAAATTGAATTAAAAGTGATTTTAATATAAGAATTTGGTGAAATTTTAAAAAACGGGGTTGAATTTTACTTTTTGTGAAACTTAAGGTTGCTTGATTGCTCCAAATGAAACTTATGAGGCTTAATTTCACAATTGAACAAAGTTAAGGGGCTTAGTTACCACTTTCGCAAAAAACTTACCTCTTGTAATATTCTTTAAGTTCTGTTTTTAACAAATACAATAACTCTTCCAAATATATTTTTCATAATGGATGTAATAATCTAAGTTTTATCACTTTCTTAAAATGTTTTTTTTTTTACGTAAATTTTAATCATTGTGAGCACTCACTTTAATCATCTCTACATATCAAAATATTTCAAAAAATATAATGAAAATTATACTCAATTGAAAGCATTTTTCGCAATGAACGTAATTATTTACATTGTCACATTCAAAAGATGAGTGTGGCGGAGATGCGTATGTTAAGATGGATGTGCGGACATACAAGGAAAGATCGATTAAGGAATGAGGTGATTAGGGAAAAGGTAAAAGTGGCGCCAATAGAGGACAAGATGATGGAAAACCGACTAAGATGGTTTGGCCCATGTGAGAAGGAGACCTATGGACGCACCAGTTAGGAGGCCGAGACTTGGAGAACAGAAAAGGTTCTTAGAGGTAGAGGAAGACCGAGACAGACATGGTTGAGAGTGATAGAGCATGATATGAGATTTCTGGGGCTTGAGGGGAGTATGGTGACGGAGAGGGCACAATGGAGGGAAAGGATACATGTTGATTTCTAGTATTTGATATATTTTTTTGACATATTTAGTGTTTTTATTTAATTTAAAAAATTAAATTATTTGTTCTTCTCTCCTTTATTACATTTTTACCGACCAATTTCTTATATATTTTACTTGGTTTACTTTTAAGGCATTCCGGATCCTTAACTCTATTTCGGTTTTCAAAATCGTTTTAATCTTTTCTCTCGATTTAAATTTTAAGTTTTTATAAATAAAATCTGAAATTCGATTTTAAAACCTGTAAGTTTACCTTGACTTTCCATTACATTTTCGCTCCCCATTTATTTTTCATTTTCCTTTTCTATTCGCTTTTTGAGGTGTACGCACCTATGGATGGTTCTAAAGGATGATTCATGTCAGCCGACCCCAAATCATTTTGGGATTAAGGCTCTGATGTTGTTTTTGCAACGTAATTATTTACATTTTAAATTTTTTATCAAGATAATTTTTTAATAAATTTAGAATCAAATCATCGTAATTGTTATATGTAATTTTATAATACATTTATTTAATTCTAATTAATACTTTGCTGAGATTTATGTAGCATATTAGGTTTATATTTAATGTTCAGCTGTAATTAATATATATATATATATATATAATGCTGGGTTGACACGTGTCGCATCCACAACGCTTCAACCCAGTTTTATATATATATATATATATATATATATATATATATATATATATATATATATATATACTAGATTTAATGCCCGTGCGATGCACGGGCCTATTTATAATACTCTACCGAGTAAAATGTAGTAACTGAAAATGTTAAAACGTGTATAGTTAAAATGCTCGTAAAAACATATCTCAATTTTTTTCTCGCATTTTCTAAGAAAGGTAACAATTTCAACGCATAATGGTGGGTTAGTTACAATTCAAAAGCCATATAGTATCTTCAAATCCTGGATATATATATAATTAACATTGCAAAACACTCTTGAACAACTATATTAAAACTTGTTTGGCACTTGCAAAAACAATAGGTTATATTATTATAACTAATGATTAATATTTGATCTCTTTTCATATCGGTTGAATAAGCTGAATTGAATTTAATGGAATTGAGCTGAGCTAAAAGAACTAAATAGAGTTGAAGTAAAAGTTAATCTGAATAAAGTTAAGCTGAACTGGACAAAGTTGAACTGAACTTAACTAAACTAAACTAAACTAAACTAAATGAAAGGAGCTGAACTGAACTGAAATAAGAGATAATTTGTAAAGAGATGAGCTAAAATGAACTGTATGTACTGGATTGTATGATGCTGAAATTAAGTTCGAAAGAACATGGACTAAGAGCTAAGCTGAGCTTAACTAAGTTGAGCTTGTTAGAATATTGTGTAAATAAGTTATTATTTACTAAATATATTGGATGTATTATATTAGGTAAAATATCTCTTGTAATTAGGGTTTGGTATCTCTTAGTATCGTATGTCTATATTGTATATATACCTCATTGATTTATCAATAATAATCAAGCATTACAATCTTTCATGGTATTAGCTTCCTAGGTTAAATCGATCTAACAAATCGCTTCCGCTACCCTAGTCTCCTTCCTCTCGGCTGCATCTTCTCCCTCGACCTCTCGTCCCTAAACTTGCAGCCATGTCGAAGAAGAACCAAGATCATCCAAATTTCCTAGCCGTCACGCAAATTCGCAATCACGTCACCGTTACCCTTGGGATGGATAACGATCAGTATCCTCTCTGGGTCGCCCTATTCACGAATCATGCGAAATCTACTCGTGTGCTTCATCATATCATTCCTCCGAAATCAGGGAAGCCCGCTCCTCCTGCCACGGATGATGAAAAAGAGATGTGGGAGACAATTGATGCGATGGTCCTTCAATGGATTTATGCGACGGTTTCTACGGACTTGCTTGAAACTATCGTTGAACCCGATTCCACCGCCATGGAGTGTTGGAAATGGATCGAAGACATCTTTCAAGATAATCAACACAGCCGTGCTGTTACTCTTGAGCAAGAATTCTCCTCTACCTCTATGGGGGATTTTGCATCTGTCTCCGCTTATTGTCAGAGGCTAAAGAGCCTTTCGGACCAGTTGAAGAACGTAGGTGCTCCTGTTTCCAACAATCGTCTGGTTCTCCAACTCGTGTCCGGACTCTCCTCTGTCTATCAAAACGTAGGAACCATCATTCGCCAAAAAGAACCCCTGCCTCAGTTTTACCGTGCTCGCTCCATGCTCACTTTAGAAGAAGCGAGCATCGCGAAAGCACCTGCATCCTCCTCCGCGATGTATGTTAGACACCCTGATGATGGCTCTAATTCATCATCTCAATCAATTCTTGGTAAACCCCCTGCATCTTCAAATAAAAATAATGGGAATAAGAATGGGAATAACAAGAAGAAAGGTAATAACAAGGGCAAGAATGGGAAGCAGAATGAGTCGAACTCAAGCAGCGGTTCAGCAAACGGTGGTGGCGCTCCTGTTTCTGCACCGTGGGGTGGCTATGGCGGCTGGCCATGGGGTCCTTCGAACTGGCCCTATCCTCCTTGTCCATATCCGACTCATGGGTATGGTACTTGGCCTAGGCAGCCTAGTCCACGGCCTACTTTCGCTCCAAGACCTCAAGCTTACTCGGCTGAAAATCCTCCTAGTGCGACGGATATTGAGCAAGCTATGTATACTCTTGGGTTGAATCCTCCTGATCCGAGATGGTTTATGGATACCGGTGCAACTTCGCATATGACGTCTGATGCAGGTAAACTCTCATCTTATGTTAATTCGAGCATTAATAACGGTATAATTGTTGGAAATGGTCAGTCTATTCCTATTAGTGGTCATAGGCACGCTACTCTAGAAAACCCGCACCCTCCCCTTCACCTTAAGAATATCATACATGTACCCCAAATTGTCAAAAATCTTGTCTCTGTCCGAAAGTTTACTAAAGATAATTCGGTCGCCGTAGAATTTGATCCTTTTGGTTTTTATGTGAAGGATTACAAGACGGGGACGCGTCTCATGAGATGTGATAGTCGTGGCGAGCTCTACCCTATTACCTTGACCGACACAAAAATTCCAGCTGCTTTCACCGTTGTCTCTCCTTCCCTTTGGCATGACAGATTAGGACATCCCGGAGCTCCAGTTTTTAATTCGTTGCGTATTAAAAATTGTATTCCGTGTAGTTCGAATAAAATACCTTTAGTTTGCTCTACTTGTTCAATTGGAAAAATACTAAAACAGCCATTTTATGCTTCAAATACTCGCACTGTATTGCCATTCGATATTATTCACTGTGATCTTTGGACGTCTCCAGTTTCGAGCTCCTCGGGTCACCGATTTTATTTGGTTTTACTAGATGATTTTACCAATTTTGTTTGGACTTTTCCGTTGTCTCACAAATCTAAAGTCTATGACATTTTTGTCACTTTTCGAAAATTTATTAAAACCCAATTTGAGCGAAATATAAAAGCTATACAATGTGACAATGGTAGGGAATTTGACAATGCTCCATTTTGGGCGTGGTGTGAGAAACACGGAACCTCGTTTCGTTTTTCGTGCCCATATACATCACCCCAAAATGGAAAGGCCGAACGCAAAATTCGTACCATAAATAATGTTGTTAGGACTTTACTGATTCGTTCATCCGTTCCATCGAACTTTTGGCATCACGCTCTTCAAATGGCCACCTATTTACTTAATATTCTTCCAAATAAACAACTAGCAATGAACTCCCTTGTTTATGCCCTTTACTCGAAATTGCCTTCATATGACCATATTCGAGTCTTCGGTTGTCTTTGTTACCCACTAATTCCGTCTACCAAAATTCACAAGCTTCAACCTCGGTCCACTCCGAGTGTGTTTCTTGGCTATCCGGAAAATCATCGTGGTTACAAATGCTATGACCCTCTTACAAAGAAAATTCAAATAAGTCGTCATGTTATTTTTTATGAGTCCCGTTTTCCCTTCACTGAAAAACAACCATCTCGCTTGCCCGACTATGATTTTCTTGAGAGTTTCGTTCACCCCGCTGTTATCCATCACCAGCAAAACCATCCCCCTGACCCTCCTACACCACCCGTGTCACCCACCAATGGACAGCCTGCAACTTCCCATGCGTCACCCACTAGTGGCCAGCCTAGTACTTCAGTGTTGTCCCCTACCCCTGCTCCTATCCCTCCGTCACCTACACAGCCTCAAACCGTGCCCAATACCCCACATAACGACCCCCTACATTCATCTCCTACTTCGTCCCCTGTTCCAATTCCTCAACCTGTCACGAAAGCAGTCACACGCGGCGACCATGGCATCCGTAAACCAAAAACTATGCTTGATCTAAATACTACTGTTGCTATTTCACCATTGCCCCGTAATCCCGTGTCTGCCCTTAATGACCCTAATTGGAAATTGGCTATGGATGACGAATATAATGCTCTTATTAGCAATAAGACGTGGAGTTTAATACCTCGTCCATCTCATGTGAATGTTATTCGGACTATGTGGATTTTTCGTCATAAATATAATTCTCACGGTTCTTTTGAGCGGTATAAGGCTCACCTTGTGGGTGATGGCAAGACTCAGCAAGTAGGTGTGGATTGCGGTGAGACTTTTAGTCCGGTTGTTAAACCGTCCACGATTCGTGTCGTTCTTTCTCTTGCACTTGCTCACGGTTGGGATATCAATCAACTTGATGTCAAAAATGCGTTTTTACACGGTGACCTCCATGAGACCGTGTACATGCACCAGCCAGTTGGCTATAGGGATCCGAAATTTCCTAACCATGTGTGTCTTCTCCATAAGTCCCTTTATGGTTTGAAACAAGCACCTCGAGCTTGGTACACTCGGTTTGCTAATTTTGTTTTGAAAATGGGATTTACTAATAGCAAGTGTGATCATTCTTTATTCATCTACAAGAACGGGAGAGACACGGTTTTTCTTCTCCTATATGTGGATGATATAGTACTTGTTTCATCATCAGCTGCTTTACGTCGCACTATCATTGCTCAATTAAGCTCGGAATTTGCAATGAAAGATTTGGGTCCTCTTAGCTATTTCCTTGGAATAGCGGTTCGTCGACAAGCCTCGGGTATGTTTCTTTCTCAGTCCAAATATGCTAAAGAAATTCTTGAACGCGCGGGTATGTCGATGTGCAAGCCCAGTTCTACACCCGTTGACACAAAGCCTAAGCCTAAGTTGAGCTCGGTACCCTCCACTCCTTGCTCCGACGCATCCTTGTATCGCAGCCTTGCTGGTGCGTTACAATATCTCACTTTCACCCGACCGGATATTTCCTATGCAGTTCAGCAGGTATGTCTCTTCATGCACAATCCCATGGAATCGCATATGAACGCTTTAAAGCGGGTTTTGAGATATGTTCAGGGGACTATTGAGTATGGTCTTTGGCTTAATCGGTCCAAAACCGATTCACTTGTCACGTATACTGACGCTGATTGGGCCGGGTGTCCTGACACTCGCCGTTATACCAGCGGCTATTGTGTGTTTCTCGAGACCAATCTTGTTTCGTTGGCTTCGAAACGGCAACCTACTTTGTCAAAATCGAGTGCAGAGGCCGAGTACAGAGGGGTCGCTAACGTTGTCTCCGAGTCTTGCTGGTTACGCAATTTATTGCTAGAACTTCACCATCCTTTGGCTAAAGCTACCATTGTTTATTGTGATAATGTCAGTGCCATTTATCTCTCAGGAAATCGAATCCAACATCAACAGACTAAGCATATTGAGCTTGACATTCATTTTGTCCGTGAAAAGGTAGCTCGCGGTGATGTTCGTGCCCACCATGTTCCCTCACGGTCGCAAATTGCCGATATTTTTACTAAGGGCTTGCCCGGTGTTCTGTTTCTTGACTTTCGAGACAGTCTAAGCGTTTGCAAGCCTCCCGCTTCGACTGAGGGGGTGTGTTAGAATATTGTGTAAATAAGTTATTATTTACTAAATATATTGGATGTATTATATTAGGTAAAATATCTCTTGTAATTAGGGTTTGGTATCTCTTAGTATCGTATGTCTATATTGTATATATACCGCATTGATTTATCAATAATAATCAAGCATTACAATCTTTCAGAGCTGTGTTGCATGGGGCTGAGCTGAATTGAGTTAAATTGAATAAAATTGAGTTAAAGTAAAATGAGTTGAAATTAAGTCAGAAAGAACATGATCTTTGTGTACTTTAATCTATTTATTTATAGGGTTTTTTGTCAAACACAACCTTTAAAAAACTTTTTTTTCCAAACACGACCTTTAAAAAAAAAGTTTGTGAAACACAACCTTTAATAATTTTTTTTTTGTTAAACACGACATTTTGGCTAGAGTTTGAACACTTGCAATGGGGTGACTTTGAGTCGATGTTTGAGATAGCAAACGGGGTCGGTTTGAGGTGTTTTTAGACTCGTTGGAAAGGTGGGAGTACAAGCTTTCCCGGCATTATCAATACGGCGGTGATAGGTGCCCTTATGCGAGGTTTATTAGTGTGTAAAGTAAGGTTGGTCAAGGAGTGAATTGGTGTTTTTCTGCTTTGTTTCTCTCTCCAATTCACTCTTTGACCAACCTTACTTTACATACCAATAGACCCCACATAAACCCACCTATCACCGCCGTATTGGTAACCATTGGAAAGCTTGTACTTCCACCTTTCCAAAGAGTCTAAGAAGACCTCAAATGGAACTCGTTTGCTACCTCAAATATTGATTTAAAGTCACCCTATTGTAAGTGGTTAAACTCTGACCAAAATGTCGTGTATTACAAAAAAAAAATTATTAAAGGTTGTGTTTTACAAACTTATTTTTTAAAGGTGGTGTTTCGAAAAAAAAGTTTTTTAAAGGTTGTATTTGACAAAAAACTCTTATTTATATAGCACATAAACTATAGTTTAATCTATTTTCATATAGTTAAACATGAACATGGTCTGAAAATCTTTCGTCTGATTAGTTTTTTCTTCAAAGTCTTGCAAGATGAATAGATGATAATATATGAGTTCTCCGTATTATATCAATGCAAAAGTGATTACTTGATTGCGTACAACAAAACACATACTGTAAAGTTCGGGATTTACAGCTGCAAATCCGCATGAATGAAAACTTCTTTAGACATAAGTCACATAACTCAATATTTCTTCTTCATAGTTGAATATATAAAAAACCATACATGTTCTATCGTATTCACAACGATAATAATAAATCATTATCTTAACCATAAAATACTCTATACTTTGTTAATTATGTTAAAAAAAGTCGTACGGTGTAAAATAACACTATGAAGACGATTGTCCAAATGGTATCGAATTTTAGTGGCACCATTCTTAATAAATAATTTTTTAACTTAAAATTACCTAAGAATGTATGAAAACCTTGTATATTCCTTCCAAGCAAGAAACTTAGGATTACTTATAGCATGAGTTTGAATGTTGGATGGTTTTTGTGGGAAAAACCTTATGTTGGATGTTTTTTATGTGGAAAACCTCTGTAATTTTTAATTTATATTTGTTATAGCAGAACTTAACTTTTGGTTTGAACCCCGCGTACCACAAACTCTCGAAAATACTCCGATGTCGTAGGAAGTAATCAGTGCATAGCTAGGTCATAGACTCGAAGCATATTGAAAACTCATGAGATTATGACTTTATGTAATAATGATTTCTCTTCGACGTTACCCAGTTGTGCAGTAATTATTGTATGACACGGTCTCGCACTGTAAGACATTCAATTTATATAAAATTGTCCTTTTATTTAATTATAACAGTAAAAATGAAATTTATTTTAAGAAAGGCACCGTTTCATAGTGTGAGAATTGAGACCGTCTTATTTTAGAATTTGTGCTTAGTCTTGTAATGAACTTGTATAACCTGTCATGAAAATCGTTGTATATTACACCATGTCAAGTGAAAGGTTTACATGGACACAAAGATACAGGGAAGATAAGTTATACAGTAAACTATACAATGGATTCATATAATAAATGAGTAATTGACTATATATGTTATGAGAGGGTGGAGAAGCACGCTCATGTTTATATACCTACTTACCGAGTAAGGAAGTAAAATTTGGGTTAAATAAACATCTTAGAAGATCACGTATATGACATTATACAATTTGACTAATTCTCATCTTATACTATACTACTACGTGATCTGCTTAAATATTCGTTATAAAAAAAAATCTATATTCTTCCGTTATATGGTTTTACACTTATATAATTGAAAAACGGATCTAAACATACTCTTACTTGATCTGCTCAAATATTCGTTGTAAAAAAAAGATCTATATCCTTCCATTATTACAATTTTACACTTATATTTGAAAAAAGGATTGAAACACACTCTTGTTAATAGAAGTAAAGAAGTGAATACTAATAGATCCCGTTCTACACTAAATTTGTGTAAAATTGTCTTACCCGAGTATTTTTGCAATTCCAATGCTGTCATCACCATGTCAAAGATCCATTAAGACTGCAAAAAAAAAAAAAAAAAAAAAAAAACTAGATTCAAGTAATGATAATACATCTACGTAAAGCAATACTTGAACAAATCAATATATCATGCACACAAATTAATAAGGTGTTGATTTACGCAGTACAAATTTTACTCATCGTAGTACACTTTGACCATCTTACCCTTGTCATTTCTCCCTCCCATCTCACACATGTACTACGTCAAGAAGAAAACGAGAAAAAAAAAGCAAACTCTCAACAACACCACTATCACCGTTGACAACCATTTACCACCACCGTTGACCACCCTCCACCACCGCATATTCCCATTGCACGATCACCCTTCCCGTACCTACCGCCGGCGACCACAAGGCTGCATCCCGACGCAACTTTCCCCTGAAGCAAACATTATTCTTTTCTCGCTGCTTTACATCTACACCGCCCTCCGCCTGCGCCACCACCCTTGCCTACATCACCCATCCCTAGTCGTACTCCACCCACGCCTATCCCACCACCACCAAACAACCCAGTGAACATAATTTGTAATCAAGACGAACCCTAATTTTTTTTAAAAAAAGTCCAACAAAATGATAGAAACGAAATATAATCTATCCATAATCATGCAATTAACAATTATAAACTAGCTCTACACCCAAATTAACATTTCTAATCGAAGAAATTGGTTGAAAGCGAGAGGTTTTTGCCTTTTTGGGTTAACAATGGAGAGATTATGTTGATTTTTAGTTAGGGGTATACAAATGGAAAAAAAACGTGTAAAAAGTACTACATTAAGTAAAATGTGTACTGCGAAAATAAATTCCGATTAATAATAATAACTATTCCTACAAAGAAATAACACATAGATAAAAAAGAAAAAGCTAATGCATGAGGGCATATCCAAATAGTCTACACAATAGAACATGGGTGAAAATTTGGAGGGTACGCATATATTTATATGTGCATATAAATAGAATTTGGTAATTAAATATACATAGTCTTCTAATTGTGGTATAATGGCATGTAAATAGGATTGTAGAGTTGTAGTGATGCTAGAGACATAGTTTTATTTTATGTAATCGTATTTTATCTCCTCCTATACTCAATACTAGTTTTCTTGCCCGTGCGTTGCACGGTTATTAAAATAATGTGTGATAAATTTCACAATAAAATGGAATATAGACATATAGTACATCGTTAATGTCTAAGATTTTATGTATTCCGCATGACCAACAAACAATTCCCGTTAACATAATATTAACATAAGAATAAAAGAGTGTTTGATTAATAAAATACTTTTTTTAGGAAAATAAACCAATACGAAGATTTTATATATATGATACTTGGACTGATAGTTTTTAGAATTTGTTCATTATTACCGTTTATTTTTCAATTGGTCAAGGAAAACAATAATTTCTACTCTGCATAATCAACTCAATGATGCAACGAATCTCCCCCCCTATAGCAATAGTCTTGGCCCCCATCTTCTCATTTGAAACAAAATCTTTCACGCAGACCCCTATTTTTCTTCCCTATTCACGCACATGATCTATAACAATCTCATCCCTTAAAAGATGAATCATTGTCTCCTAAACTTTATCTCAAATTTATCCAACCAAGTGAAAAACTAATCTCCTACATCTAGAAAAATCCACCATCCAATGAGAACTAACCCTTGCTCTCGACAATGTTGTTTTTTTTAGGAAAATAAAACCAATATGAAGTTTATATATATGATACTTGGGACTGAGAGTTTTTAGATTTTGTTAATTAATACCTGTTTGTTTTTCAATTGGTCAAAGAAAACTATAATATCTACTTTGCATAATCAACTCAATGATGCAACAAATCTTCATCTTTGGAATAACAACCATAATTTAATCATTGTTGGGTCAAATGGTAGTTACGTAAAAACATTTACAGGTAGTTAAATGTTATATCTTCCGGTCAAACTATAGACATACCTTTGAATGTGAACCAAATTCCAATGCAATACTACATGGCTCGGGCTGCTTATGACCACCCCTCCAATAATAATAGTCTTGGCCCCCATCTTCTCATTTGAAACAAAATCTTTCACGCAGACCTCTATTTTTCTTCCCTATTCACACACATGATCTAAAACAATCTCATCCCTTAAAAGATCGATCCTTGTCTTCGAAACTTCTCTCAAATTTATCCAACCAAGGGAAAAACTAAACCCCTACTTCTACAAAAATCCACAAGCCAATGGAAACTAATCCTTACTCTCCACAATGTTGTTAGAATTAAGATTTTACTTTAATTTGGATTGATGGGATCAAGATTAAGTTTATCAGTATGATCTTTTGAGGTTTCTTGTTATTATTCACGTTACATATATGTTTTAATGCAAGCGATATTTTGCTGATAAATAACCTTATTTATTATCACCATCCTCGTTAAATTCATCACCCTCCACAAATGCACCCTCCCTCCACCCCAGTAATTTAGCCGCAAAATAAAACATTAGCCATTGTGATTAGTTCTTACTACTTGAAACAACCTCCAATCCACTACCATTATCACTACCTTTCTGCCACATTTTACATATAAGAAGTCATAAATCACATTCACCTCCATGAAACACCAATCTCTACTCCAGATGATATGGATCATGGTCTCCCTTATCGAAGACAATTTATTTCTCCTTAAACAAATAAAAGTTTAAGAAGCAATCTTACCTCTCCCCCTTTCCCTTCCTAGTCTTTTTCTCGTCCCCTCCCCTACCTCCATTCCAGGTACGAAGACAAAGTGTTTGGGTACTATGTTTGTAAACTGAATAAGTTTGAATATTTTATATATACACGAACTTTGCTATTTATTTCATTTTGCATAAATAAATCTTATTACCTCCATCTCATTTTTATTGTCCTTTTTTGTTCAAATTTTATTATCTCATAATTATTATCCCCTTTCTAGATCTAGTAAGGAAAAAATTTAGTCAACCAACTCGTCGAAATCAACCGCATTCCCACGCGAAACAACCTTTAGGCCATTACTTAATCCCTTCGGTTCACACATAAAACGGTCTAAAATGCAAAACTTTCATCTCTCTCTTGAAAAGTCCATCTTACTAACAGAAAACTAACCGCTACTTTCTGAACTTCGTTATTTTTACATCCCGTGAAGATTAAGTTGAACATGACAAAAAAATGCAGAAACTTAGTTTTGTTTGATAACGACAGATTGAACTTTTTTTTTTTTTTTTTTTTTAGCATTTTGAGAGTTTTTACACTATTTAAATAACAAATGTGCTATTTTGAGTGTTGATCATCGACATATTGAAATAGTAGATTGTGGTGTAATTTCCTGTTTTACATTATAACCTTTAATTAGTATATTATAAGAAAATAAAAATAGAGTTTTTTTTATCTCCGAGGAAATTAAAGATCACCTTTATCTTTATCATATTTGTAATTAATATTTTTTACTTAAGATATATAAATTTAAGCAAGTTCAAATAAGTTAGCTAAAAGTTATAAATCACAAATTTACGAAGCAATATAATCATTTTTTTTTATTAATATGAAATAAATGTTATAAACTTCATGAGAATATTAATGCGGTAGAGAATTATAGAAGAGTTGGCAAGTACGTGACCCCCTTTTAGGTTTAAATTTTTTCATTTATTTTTATATTTTTGCCTAAAGGTGGTTAAAGCATCGTACTATGCATGACGAACAAGTCTCACCCTTCCCCAATTCGTATCTCTCCCTAAATTATAATGTAAATTTGTCAGAAGAAAAATTTGAGAGAGACATTCTTCACTATGTTAGGAAAAGGCTACTCTTAACCTTATATGTGTTTTTCATGATGTTTTTTTTAATGTTGATCATTGCTTGAATTGAATCTTAACCTTATATATGTTTCTATAATAAGTGTATTTGATTTACCTTCAAGCCTCATTCAAATCTATTTTATTACTCGTGGTACCATTTTTACTTTAAATTGTGAAACAATCGCACAATAAAGTTTTTCAAAACATTTACTCATTTGTCGTAATATGATATTTCGATTCGCAAATTAGCAGCAACTTTATTTATCTTTTAACACTCCTTGAAAAATAGATATCAAACTTTGTACTTATCAATAATTTGTGAATATCTTATTTTAATTTTGATTAATATACTTTTATATAATGACAAATGAATGTAAATAATATTGTTCCGGGTGTAATTCCAGAGCAAGTATTGTTACCACCCGTGGCTTGTAGAATGATGTCTTGAGTTGGACTCTCCTTTGGTCTTAATCGTTCCTCTCGGCCTCTCCTGCAACAATGAACGAACTGAGGGCTTGGCTTGGTGCCAAGTGTACTCACTCCGACGCCCAAGTCAGTAAACTCAGATGTATAAGTTGTATGCTAATTGGCTAGGAATATATTGTAAAGAGATAAGGAAGATTATACCAGATGAATAGTGTATTTAGGTTAAGTTGTGTATTTCTGGATTGGATGGGAGTCCTTTCCTCAATGAAGGTTGAGGAGTATTTATAGACTTCACCTTTTGTCACGTAGTGGCCAAGTGGCCAAGTGGCTAGCAGGTGGAAAGACTGATCTACCCCTCGGCCGAGGGACCTATGGCTGGCCGGCGGGCGCTGTTGACCCACCGCCGAGGGGTCTTGGATATGAGTACGCGGATATGTGTCCCTTTGGCGGGTTGTCGTGCTTAGGGGACCTAGGTTGACAGCCGATGGGCGGCATCGGCTAGGCGTCTAAGTCGTTGACTTCTTTGTGGACATCTTTGACCTTGCTCAATATGTTGACTTGGTCAGCGGTGCAGAATATGCCCCATCAATTTGCCCCCAGCGTAGTCTATGCCGTGGTATGGGCTTCGATGTACTTCTGAGCGTATATTCTGCGCAAGTAGTTTGTAGAAAATTTTCCTGCATCGGCTTCTTCTTCGGCGGCTTCTTTTGCCTCTGCCTGGTCTTTCTTAGGCCGTACCATATCCCCCCTCCACATGGATGTGTATTGGGCATCCGATGTGGAAAAGAAAGGGACGCTGCCGAGACCGGGGTTGAGATCGCGGTTATTTTTGATTGCCCCGGCCGGCGGTGTCTAGCTTGGTCGATCATGTGGCGGCGGAGAGCGGATGCTTGGGAGTTTGTTGAGGAGGGTGAATAGGCGGAGAGATTTGAATAGGCGTGTTGAAGACGTTTGGTCACCGTTGCATTGATTGACATAATCGTTGCAAACGATTGACATCCCGTGGTTGCATGTCCGACACGTGTCCGCACGCCGATTGGTTGACGCTTCATGGGTCAAGTTTTCGATTGGTCCCGCTTCATGGGCTTTTCCCTATAAATAGGGCAATTGCTCCGAAAAATTGGCCACCAATTTCATTCTCCAAAATTTCCTTCTCTCTAAACTTCCAAGGGTTTCTTTGTCTTCTAATTTCCGAGTTGTTACTCCGTGAGCGTTTTCCTCAAGGTAAACAAACGAACTTTCCAATTTTTAATTTTGTAATTTCATTGTAAACATGTCTTCTGCCGACGCCGGGCCTAGTAAGCCGTGCCGCAGTCCCCTTCTCCCGAAGTCGATCCTCGACTCGGAAGAATGGGAGGATGATTCGATGTCGATGATGATGCGAAAGATTTTGGTGACGATGTTGAGGAGGCTCGTCCTAATAACGTGAGGAAGTACGTTATGGATCACGGCCTCGCTTGTAAAGTCCGTCTTGACTGTACTTGGACCCATAAGTTAGCCCGCTGTTCCGGTGAGATATTTTTCGAGAAACATTTCTTCTTCGGTGAGGGCTACGAAATCGTTATCCCGGAGGAGGGTCAGCCGTCTGCCCCCTCCACCGGCCACACCGGCGTATATATGCGACATTTGGAGTTTGGGCTCCGGTTTCCGCTGAATGGGTATGTTGTGGCCATCCTTAAGGCCATGAACGTTGCCGTTGCCCAATTGCACCCGTTGGCCATGAGGACCATAATCGGGTTTGTCCGCTTTGTCTCTTCAAGGGGAGGCCCCAACGGTGAATTTATTTCGCCGACTTCACTACCTCCAGGCCGTCATTCTCTGGCCGCGCCGGTGGTTTAGCGTGCACACGGAGAAGGGTTATGTCATCACGACAAACTTTCCTCTTGCAAGGGTCCGGCGGGGTCGGTGGGTGTACGTTAAGGTGCCGAACGACTATCCGCTTCCCTGCTCCTTTCAAAGATCAAGTTAACTTGCGGTGTGAGACTAAGGCGGAGCACGACGGATGGGTCTCCGGAAGAAACTCAAAATGGATGCTTTGGCAGGGTTCTTCTCTCGGAGGACGAGAGGTTGGCAATGCGGCTTTTTGAGGTAGACAAGGGTGGGCTGCCGAAAAGATGGATTCCTCCAACGCAGATCATTCTTCAGGATGAGCCGCTTTGCCATGTCGGCCTCATACCGGCCCTAGCGCAGGGTGAGTGGGGTCGGTGTGAGGCCCATCACCGTTCTCGTTGTGTCTTTGAACTTTGATTTATTTCTTCTACTTAACTCTTGCTTCGTTTCCTTCGCAGGCCATTTTGGACCGGACCTGTCTGAGGATATCCTCCGGAGAATGGGACTGAACAAAGATAAAACCGTTGCTAACTTACATCCCAAAGCTCTCCCCAATGACCGCAGGAGGTCGCCGACCGATCTCATAGAATGCGCGGGCCGGTGAAAAGCTTGAGTGCGGTGGAGACCCGAGCGAAGGTTGTTAGTAACGTGCCGCGTCATACGCGCAAAACGAAGTCCTCGGCGGTGGTGGCGTCGACACCGCTCCGCCTTCCATCCCCCCCGTGTTCGGGAAGAGACGGTGGAGGTCATTTGTATCTCCAACGGGATGACTCCGACGAGGAGGAGGGCTCGCCCCTTCTCCGTAAAAAGAAAATAGACGGCCTATACCGCGACCGTTGATTCTGCTGGGCGACGAGGAGACGCGCGTTTCGGCCAAGAAGGCCAAGCACGGTATTGTTCTTTCGTGGCTTCGCATTTAGCCGGTTCCTTAGGCGCGCACGTGACAGCTCTTCGGCATGTCTGCGTATGTCGATACTTATGCTTGCTTTAAATTTTGTAGATCGGCCCCGCCGTCCGCCGCTCTGTTGGGCGGAAGTGGAGGGGAGCTCGTGCGGGCCGGTGATCAACACGTCACCGTGAACTCTTCATCCCGAAGGTTTCCCTCCCCACCGCAGCGGTGATCAAAATGTCACCACCGTCCCTTCATCCCGTAAGGTTTCCTTCCCCGCTCTGGTAGGTGATAAAAATGTCGCCACTTCCCCTTCATCCCGAAGGTTTCCTTCTCCCACTCATAGATGAAGGCACGGAGCGATCAAGGAGTCGGCGAGGTGGAACAGTCTTACCGGTGCTCGTATCGTAGAGCAGGAGAAGGTCGTGGCTCAATCCACCTTGGAGCTAAACGCCACTAAGAAGGTGGCCGCGAAGGCCAAGCAGATCTTCTCAATGAGCGAGAGGCTTAGGGGGGCCGAGAGGGCGCTCTTGGGCAAAGAAAACTCGGCGGGACGTTGAGAAAGAGGTCCTTCTTTGAGAGAGCCAAGGCCGAGGCCGCGGCATGAATCGCTAAGTCTTTGGAGAAGTGTACACTCGTTCGTTCGGGGCGCGCCGACCTCTACCTCCAAAGCAGAGGAATGAATCCGGGGACTGTTTAAGGTCCAAAGTGAGGTGGTTCGGATCAAAGATGTCGTTATTAGGCAAAAGGATAAGGACATTGAGATGCTCCAAACCGTCATGCTCCCTAACATGTGTCTTTGAATTCCGGGATTTAGCCGAAGGAGTCGCTAGGGAAGTGATTGAGGAGCTCTTCCCTCTTGATGGTTCCTTTCCGTGGGACGATACGACAAGTCGCTGATGACAAGCTCGAAGCCAAGGAGAAAGGCCGTGGCGGAGAAGGTCAAGAGGCGGTGAGGGCGAAGGCGGAGGAGGAGAAGGCGCTACGGGCCGAGAAGGCTAAAGAGGCCTCGGAGGAAGCCAAGCGGGCAAGGGCAACCGAGGTCGCCGAGGTTTGCTAGAATAGCCGCCGGGTTACTCGCCAAGGAGATGCCGCTATCGCTGCCGATGGTGAGCAAAAGCAGAGACGTAGGATGATATCTCGTAGCCCTTTGCCCTTTTTTTGTATTTTGTATAGCTTGAGTAGGTTGTCTTTCGGCTTACCCTTATAGGGACGGCCGTTGACCACATTCCTTGTAATCGCTTGATCCTTTTTAATGAGAGCTGGTTTTTACTTCACTTCTTTTTCTTGTGCTAGTATTCGAGCTTCAACCGTCCTTTTAGCGTCTTCGTCTTTGTCCGGGTTGCCTCCTTCCGTTATTAATTGAGTATCTTTTATGTTCCCGCCTCGGCTTGGCGAAACGAGTCTAGAGTGCGTGTCTCAATTGTGTTAACGCTTCCAAGGCATCTTGATCGTTTCGGCCGAGTATCAACCGCGCTGGTTATAACCGTCGCAGTGTCTCCTTTCCTTAGGGTGCATGCCGCTCTTGTCGGTATGTCGGTGTGAGCCGTCGTCTGCGTGTGGCGTCTACTACTTGGAGTGATCGCGACGGTGCCTATTTCTTGAAGGAGACTCCCGTGGCGTCTACTACTTGGAGTGATCTGCGACGGTGCACATTTCTTGAAGGAGACTCCGTGGCGTCTACTACTTGGAGTGATCGCGACGGCGTCACACCTCTCGGGGTGATCGCCGTGGCGTCTACTACTTGGAGTGACCTGCGACGGTGCTGTTTCTTGAAGGAGACTCCCGTGGCGTCTACTACTTGGAGTGATCGCGACGGCGTCACACCTCTGGGGGTGACTGCCGTGGCGTCTACTACTTGGAGTGACTGCGACGGTGCCTGTTTCTTGAAGGAGACTCCCGTGGCGTCTACTACTTGGAGTGACTGCGACGGCGTCACACCTCTGGGGGTGACTGCCGTGGCGTCTACTACTTGGAGTGACTGCGACGGTGCCTGTTTCTTGAAGGAGACTCCCGTGGCGTCTACTACTTGGAGTGACTGCGACGGTGCTTGTTTCTTGAAGGAGACTGCCGCTCTTGTCGATATGACAGTGTGAGTCGGCGTCTGTTTCTTCATAGAGACTGCCGCTCTTGTCGGTGTGACAGTGTGAGCTGACATCCGCCTACTGATAGAGACTGCCGCTCTTGTCGGTATGACAGTGTGAGTCGACATCCGCCTCGATAGAGATCTAGCTCTTGTCGGTATGACGATGTGTGAGCGTCGTCCTTCCTAATAAAGGCTGCCGCTCTTGTCGGTATGACAGTGTGAGCGCGTCGCTCCTTCCTAGTGACTATGGGAAGAGCGTACATTCTGATGGAAGACTTGGATGATTTTTCATTTAGGTAAAAACATGCGTCGGGGTGCCCACAGCTGTTTTGGACACCTCCGACGTTACATGGAGTATTCCCGAGATTTCCGGCGTCATAATGGCCCGTTGAAGGCGTGCCTCCCCAGTTAGCCGCTAGTTACATCCATGAGGTCGCTCTCCTGTTGTAAGGATAGACCTTTCCCTTTCTCCGATTTCTTTGCCACCTTAAGGGATTGCATGTTGCATCCTCCGCGGCTATCTCGGCGTTCACCACCTCGTCATTCTCGTCTTTGGAGACGAGCTTATGCGCTTCCCCCGGTCCGAGACGTACATCAATGTTAGGGCCCGATGGACATCATCGTCGGCCTCGCTCGAGTGACGCGGCCTATGAGAACGTTGTAGGCGGATGAGCCGTCGATGACCACGAACTCGGCTAGGACATTCTTGGCCGCATTCCTTTCGCCGAACGTTACGGAGTCCGATTGATCCCAGTGGTACCAGTCCGGCCCCAGAGAAACTGTATAGCGGGTTCGTGCAGGGGCTTAAGTCCTTGACCTTCAGGCCGAGGCTGAGGAAGCACTCCCTGAACATGATATTCGTGTATGCGCCTGATACGTGCATTTTATATAGTCTTTTTAGCCTATTTTATGCACGTATTTTTATGCTTTTATCGTGGTTTACGCTACGAAATGCCCCGGATATGCTACTTTGGTGTATTTTGTCTTATTTGCAGGAATGAACCAGAAAGTAGCGAAATCAAGTCATTTACCGTCCATTTTGCATGCATTTGGAGAAAGAGTAGATTTGGAGCAGGAAATGTTGCTGTCTTGAGATGCGTGAAGGTGTTCCGGGAGCTAAAAGGACAAGTCAAGGCGAACTAACAAGAATTCTAAGCTGCTGAAGTTAATTATCACTCGATCGAGGACATTCTTAGTCGATCGAGTGGTTTTAGGATGAATAAACAATCGATCGAGCGAGTTATATGGTCGATCGACCAGCTTCTCTATATGCCCTTACTCGATCGAGCACTATTCTAGGTCGATCGAAATAAGCTTCTGAGTGAAGTTCACTCGATCGAGTGATTTAAGTGGTCGATCGAGTGGATATTGGCACGACGGGCTTTTTTTTAGTTATATTCCGTCATTAGGTTTAATCCTACTCCTAATTTCTTATAAATAGGAGTTAGGGATTTCATTTGTAATCATCTCTTTTTACCCTGAGAGCGGGGGTCACGTTATTCTTCTCCCTACCTTTGCTATCGTTGCTTTTATTTCCGGATCAATAATTAGTATTAACTCTTTCTCTTCTTTTCTTACTGTTATTTATGTTTATTTCTTCTCCTTTATTTCTTGTTTCCCCCATTCCCATGTCTAGCTAATTTCCCCTGGTATGTTAGGATCAGGGAAGCCGTGGTAGCGATGCTTTAACTGTATTAAATAGATTAGCTTTGCGATAGGAATTGTATTAGGCAATTTAATTGTTATCCGGTCAAATGAATGCATGCAGGAGACCAATAATTCTAGTTAACCCCGACCTAGATCGAAAGATTGGAAGGGAAGGCTTGCTTAATTACAATAGGGTATTGCAGTGAGGGCGAAAGTTAAGCTGTTTACACTCTAGGGCGGTTTAAGGACCGAAAGGTGACGACCATAGCTCTTCTTATCAATAGTCTAATCGCCTTAGTATTCTCGATAATATAAGATCGATAGGCGCCACGGTGGACCGACTCCTAGCATACTTCCTTTCTCTTATTGTTAATTTCTCTCATCTTTTTCCCTCGCTTTAGTCTTTAGTTTAGTCAACACAATCAATTCAACCCCAATTGTGACATCGACGGATAGAATAGACAAATAGATAGTACACCGCCTCCTGCGGAGATCGACCCTACTTACCGACTTCCTCGTTAGTAGTACTTAGGTATTTTATTTTTGGTGTAGAACGACCGCATCAAATTTTGGCGCCGTTGCTCGGGAGGCAATCTATTTATTTATTTGTTTAATTTTATCTTTTTTTTTAGCCTCGGGGATTTTTTTCCTTGAGGTTTTTAATCTTTCGTTTAGTCTTTGTTTTGATAGGCCTTACAGGTACTACCTAGACAGTTCTAGGTGAAAGACATTCAAAGGGAAGGCTTGAGTACCTTTGACCCACCACCGATGTCCCATTTTATGGAACAGACGGTGATTTACTGACGGAGATGTGGTCCTGCCGAGCACAATGCAAATGTAGTTGTGCCGCCACATCCGCCCTATCAATGGCCACCGCAACAAGATTCCCCGATATACAAGAAGAAGACCTTGAGTGAAATTCTTGATGGAGGAACTTGCATTCCAAGTGCAAGAATATGTCTCGCGATTTGATGAGCTCGAGTCCCAGCTTGCTCAATTAGCAAATTGAGATGGAGAGAGAAGAGATCGCGGAGTCGACATATTTAACGAGAATGCTTGTATCACAAATGCAAGAGAGTGATAGATACATGGACGCTCGAATCCCTGAACTGGAGTCACAAATAGCTCAGTTAGCAGCTGAGATGCAAGAAGAAGAGGTTTATCTTACTGAGAGCAGTTTTCCTCGTAAGGAAACCGTGTTGCCTAATGATGAGGATGACTTCTATGACTCGGACGACGAGTTCCTATCATATTTCACTACCCCACGCGAAGATTTCAGCGCTGTACAGGAGGAATCACTCGATCGAGTGACAATTATTGGTCGATCGAGTGATTTTCCAGAAGACAGTCCTCGATCGAGCGATATCCCTTCTCGATCGAGTGACATGCAGGAGGATAGTTATCGATCGAGTGATGTTTGTACTCGATCGAGTGAATTGCGGGAAGAGATTGGTCGATCGAGTAGTAATTCGCTCGATCGATCGATTTGGTCATTGGGAGCTGTAATTCGTCATTTAGGCTTGATTTAGATGACGACTTTGATGATGACAACGGTTATGGTGAGTCTCCCTTATTCAAAGCCGAAATGGATGCACTTGAGGCCGAGATTTACGGGACGGATTCCACCGAGGCGACAAAAGGACAAATGAGTCGATAATTACTCCTAGCACGGAAGAGGTAATGAATTCTTTTATCTATGATTCCGTCATTAAGAGTGATCCACCTGAGGTAGTAAACGGTAATTTTATTATTATTTGTAAATTGCCTCGTCTTATTCATGCTTCCTTTTTCAAAGCTATGCCCCCTCATATGTGGACGCATAAATTAGCAATTTCTCACCATCCTTGTCATTTTAAAAATGTTAATCTAATTTGGAGCCCTACTTATTTGACAATTGCTCCCTCGCTCCTATATTTTGTGGATAAATTTAGGAGCGCCCATAGGAAATTTGTTAGACTTAAATGCTTACATATTTTTATTTCCTATTTCTGTAATCCACTTTTGTGCTACTTATGCTTTTGTGTAGCACATGCGCAGCTATTTGACAGGTTGCTGCGCGCTTTGAGTTGCTTTGATTGTAACTAATTATAGTGGCTCGAAGAAAAAGAAGGTCGAGCTGGGACCTGTCTGAAGCCAGCGCTACCCGGGAGGCAACCCTACGATTTCATTTTGTTTTTTTTAGTTTAATTTCAGTTGTAATAAATGGTTTTATACCATAGACTATCTCAGTATGTTTGTCTTGTTAGTTTGCGGGCTGTTCTTATTGCGTTTTTGCAGGAGATACGATGAGAAGTACTCGATCGAGTACTTTTTGTACTCGATCGAGCACTTGTGCTGCCAAATCCTCTCTATCGAGCTAATATCTACTCGATCGAGTACCTGCAAAGTAAGAGGGCACTCGATCGACCTAGTTTCTTTTCGATCGAGCTGTCCTTGGATGCCCACTCACTCGATCGACCACTGTTGGACGGATATCGAGTGTTGTTGACTTGGATTAGCTTCCTGAGACGGTTTTCCGGCCCTTTAGCAACCTCTCATTTCATGGTCGGTTTGGGGAGGTCCCCTTATTCGCGCTATCTTGTGAGTTTTTCCGCTTTTACTCTCTTTCTCCTTCAGTTTGCATTTCCTTTCCATGTTTTGGTACAATGGGGGCATTGTACGGTTTGGTTTGGGGAGGTTATGCATCCATATCTGTGTCTGCATATTGTTTTTATTTGCATTTCAGTTATCACGTTTAATTTTCTGTTTGCATTGTTCTTTATTTCAAAAAAATCAAATTCCATATCAAATTCCATAAAAAATTAAAAAAATTGTTAAAAATTCAAAAATTTTCATGTTTATTTTTGCATATAGGTTGAGTCGGAACGGTAGATTTCCATGATGATATTGCACTGCAACTGTCTTTTTGCTTAAGCCTTGCATTGAACTGTTATCTTTTAGCTTTGTCTTATTGCATTTCTACGAGTTTATGTTTAATTTAGCTGAACGAATAGACTTGACCTGAAATTTTGGCAACCTACTTATAAATTCTAAGGAATTAGAGCCTTATAAACTGGTGTCATTTATGACCAGTTTCATGTAGGATTGTGAGTAGTTACTCCTTGCATAACATGTATCATTAATTTGCACATATATGAAATTCAATTGCTTTTTGCCGTCATACATTCGGGTTAGTGGTTGGTGTCACATGCAGGAAGGTGCTTACATTTTCCCTTTCTTTCATTTTTACCCATAAACTCCACATTAGCCAAATTTGCCAGTTGACCCTTTAGCTACATCCAAATTTAGCCTGCCTTGTCAAGCTAGTTTAGATTGTTGTTTTGCGGTATATATTTCATTGTATCAAATATTGGCGCATATTCTATTGAATCGGAGTTGGTAATCTATGAAGAAAGGGAGAAAAGAAAAAAAACGTGATGGGAAAAGAAAAAAAAAGAGTCGAAAAAAGAAGATGAAAAATGAAAAAAAAAGGAATGAAAAAGAAGAAACCGAAAGAAATAGAAAGAAAAGAAAAGAAAAAAAAAAGATGTTGTTTGGTTGACGGTTTCTACTCCTATGTTCTATCTTACATAATTTGAGGAGTACGTTTGGTTTGGTTTGGTGAGTTTTATGCCAAATGAAGGGCATTGTGCTTATTTCATAATTGAGTTGAGAATTGGATTTGTTCCATATGGTTTTGTTCAGGTACTAGCTTGGCCGCCTATACCTCCACATTCCCATAAACGTTTTGCCTTTTCTTACCCATTGCCTCACTTTACCATATTTTTGTAAGCCCTACCGACAGACCTTGTTTGGTTGGAATGTATGTTTGGTAGCTAGAATTGTCTATCATATGAGTTGCATGCATGTTTATGTGGGTCGTAGTCTAGGTGAGCGACTATTTTTCTTCTTCTCTCTTACATTCATTTGCTTACCCTTTGCTTCATGAGAGAAGAGTGACCCGTGAGAGTCCATTATTAAAGGTCTTGCAAGGTCGACGGTTCAGCTTTATTATAAACATCTTATAACTCGTTTGCATTTGACTGTCTTGCTATAAGTGTTAGTTTGTTTGCATTAAATTGACTTAAGTGGGCATTTGTAGCTAGCTCTGAGTTATCTTTTTCCGTTCCATTAGCGTATAGTTTTGAGTTTACTCGGGGACGAGTAAAGGTTTGGTTTGGGGAGATCTGATACGTGCATTTTATATAGTCTTTTTAGCCTATTTTATGCACGTATTTTTATGCTTTTATCGTGGTTTACGCTACGAAATGCCCCGGATATGCTACTTTGGTGTATTTTGTCTTATTTGCAGGAATGAACCAGAAAGTAGCGAAATCAAGTCATTTACCGTCCATTTTGCATGCATTTGGAGAAAGAGTAGATTTGGAGCAGGAAATGTTGCTGTCTTGAGATGCGTGAAGGTGTTCCGGGAGCTAAAAGGACAAGTCAAGGCGAACTAACAAGAATTCTAAGTCATTGAAGTTAATTATCACTCGATCGAGGACATTCTTAGTCGATCGAGTGGTTTTAGGATGAATAAACAATCGATCGAGCGATTATATGGTCGATCGACCGATTCTCTATATGCCCTTACTCGATCGAGCACTATTCTAGGTCGATCGAGTCATTTTCTCGAGTGAAGTTCACTCGATCGAGTGATTTAAGTGGTCGATCGAGTGGATATTGCCGACGGCTGGGCTTTTTAGTTATATTCCGTCATTAGGTTTAATCCTACTCCTAATTTCTTATAAATAGGAGTTAGGGATTTCATTTGTAATCATCTCTCTTTACCCTATAGGCGGGGGGTCACGTTATTCTTCTCCCTACCTTTGCTACTCTTGTTGCTTTTATTTCCTGGATCAATAATTAGTATTAACTCTTTCTCTTCTTTTCTTCTATCATTATTTATGTTTATTTCTTCTCCTTTATTTCTTGTTTCCCCCATTCCCATGTCTAGCTAATTTCCCCTGGTATGTTAGGATCAGGGAAGCCGTGGTAGCGATGCTTTAACTGTATTAAATAGATTAGCTTTGCGATAGGAATTGTATTAGGCAATTTAATTGTTATCCGGTCAAATGAATGCATGCAGGAGACCAATAATTCTAGTTAACCCCGACCTAGATCGAAAGATTGGAAGGGAAGGCTTGCTTAATTACAATAGGGTATTGCAGTGAGGGCGAAAGTTAAGCTGTTTACACTCTAGGGCGGTTTAAGGACCGAAAGGTGACGACCATAGCTCTTCTTATCAATAGTCTAATCGCCTTAGTATTCTCGATAATATAAGATCTGATAGCTGCCACGGTGGACCGACTCCTAGCATACTTCCTTTCTCTTATTGTTAATTTCTCTCATCTTTTTCCCTCGCTTTAGTCTTTAGTTTAGTCAACACAATCAATTCAACCCCCAATTGTGACATCAGACGGATAGAATAGACAAATAGATAGTACACCGCCTCCCTGTGGAGATCGACCCTACTTACCGCTGACTTCTGTTAGTAGTACTTAGGTATTTTATTTTTGGTGTAGAACGACCGCATCAGCGCCTGTGTCAATCAGGCACCTTTTGACCAGGTGGTTGGATATGTCCAAATTGACTACAAGTGGGTCGCTATGAGGAGCGATGACTCCTTCGTAGTCCTTTCTTCCGATAGTTATGTCGGGGATGTTGGAAGAGGGGGTGGCTGTGTTGGGCACAAAGTTGATGGCCTGATAGAGCTCGTTCAGGTGTCGTTTGTACCCATGAGCGGACCCTCCGTTCTCGTGGCCCCGATGACAACGTGGATCACTCCTATCCGTTCAAGACGGATTTCTTCTCTGAATCTGCGCGTCGGTCTTTTGGCTTTTGGCAACGTACTTTGCCGAGGCTCCCCTTCCGGATCGCTCTTTCAATGGCATTCTTCGGATGCTTGCGCGATCGTTGGTTAGATGGCCGGTGTGGCCGTGGTACTCGCAAAGATCGGCTCGTGTCACCGTCACTTTTTGGTTTTGGGGTCTCTCCCACTTCGCCCTCGCTTTTGCTCGGGCGAAGACTTGGCCGATACGACGAGAGGGGGTTTATCGTTATACCGCCTCGGTGGTACGTTCCCGAACTCCATCCGGCGCCCGCCGAATCTGTTTCTGGCGGTTTGTCGGCCGTGACCTATTATTGTCACGGCGTCTTTCTTCGGACCGTGACCCGTCGTTGTCACGGCGTCTTTCATGCGGGTTGTCCTCCGGCGCTCTTCTTTTCGAGTGCTCGGCCTCGCTCGGGCCTAGCCACGTCTTGTGATAGTCTTCTACCTTGATGGCTTGGTCGCCTTCCTCCCGCGGCCTCCAAGCCCAGGCCTCCGCACTTGATGAGCTCATTTTTCAAATCTCCCTCGGGAGGCCTTTCATCGGCCGAAGGCCGCCGATTGGGATTAATCTCCCGAATCTGTTGGACCTTTCCGTCGAACCTCTTCATGTAGCTTCGTAGAGACTCGCCCCCTTCTGTTTGATAGTTAGGAGGTCCGATGTCTCCACGGCCCTTCTCTTGTTGCAAGAGTCTTTGGGCTAGAAAGGCGTCCCTTAGGTCGGCGTAGTAGTACACCGAGCCGTCGGGGAGCCCCTTGTACCAACTTTGAGCCATCCCATGCAATGTTGTTGGGAAAACTCGGCACCATACTTCATCGGGCTGCTCCCATACTGACATGTGAGACTCGAAAGCCTCAGCGTGGTCGGCTGGATCACCCTCCCCTTTGTATGATATGGGTGGCAACTTGAGCTTAGTTGGCACCTGGACTTCTAGGACGTAGGCGCCGAGGGGCTGTCGATCACATGCGGACGACACGTGGCGATCGGCTCCTCGCATTCCTAGCTCGACTCCTCTCCTCGTAGCGGGAGGGACTTCTTCCCCGACTCGGCGAGTCGGGCTTCTTCTTCTCCGACTCGATGGGTGGACTTCTTTCATTCCTCCGGAGTAGGCCTCGTGGGTCGCTGCGGTGACGCCGTCCCCGCGAGTGCGGTCGGGACTTATGTCCATTACTAGCATTCCGGCTCCTCCTGTGTTTCAACAGGGCCAACCTCTTCCAGTGCTCCGTTCAAGTCTCTTGAGTCACGTTCGGGCCCTGGTCTCCTCGGACGGGTCCCGCCGCTCTTGTCGGTGTGACAGTGTGAGCCGTCGTCCTACCGATGAGGTCCAGGATTTGCTTTAGCAATGCCACGTCGACCACATGTCCCATGAGGGTGACTTGGTTGGCGGCGTCGCATCCGGTGTTATTGGCATCCCGAACTCCGGTTGGGTTACTCCGCCGTGGAGGGTCGTATGACTCCAGAATTGTTGAAGGTATCATCTGGGTGGAGGGGCTCGTCGGTTACGAACACCTCTTGTTCTTTTGACATCTTCTTAGCTTTTTGGGTGGGTTTTTGTTGTTTTTTTTTTTTTTTTTTGGGAATGAATGTGACTAGCTTCTAGTGTCTCTCCCCACAGACGGCGCCAATTGTTCCGGGTGTAATTCCAGAGCAAGTATTGTTACCACCCGTGGCTTGTAGAATGATGTCTTGAGTTGGACTCTCCTTTGGTCTTAATCGTTCCTCTCGGCCTCTCCTGCAACAATGAACGAACTGAGGGCTTGGCTTGGTGCCAAGCGTACTCACTCCGACGCCCAAGTCAGTAAACTCAGATGTATAAGTTGTATGCTAATTGGCTAGGAATATATTGTAAAGAGATAAGGAAGATTATACCAGATGAATAGTGTATTTAGGTTAAGTTGTGTATTTCTGGATTGGATGGGGGTCCTTTCCTCAATGAAGGTTGAGGAGTATTTATAGACTTCACCTTTTGTCACGTAGTGGCCAAGTGGCCAAGTGGCTAGCAGGTGGAAAGACTGATCTACCCCTCGGCCGAGGGACCTATGGGCGGCCGTGGGCGCTGGTGACCCACCGCCGAGGGGTCTTGGATATGAGTACGCGGATATGTGTCCTTTGCGGTTGTCGTCTTAGGGACCTAGGTTGACAGGCCGATGGGCGGCATCGGCTAGGCTGTCTAAGTCGTTGACTTGCTGTGGACATCTTTGACCTTGCTCAATATGTTGACTTGGTCAGCGGTGCAGAATATGCCCCATCAAATATAATAATAAATTATCAATAGAAGTCGAAGTGTATTGTGAAGGAAATAACTTAAAAATTAGTAAGAGAAATACATATGACATTTGAAAAATAAACTTCGTATTATGTATAATTAAATATGACATTAGCAATAACAAAAGACGTAGGGGCATATTTCAGTGTTCATTTTACTCTTTACATGAGTAAATTCCATGTAGTACGTATTATGCATGCACATTTGTCACAACCCAGTTCGGCCTAGGGCCTTTTAGCCTCATATTACCTCTTTTTTTTTTTTTAATCGGAAGTTGTTATAAAATTAGATATTATAAATATTTCAAAGGTTTTTTTTCCTTCTAATTTAATAAAAAGTGAACAAATACTAATGAATAATTTTTTAATATTAATAAATTGTAGATAATTAATTTATTTCCTGTTTCTAATAATAAAATTGTAAAATAATTAATTAATTCTCATTTCTAATAGGAAAATCATATTCCTAATTATAATAGAAAAATTTTAAATAAATATTATCTCCTAATTCTAATAGCATAATTAGGAAAAAAAGCCTTAATAAATTGTTAATTTATTTCCTATTTCTAATAGGAAAATCTTAAAATAATTAATTAATTCTAAATTCTAATAGGAAAATTATATAAATAAATAATTAATTCTCATTTCTAATAGGAAAATTATATTCCTAATTATAATAGAAAAATTTTACTTTTTACATGAGTAAATTCCATGTAGTACGTATTATGAATGCACATTTGTCACAACCCAGTTCGGCCTAGGGCCTTTTAGCCTCATATTACCTCTTTTTTTTTTTTTTTTAATCGGAAGTTGTTATAAAATTAGATATTATAAATATTTCAAAGGTTTTTTTCCTCCTAGTTTAATAAAAAGTGAACAAATACTAATGAATAATTTTTTAATATTAATAAATTGTAGATAATTAATTTATTTCCTGTTTCTAATAATAAAATTGTAAAATAATTAATTAATTCTCATTTCTAATAGGAAAATCATATTCCTAATTATAATAGAAAAATTTTAAATGAATATTATCTCGTAATTCTAATAGCATAATTAGGAAAAAAAGCCTTAATAAATTGTTAATTTATTTCCTACTAGATTTTGTGCCCGTGCGTTGCACGGGTTACTAATTTGCTCTTCCACTAATTGTTTGGTCCCTTTCATTTTGTTTTTAATGATACCTAAAAGGTGTTCTTCAATTGGTTAAATAAGGTACTTTGTACCATTTATCCTAGTCCTAACTTTAATTTCATTTTTAATCAAATAACTAAGCCACATTTTAGTCCTAATTCTAATTAATTTGTAAATTAAATATCTGTGTCAAACGGGTTAATACTTGATTTGCATTGTTTCTCTTAGTCTTTTAATTAGCTATTGTCATACTCGTACACATTTCATGACTCAGTCTCACACAATCCCAAATGAAGTAAACATACATACATGCATACATGGCACACTAATATCCAGACAAGCTAAGTCTGTAAGTCTCAAGTGGGAAACGGGTATGTACAAAGGTTGGAGGGAGGTAGGGAGGTACATAAAATTAATTATTTTTATCTTAATTGTCTCAACTCCATTTCACACATCCTCCCCTCAACTTACCACCTTCACCGTCCTGCCGATCCGCGCGCTACCACCCTCTACCACAGTCGACCAACACAACAATCAGATCAACTACCCCCAATCGCTTCCCAAACCTCAGATCTGCTTACCCATCTGATATATACTCTTCTCCGATTTCCATTAATCTCGCATCTTTCTTAAACCCAATTCACGACTCATTACCATGGGCGATGGAATTTTTCTTTTTATTTGTGGTCATTTGTTCCCTCTAATTCTCGGATTGGCATGCAAAATACGAAATCATGAATCTGCAATTCATCTGATGAGGTTTTTGTATAGAGTTTCTCGTGGACTCACTGGTTAATTACGTCATCAACAATTATTAAATGGCGATTTGTTCAAATTGTTGGTTTTTACTATTGTTCCGGAATCGGTGGTTTCGTTTCATACCTCGAAGGTCCGTGCTAACCCCTTTCGTTTAACATTCAATAGGTTTTTCTTTTATATTTTCAATTAGCATACGGCTGGATGTATACGATTTCAAGGCAACTCTCCCACTGTGTTAAGATAGATTTAATGATTTTTGCATGCAATTTTTTTGGGGTGGTGTTTGTTGAACTTGGCACTTGTCTGATTGAAGTGAATTTTATGTTGTCTGTGTTCTTGAACCAGTAGACGAAGTCCGGGTCTCTAAATAAAGCTTCAATTTTGTTGCTGAATGAAACAATCGTGCACATGGTCATGGATAGAGGAAAACATAGTCTTATTAAATTACCCTTGGATTCATAGCAGCCAAATACTAATTAACGTCTCTTTGTATACTAATAACTGTATAATTTTATTTATCGAATAATATGTAGACTTGTACACACTTCAGTTCTGGTGCATTTGTTGCATGTATCTGGGGCTCCCGGTGAATGATGGAGGCAGATATATCTTCCGGCCGATCGTAATCTCCTCACCATCTGTTTGTTTTTTGATAGCTTTGTTAGTCTTGCAGTCGTTAATACCGTAGTCTTCGCTGTCAGGCGCGGTAGGTCTTAGTTCATTGTTGTGCGAATAAGATCTGTTGCAAACAAAAGTTCAACGTAATATAAATTAATTTAATACTTATCGGATGCAGGAACGAAGACTACACTCGGAGAACATACCTCGGTGCCATGTCTTCTCTAAGAGATTGTTGTATATTTTTCTCTATAGGTAAGTTTAACATTGAAATTAGATCCTTTATATAGTTATGATTTTATAAGTTAAAAACTTAATTGGGACAAACGTGGTTGGCGTTGAAGATGTAGTATTTGAGTCGTGGTAGAATGGGGACTGTATTTTCTCTGTGCATTTTCCATAAGACAAGATATATTCTAAATAGTTTAAAACAAAAGTCTATCTATTTTTGCTTTTTTCATAACGTCGTGGCTGTTTTTTGTCAATTCATTTTCTGTTCGTAGTCATTCTTTATTCTTCATATCACTGAAACTGTAAAATAATAAAATATTCAAATGGAATTTAAAGACATTAAAATCAACTCATTGGTAGAATCGAGTCTCCAATATGTGAAACCACGACATTACCTGGCTTTTTCTTTTTGCCAACGGAATAAAAAACAACTGGAGTACTACTAATTGCGTAGATATTGTTCTTCCACCGATGCACTCAAGGCTTGACAGCTAGAGCAGGATATTGGAATCGTTAAAGTAGCATTAGACTACTACAACACGAAACCATGAAATTATTATGAAATGTCTTTGCGTTTTATATCTTATAAGCTAGCAAGTTAATATCGAGTCTCGAATATTTACTGACTTCGAAATTATACTCTTTTATTTTCAGAAATTCAAGTGCTTTGTGGGCTAGCGGAATTTTGGTTCATCGCAATTCCAGGTGTTAGCCCGAGGATTGATCTTCTTTGATAAACCCTATGTTCTGCCATGGTCGTGGCCCTTTTTGTGTCATCTCCTGAACAACTCTAGTCCAGCCGTTGTACCCCCCTCAGATCTGCTCCCGGTCGGGTTTTAATGCTGATCGTGATGCGTTCATCGCTGACCCTGTTTTCTGCTGGTCTTTGATATATCGTCCCTGTATACATCTTTAGGTAACATCCAGTTGCCTAATACCATTTTTCTGCTTGTTATATCCTTTTTTTGAACCATTTCAATTAAAAAACTTAAGAGGATCACAAGATATTAAGTTGAACCATTTAATACCTGGTAAATGCGAAATTGAATAAATGAGCACAAAATACCGTAATATGAAACTTTACAATCGAGTCATCCTTCCTACTACTCAATAACAGGCAAATTCGAAAACACCTCCTTGTATACTATATTTCGTGTATATCCCTTGAATTCCTGTTCAGTATCATCTATGAAAAACCTCAGCCCTTGCGGTGTTGTGGTCCTAGACGCCGCAACGTATAACTGTCCGTGACTAAAAACCGGCTTCGGTAAGTATACCCCGACATGTGTAAGGGATTGACCTTGACTCTTATTTATGGTCATTGCATAGCATGGTTTTAGTGGATATTGTCTTCTTTTGAGGATGAATGGTACCTTTGGATCCGTCGATGTTAACACTATCCTCGGAATTAGAACATGCTTACCCACGTTGGACCCGGTGATAATTCTTGCTTCCACTATATATTCTCCTGTTCTTGTAACAATCAACCGAGTTCCATTACACAATCCTTGTGAGGGGTTAATATTTCGTAAAAGCATTACTGGCATCCCTACCTTGAGCTTGAGCTCGTGCCTTGGCAGGCCTTGTAGATTTAGCGTATTTAGGTACTCAGTTGGGTAAGCCGAGAACTGGTCATCGCTGTCTATGGAAGCCGCGCATACTTCATCGCAACTTTTATATATCTTATAGTCACCTGGGATTTGCCCGGTCATATAGTCGTTCACTGTATCTGCTGTTTCGTTCAAAGGAGTCAGTATTGCTCGTTCACGCAAGTATTCATCATCCTTACTCCCGTCAATAAAATCCGGGTAAATTTCATCGACCACCTGTTTAATTTCAAGCTTCCCACACGCTGAGGTATACTCGGCTGGTATCTTTATCCATGTCTCTTCATCTTCATGCTCTTCTGCTTTCGCCTCTAACCTTCCGTCTCCCATAGCCAATAACCACTCATTAAACCGCTGTCTTTGACCATCATCTGAACCTGTCTCCTGGACTCTCATGCTCTTCCTTAGAAGAAACACGGTGCATGATCTCCATATATGTGACCTGCTTATGGAGGCTTGTACTATATCCTGTCTCTTTCCCTTTGATACGATAGGGAGCACTTGCCTGAAGTCGCCTCCAAGTAACACTACCTTACCCCCGAACATCTTTGAAGATGCTTCCGGGTCCTTATAGCTAACTATATCCCTCATTGTACGATCTAGCGCTTCAAAAGCATTCCTGTGATCCATTGGTGCTTCATCCCATATAATCAATGTTGTTTCTCGTAGTAGCTCAGCCAGCTGGCTATTTTGTTTCACATTACACGTCGAGTCATCGAACAGCTCTATAGGTATATCAAATCTGCTATGCGCTGTCCTGCCTCCTGGTAGTAGCAATGCCGCGATACCTGGAATTGTACCGTTATTATTTTAATATAAGAATGTTTTACCTGTCCCTCCATGACCGTAAACGAAGAACAACTCCGGTAACTCGCCATTGACAGCGTTTATGACTGCATCATAGACAACTACATTTGTACAAGATTGTTAATACCTTATCATGATTTGACTATGCTTGTTTTTGATTTTTTGACGTACCTCTTTGTTCTGTGTTTAGCAATTTGACCTTCCCCTCCCATTCGTCTCTCAGTTGTTTGCGGTCGTATTTCTTTTCATCTCTAATCAGCCTGTTTTCCATGCCATGCACATCGGACTCAACTGGTTGCGGCATACTCTCTATGTCTGATAGTCTCTTTCCGTACCTCATTAGAATCTTGTCTATCTCAAGCAGGGTGTATGACCGCCTGGCTGCATCAGTAAGTTCTAAGTTAGGGTCTCCAAACAATCTTCTCTTCTTGCGCTCAATGTCTTCTGATATCATTCCATAGCTCTCCTCCCAAAGCTTTGTGATGTCTGTAACTTCACAAAACAAAACCAACGTGACGAATAACTCCCTGAGCTGCGACGGCATCGCCCATTTATTTGCCTCTGACATGGCCTCATGCCACTCCTTATCATTATTTAAAAGGCCATGCGCACAGCAAGCTTCCTTGAACGTAGGGTACACAACGTCACCCAATGTTCTAATTTCTTCATAACTTTGGGCACCCTTGACGAAATTAAGAAGCACTCTCAGGTAGTACTTCTCTCCCGCTGTTGGGTGCACGTAAACCATTCTGCCAATGCACTGTCCCTGTTTCCTTTTGTGCCAACCCCCGTCCTTCCACACATATTTAGTTGGGAACTCTGCATAGGATAACGTTCTTGCTTCTGGATGTATTGCGTTAGTTGCCATCCACGCTGTCAACATTGTTTTTGTGCTGCTTTTCTTTTCTATTATCTCTTCTAGCATATCACTATCTTTAATCACCACTGCTTGTTCGCCTTCTAGATGCACAGGGAGGCGCATTACTGAAGGATACTTCTCCTGGATATCAAATTCGAAGATTCTCCAGGCTGCCTCTGATGCGGATAAATATCGGCAATCCATGTAAGCCTTTATCTCGTCATTTGTGTCCTCCTTTATGACTAAAGTTGCCTTGTCTGGTCCCTTTGATATATATTTAAACAAATACTTTATGGCTTTTGCTGTGTTGCACCACTCGACATTGATGTGTGCATCAAACATTAAAAGTAACCCTGGATTATATGGTACAATATTCCTGTTATCCATCTCATGAACTCCCTTTTTAATTGTCCTGCACGTAGAGAGTTAACGGTTAATGTCACGTTAGTTAGCATTCATCTTTTATGATAGGGTCTGGGCAGTTGCATATCATTTTCTTACCTACTGTCCTTTCTTCTTCTGTACACGGGGTATCCATTGTGATCCAAAGTCGTGCTCTTGTTATGTTCCTTTGGATATTTTTTGGTGCAAACATCATTCATCATACACGGGCAATTAGGGCCGTCTTTGCCGCATGGCCCATGGACCATGTATCTTGAAACAATTTCATATAACCGCGGCTCTTTGTTTTTGTCAGGTATCTCCGCACTGATGATGGTGTCGATATAATCGGTTGATACTTCTGTGCTTCCTCTCTTTAGCCACAAAAGTATATGAGCATGAGGTAATCCTCGCTTCTGAAATTCTATTGTATGGATATCTGCAGGGGCGAGGAACTTATGTTAGCTATTGACCTGTAAGCATAGTGTTATTTATATTGCTTAGGCTTACCTGCGACCGTAGGTCCAAAATATTCCTCTTTCTTCAAAAGGTGCATGAGTTGTCGGAGCTTCATCTTGAAAACTCTGGCCACGATGTTGAGTCCCTTTGCTTGTGTGTCCCTTTGCTCTCGATGTTGAGCAATTTGTTAGTTTTATGTTGTCGTATTTTTAAAAATAGCTATGATTTAAAACTTACCGGTCACTTGAGTTTCGCCATCTTGAATATCTGAAAATTATAGTATAAGACGATTGTAGTATAAGACGGTCTCAAACGGTTAGACGGTCTAAATCCACTTAGTACTTGACATGTGTGTGTAGGCAGACGTTCCAATGCAGCGGATACTCGTGTTGATTCAATAATATTATTTTGATGTCTTAGACTCGTTGGGTTGCCAAATAACTATTTACAAAAAAAGTCATAACCTCTAATCAAATAGTCCAAAAAAATTATGCCGTATTAATTTGACTTGAATATACCATTAATTATCAAGTAGATCTTATGGGATAATGCTATTTGTGCTTCGTAGTTTCCGCTTCCGTTATGGGATAATCCCGCTTCGTGTAATAAAAAAATAAAATATACCATTAGTAGGTAGATCTTATTATTAATCATGAGATCTCATAACTTTACAAAAATCGTAAAACCAATACGGTTATTGAATGCTTACCATTTCCATAAGAATTGTTTGACGATTTCCATAAGCATCCAGGTATATATATACACTGATCTTAATAATGTACCTGAAATTTCAACGAAATTGTATTATTAATATATTTGAAAGTTCATATCTTATTGGCTAAGAAATACTATGGTACAACAATTAGCGTAATAAGCAGATACATTAATAGCACAACAATATACACATCTATCAATATGATATGATAAACAATATAAGAAAATAAGAATCAATCAAAAAGGAAAGCAAAGAGAGTAGAAGGGGTTCAAGTTCCATGTAGGTTAGATATAATCTCTTTTATATGTAGCTTTTAATACATGTTTGTACGCATCAGTTTGAAGTCTTATAAAACTCCTTTTGCTACTATTAATCAGTTGATAATTATTGTTATTTGATGATATACATTGGCCGTGAAGTTTCATTGAGAAATACCAACTTTTTTTTTATCCTTTTTATCTTTTTTTTTCATCTATTTATTTCTTTGGGTAGTGATTCGGGGAGGTTGTGTGGTGTATGTAGTATATTATCTTTTAAAAATTATAATTATAATTATAATTATTTTTCTCTTTTTTCTATCTATTTGCATGGTAGTTTTATCTCCAAGAGATTGCACTTTAAACTCTATTACGACTGGCTAGAATATTATCTTTTAGAAATTATAATTATTTTTGGAGTTTCGTAAAAACCGGACTCTCTGTAATCGCTCGAAAAAAGCTTCCTTTATTAATATAGATAGATATTGATTGATTGATTATATATCTGATCCCAATTCTTTTTTTTAATTAAAGTAGTTCGGAAAAGGTGGACTCTCTAGAATCACTCGAAAAAAGCTTCCTTTAATAATATAGACTAGATTTAATGCCCGTGCGATGCACGGGTCACTTGTAATATTACTTTTTATAAACAACTGATAAACGTAAAGTTGTAAAAGACCATTAAAAATTTCAAGTTTCAATCGTGAAAAGACCTAATCCTATTTCGTGTTGATTGAACTACGTGTTGTTTGAACTACGTGTCGCGATACATTTTATATAGCGAGATAAATAGTTAATGTTAATTGTACGTAGAAATAGTATAACATAATCTAGGTAGTGTTATGTTGTGCATAGTAAACTCGTAATAAGGTAGGATTTCAATTTATATAGAAGTCTATAGAAATTTAATGTTGTATTGCCCAAATAATTAGGTTTACGAAAAATAAATACTTCAATTTACATGGATGCGGGCAAAAAAAGTGTACTAAATTCTAAAAACAATGTTACGGTAATATCTATCTTAACTTGTATTATAATGATAAAAACTTTTTTAAAGATTAAACTTTATCTCTTATAATAATCTTATTGTTCCCGAAAGTCATATATAAAAATAGGGCGAATGATGAGAAAATTTGATATGACCATACAAAGAATAATCATGATAAAATATATATTTTATAAAATAAGAAAAATATATTATCTAATCGCACAAATTCGAGATGCTCACGGACTTCTTTTCAAGTCGAGCCAATGTTAGCTCAGCTTAACTCGTTCAGGTAAAACTGTCGTATACAGGGCACACTATTTTTACATAGTATATAACCTTCACATACAAACAATACAACTAAACTTGATAAATCATACCACCACACATTTACATTCAAGGGGCAAAATTACTACTCCATCTTTCTACTACAACCTGCATCAAAACCATAGTACATGTTAGGGAACTTAGGAGTGGGTAAACTTAACCTAAAAACTAAGATGATCGTTATAAACTCCGTATTGAGGTGGTGGGTGTATGATTTGTTGTGTATAATGATTTAAATGGAATTTCAAAATTAAGTTGTTTTACCAATGACATAGTCTCCAATATTGCTTAAAAATTCAAGTTTTATTAGAGCGGCTTTCGAAAACTCGACTTTTAGAGAGATCCTTCGTCCATTTTTCACAGCAATGTCTATAACATAATACTCCATTAGATATTATTTATTCGGTCTATCGCTCAGAAATTTAACCTTTGAGATGCCAAGTCGTTTTTGCAAAATTTAAAGTTAACAATTTTTTGGTATATTATGATTGGAAACCTGAAGATGCTTTGATTTTTAAGTAGTTCACCGGTGTATTATTTGCACAATCAAATGTAAAAAATAGTGTTTGTTATATCTTGGTGCAAAAGAATAAGAGTAATATAAATAATCCATAACCGATCATGTAATGATAACTTTGATTAAAATTTCTATTAGGCAAAATCCTCCAAAACCTTCAACTTACTTTATTAGTTGTTAATTTTTTCGATCATTGTTCCAACTCCCAGCCTTATCGTATATTTTTTCTTTCGTTATTCAATTAGTCTTATGTAGCTCTATTAGGCTTTTGTATTTCAAGTAAGGTTGTCAATAATCTGAGCCGACTTATAGAGTCCTCAAAATTATCTTCAACTTTGTCGTCTCGAAAATGGACAGTCTCCACAAATCTGCCGTAAGGGGTTTAAAATTTTTTTATAGGAAAACCAAATTCAGGTGGGCCGACTCTTAAAATTTTATCAATAATAATGCAGTTATATGCGAGTTGTTTTAAACTTATATAATCCTCGATCTTTAATTTGATACCAACGATTAATGCAAGCAATTCATTCATAAAATTATGTTTTTAATGCTACTCTCTCTTCTCTCTTTTAATATATAATCTCTCTTTAAATAAAATCATTATTTCAAATAGTAAAATATCCAAAAAGATGTTTGCTCTTATATCAATATCGTAAGATGCTCATCGAGTCGGTCTCTGCCAAATCTTTCAACCAATAATATACGGAGTAACTCATATACAGTAAATGTGATGTTTCCATGTATTAGATCCGTTGTTAGTCAAGCTAAACATACTTTTATTATGATACGTTAAATCCACACATTAACCAAAGAAACTCGTATAAATTAAACAACAAAATTAGGAGAATGGGGTATACACAATACCCAAAAATTTAAACTTATTGATATAGAGTAACAAAATACTCCCTTAAATATGTGTACAGGGTATTACCTTAGTTCATCTTCTGATTTCCATAGTTCTAATAGTTTGGTCGAAATAATTGTTTGTCCCATAGAGTGTATGCAATTGACCTGGAAAAAAAGAAAAACAAAGAAATTATTAAAGTCAATACAAATGAGCAAACATAAAAATTACGTACTAATGAGCAAACATAAAAACTACGTAGAACAATGATATAAAGAAGTTGAGTGACCATCAAGCAAGGGCTTTGATATATATAGCATTGGAGGTATATATTTGAGTTGTATTAGATTTCTTTTAACATAATAAATCTTAATTATTGGTGATGCACTTTTTATTGCCCACAAACTCTACTACGTATCTTTTAGGGAGTAGTTTACTAAGGTAATATCGCTTGAAAGTATTTCAGTAAAGTTGGACTCTTTATAATCGCTCGAAAAAAGCTTCCTTTATTAATATAGATAGATAGATAGATAGATAGATAGATAGATAGATAGATAGATAGATAGATAGATAGAAGATAGATAGATATAAGATGGGCAATGGTCCTCATCAACATACAATCCCAACAAAGTTGACACTCTAATCTTTGTGGTGCAATCCAGACTATGTGCGACAAAAAAGATAACATGATCCCTCTCATCTCATACATCTTACTCCCTCCGTCCAAGTTATTTATTTGCCTATTCACTTAATTGTTTATTTTTCTATTTTACGAATGTCTTTGATGAGCAATTTGATCCTCGAGACACAATTTGGTTAATTTGTCATCTAATAACAAGTAAACCCTCCTCTTTCCTTGATCTTTATATCAAATCAAAGGTAAACAATGATCCGAACGTAGGAAATATTAATAGAGTTGCATTATTAATTGCCAGTTTCTTAATGAAGCACATAAATAATTGTAAGCATTTATCTATATTTTGATAAAAAATCTAGATAGATCCTTAAAAAGAAAACAAATAGATATAAATATTGGCATTACATAGAAAAATACATGTGCTTCTAACACTTATTCCGTAGTCTAAATTATGAGACGATGATAGTAAAATTGAGTAGTTGATACTAACGCACTATATATATATTAGTGGCGCCAGATTAATTACTATCCTTATATTATTACTGCAATACTTCATATGGCCTCCGCTATAAGCTTCATCCACGATCTTCCGGATTCAATACTAGCGTCTTGGTCAATAAACTGATTCTGAAGTTTGTGTATCACGTCCTCATTGACCTGGAATGCTTTTGTAAGAACGTCACTAAAAATAGTTGGTGCAGTCCCGAACATGGCATTAGGAATATTAATTCGACCCGGATTTTGGCTACCAAAGCCGGCTACAGCCAACGCATCTGTCTTACCAATATTCAATTGAAAGTGTATTAAACCTTGAGGGAAAACCACGATGTCTCCCTTTTTAACGATGGCATCGTATAGCTTGTTGTTAGTTGTCACAAACCCGACGTATAGGGTCCCCTCTAAAACCGCAAAAATCTCCGAGCCGAGAGGGTGTATATGAGGCCCGTTTAGACCGAACGGGGCAATGTCGATTCGGCCTATGGCTATACCTAGAGTGTTTAGCGCTGGAAATAAAGCGTCGTTGATTAAATGTGCCGTTGCTCCTAGTGTGTTACTTGTGTTTCCGCGTATGTCAAACCCTTTGTACAAGAAATCTTGCATGGTCACGTCCTTGGGATTCTTGCAAAATTTTCCATTGACAAACACTGAAAAATAAATGAAACCAAGTTAGTATTAATAATGTTTTTTGACATGGTAATTATATTCAGGCTATAATTTTTAATTACTTAGGGTTTATAAGTCTTATTGTATGAACATATACATTCTCCGTAGTCCATACTAGTCATATTTTTCGTTAACTTTCCAAAACATTATGAAGTAAAAGTTTATATAGATGGAAAGTCAAATGAAGCGTAAATTCTCATTTTTAGACGCCATTTTCGTATGAAGCAAGGATTCTGACGGACTATATGTGACCATTTAAAAGTCCCTAAAATAGTCACTTTTTTCCCTAAAAGAGTGACCATTTGTAAATGGACACATATAGTAGTACGTCCATCTGAAGTTTTCAAACGAAAATAACCGTATAAAAGAAGACCTACTGAATATCAAGCGTGCATTCATGAAAATATTACTCCCGTAGTTTAATAATAATGAAAGAACAGGGCATGCACCTGAGGAATTATAATCGTCAGCACCAACACAAAAGTCCTGAAGAGGAGAAGGATCAGCTCCATTAACAACGTGAATAAAACTAACAAACGCCATGCAAAAACCAATCATGGCTAACATTATTGTATTCTTCTCCATATTAAATTATTATTATGTTAATATAAAATAAAATAAGTTGTTGTGATTATTAGTTCAGAAGGAGACTCATTTTTATAGTGGCAAGTTCCCTTACTTAAGAGGTAACCAACCACCAAATTTTGTACAACTATCATTATTATCATTTGTATCATTTGTGCAACTATCGTTATTATTATCACTGTATCATTTGTACGTCTAAAACGTGAATCACAAAATCTCATTTGTGACGGCACGTATCCGTCATTTTGGAGTGACGGATACCATTTTTCCTCACAAATGACCCAAATAGAGGAGAGAGGGAAACACATGGGGGTGCCCCCACCTTGTCCCCCCTATTCGTTTTGTGGGTGACATTATCAGTCACTTATCTCATTTGTGACGGCACTGTATCATTTGTATGTCTAAAACGTGAATTGCCTGCACCTTTGTTTGCTTATGTTTATGGGAGATTTTTTTTTATCTCGGACTTTTCTCAACCACCCCTGTTAATCTGTTATTATTAGCGGAGATTAATTTTTTGGTTGGGAGCTCCAGGCCGTATGATAGTTGGGGACCGGACCGTACCCTACGAATTACCACTTATTCACATTAAAATTAAAATAAATTATTTGGACTATTTTCTTCTTTTCAAAAAGTCGAAACTTTGTAGGTATTTTATGATCAAATGTAACCACAATGATCCAGCTAGCTAGTTTTACAACTTATGATAACTTGTTTTCCAAAAGTGGTCACATTTGACTGTAAAATGGTCTCAAAATGCCATTTTTTTATAAAATACCAAAATGGCCCGTCTTAAGAAGACCAACTCTAAACTTAATTGTTTTATAGTGGAGTAAATTTTTACAACATTATTATGAATAAGAGGTATTCGCTATTCATATTAACATGCCAAGAAAGATTGTCATATTTATAGCGAACGGTTAATGCCCAGGGGCGAATCTATAAGGGTGATGGGGGTGAACTCTCACCCTCATTAATTTTAGAAAAAAAAAAAATTAAAACAATTAAAAAAACTATTACCAATTGTATTTTAGTGATGAAGATGAGCAGATGATAGAGGAGATGCAAGGATTTTATTTTATTGATCGTTTTCTGGGTTTGGGTCGCGACTTTTTGTAATATTATTTATTGTTTAGTGCAGGACCGTCTCCGAGATTTCGGGGCCCTGTGCAGAATTTTGAAACTGGGCCCCGATACCACTATTATTTCCGTTAATGCTTGTATATAAATTTAATTTATTTTATTACAAGATCTATTTTTGAATGTACGGGAACGATAGTTCATTTCTTTCATATTATTATACAAATATAACGTAAATATTCTATTAATATGGTTTTCTAGACAACTTTGCGTATTAGAAAGAAAAAAAAGATTCAAGAAATAAAGCAAACATGCTTAAATGATGTTAAACTAACAAATATGGGATATAGTCATAACTCCGTCATTAAATGTAATCTTAAAATTTAAAAAAAAAATCAAAAAAAGTGTAGTTATGGAGAATTGAACCTGGATGCATGAAGATGGAAAGCCCAAAAAAAACACATGCTAAACCATTGTGCCAGTGTATATTTCATTGAATATTAACCTCACTAATTACCATATATTCTTAATTTAACTTTATTAGGCCCCCAAAAATCGGGGCCCTGTGCGACCGCGCGGCCCGCACACCCTAAAAGCCGGCCCTGGTTTAGTGGTGGGACCGTGGAGATGTGGCTTATGGGTAGACAAATGGATCGTGTTTTTTTTTTTAACTAGGTATTCGGGCCTTTTCGAACTAGCTTTATTTAGTATTAAAATTTATTTTCAATTAATAAAACTATTTAAAGTTGAATAATCATAAATTTATCATTAATATATTTTTTTTATAACATATCTTAAAGTTACGATCAAATAAATTATGAGACAAATTCACTATTCCTGCTATTTATATTTTACTTAAATTGATTAGCTAATTTTTTATCATAAAAACCGTGCAGATCAAATTTGTGCATATTGTGAGCATTTCAATTTTATGAATATATCCAAATAAAAGATTAATTATATCCATTTATAGTTCAAGATACAATTTATAGAATAGACTATAATAATAAACCCTAAGTATTCTTAAACTTTACGCGGAAAAATTTGGAGATTCACCTATTACTTTAGTAGATAGGGGATTACTACATCGACCGAGGTTTTTATCATACTATTAAGTATTAATAACGTTGTTTTACCCATATTAAACATAATATAACATTAAAATATATATAAATAAAAATATAGCCAAAAAATCTTGTAAAACAAAAATCGACCGCGACGAGCATTTTGGTCCGCGACAAGTGATTTGGGAGCGATTGCATGCCACCGCGATCGCGACCGATACCGAGATTTAAAACCCTGACACCCGTCACCCCCGTTCTATAAATCCTAGATTCGCCACTTTGGTCGTGTGGTCTACCTCCTGAAAGAGAGGACGACTGATGAACCAATCCGTGAATAACGATATTGTTAATCAGATTACTAACATTCCAGTGCCACATAATGATATTCCGGATACCCTCATTTGGGGGTTGTCCGTAGATGGAAATTTCTCTACCAAAACAGCAACTTGGTTATTATGTAAGGATTTGTCGTCACTTCCCAATCAAAAATATAATTTATAAACCTAATTAAAAGTAGTATTTATTCGGGTGTCGAACACAAAGATGGCGGGGGGTGTATACTTAGTCCGTTTAAGTCCTATTTTAGTCAAACAAAAGTAAGAGGTTGATTAAACTGTAAACTAAGATGCAATAAGGTATAAAATTTAAACTAAATGAAATTGTTTTTTTAATTAATAAGGGGAGGCTAAGGTCTTTGGGTTCACAAAGGGTAATTAGGGGAGAAACAAGGTCTAACAAGAGAAGGGTAATAATAGTGGTCAAGAGTTTAAGACTAACTAGTATTGGTGCCCGGCTTCGCCCGGGCTACCTCTACTTACCATTAACTTTTTTTTTCATTAAATAAAATTACTTAAAGTTGCATAACCCATAAATTCATCATTAATATATTTTTTTATAAAATATCTTAAAATTACGATGTAATAAATTTTGAGACAAATTCACTACTCCCGCTATTAATATTTTACTCTTATTAATGAAACAATAGTAATAACATTTCACTGCTTGCCCGTAATCATTGTTAATTTCACTACTCCCGCTGTAATTATTGTTCTCACACTCTTTCGCATTAATATTGATAATTTCACTAATACCGCCGTAATTATTGTTATTTTCACTATTTCCGCATTAATATTAATTATTTCACTACTCCCGTTGTTTCTACCACTCCCACTAATCTCGTTGATAATATTGTTACTTTTATTATTCAAATGAGTGATTACTATCATATAACTATATCCAATGATACTTCAATTCTTTTCTTTACTGACGAAATTACTTTCACTACTTAGACATGCAATTTTAAGAGGATTATATATTTATATAAATATATTACATATATGCATTAAATCAAATCGAAAGAATTATGCAATATTATATATTATGGAATCTAACTTGAATTATTTATAACCTACTTATTATATTTTTGTATGCTAAATAATTAATATATCTATATATCTAATAAACTATAAAGTTTAATAAAATTGTATAGATTTTAAATTTAATATATAATTTTATGATGATAATAATTAATACCATAAGTGTGCATGTTTATACTAATTAATTATTTTATTTTAAGAAAATTGACTATCTTCTAGTTTTCTATAAATATTTAGCAAAATTACCAGACATCTCCTTTCTTTTACTCTCCTTGAAATTGACCATCTTAATTAATTATTTTATTTTAAGGAAATTGACCATCTTAATTAATTATTTTACTTTAAGGAAATTGACCATGTTTAGGAAAATTACCAAACTTCTATATAATTTAATTTTAACCCAAACTATATAATATTTGCATTGAGATCCCTAAATCGGGTCCATCACACGGTGTTAGTGATTTAAAACTATATAGTATAATTAATTTGTATAACTTTATTTAATTACATTGAAGTCCCTTGGTTTCTGGATTTAATATATAGTATTGATTTCTTAGTCACCTTAAGAAATATATGGCCGTATAGGCTAAGGTCAACTTAAGCAAAAAAGTTGTTACAATTAACGATATAATTAGTAAAAATATAATTTAAAATTTTAATATCCTCTCGGATCGGATGGATATCCAATCATCACCGAAATTAATTTGGAGCAAAAATTTCCTAACTATCTACCTACCGCCATTTCATTTTCTAAGGTGGCAATGATAGGCTACCATTTAATTTCCGTTACCACAAGTTCGTTTTTATGGCCAAATTATCATCATAATATCATAATAGAACGTAGCCTTGAATCGAATCGCCAAATAAATTATTTACGATAATAACAAATTCATAATTGGAATAATTGTAACACCCCCTCATACCAAGGTACCTTACCAGGACTACCCCAGCATGAAAGGCTGTTACCATCTCGGTTGCCCGAGGTTAGTATATATCAAAAGCAACAGTCCAAACACATTTATTAATGTACGATAATTATAAAAGTTACATAGTCTCCAAAATCTAATGAACGAATTATCCAAATGGCAACAACTACCAAAACAATAACTAAGGCTCGTGATGGTGTCATCTAATCCAGCGTGGTGACTCTCCCATGATCGCCCCAAGCTCAATAAATGTATCACTGTCACAATCGCTCACCATCCCCGAATGGATCACCGCAGTTTTACAAAACAACAACACGGGGTCGGTACTACTCAATCAATGTAAGACAACAAACATTACCACCAACTCGATCATCGATCTCACACAAGAATCGACTACACATCGACGTGTGTAGCTGCCGCCAGACACCCATCGCAACAGTAATCCTCGCGCCAAATGGGTGACCGCACCCATCCCCACCTAGTCCAGCTCATCAACGAGCGACTAACAATCCCCGTCCCTTAATGTGCACATCCCCTCCCGTGACGGGTTCCACGGAGGGCGAACTAGGGTGTGAAGCCACTCCGCAAGTGACTCCACCACAATCACACACACAGAGCATCACAAATTGTCACAACACCACAACCGTCACAACACAACCACACCAACACAATCTCCACAACACCCATCCTCCGATGATCAGAAGATAACAACAATTATGAACATATGCAATCTCAATCAATTAACAGTACTGAGTAGGAGAAACCCTACCTTTTCGCAATCCGCTATGCTGCAATCAATCATACAATATGCATAACAATTACCACATCGTCACCTACAACAATGATAATCAACAATCACATAACGTAAACACTATATGCAAAACCCCATTTCCCCCAAATTCATAATCAAAGACAAACCCTAGAACAATCATCAACAAACATGGGGATAAAGACTTACCGACGGAGGAATAAAGGATCGAATGCGATTGCTACGATTATCCACACACACATAGGAGAGATTCGGAGTGATTAGAGCGTCGTACGATGATTAGGTTTTGTAAATTATGTTTTAGGAAACTGCTTAACGAAATATATATATCGTTCTAATTACTTCCGAATCAAACCGCTGAATATTACTCGCCGATCGGATACTACTCGGTCGAGTAAAGTGTATACTCGGCCGAGTATCCTCTACTCGGTCGAGTATTCTTCATACTCGGCCGAGTATTCCTCGGCAGAACCAAAACAGACTACACCATTGACACTACTCGGCCGAGTAGGCTCTACTCGGTCGAGTACTTAGCTTATAAAAATCCGTAGTATTACAATCTTCCTCTCTTAAAAAGAACTTCGTCCCCGAAGTTCCAACCCAACCTATAAAACATGGACATTTAACACCAACTCCACAAACCACTCTTCCTTCCACAACATGGCTCACGATATCGTCTCAACTATAGCATAGACTCCCAATACTGACTCCATAACATTACTCAATAACCACAATATAATGTTGCCAACCTTGTATCACTTCCATGACACTCAATAACACTCAATCCACAAAAGAAGATCAACCATCAAAACGGAATGTTACATTCTACCATCCTTAAAACGAACTTCGTCCTCGAAGTTTACTCAAACACATAAACATCATCTTCCAACTGTCAAAACTATCGGACTCATAATCATCATCATTCAACCACAACACTATTGAAATATTCTCTCATTCCTAAACATCGAACTACTACAAGCACGGTCATGACCTTTAATAAAATCAACACAAATATCCATCCTTTATGCTACACCAACACTTTACTTCCAATTATACTACCATATGCACAACCATCAAAATCTCTTTTATCGCATCCTACTCCTCTTAAGATAAATGTTACGTCCTCGTAATTCACTAATACTAAATCCTAGCTATATATTCTCATTATCCCCATCACCACCGCATGTCAAAGATAACCACTTATAATCTGAACAGTCGCCATGCATATATCTTAGGCTCTCTTACTTAAACAACTCTCATCCTTCAATTCACTCGTCACACCCCCTAACCTATACCTCAAAATCTTTAACTTAACCCAAAACTTCAACTCTTCCACATTACCGCAACATGACACACATCTTTATATAAACTATATAAAACTCATATCACCAAAAGCATAACTCACACTCCACACTTGTTACGTACACTCACACTAGATCCTCAAGTTCCTTTCTTTCATTGCCGCAAGACTCATACATAACTTAACACGACACTAATTACCCAACACCCTACACTCACTGTCTCAACAAAGGATTATGAACCACCTGCATATCAGATCATTACCACACATGTTCTACGAATCACTTGCCATTACCATGTCTACCAAAGCCTCATCTAGAACAAGATCAAAATTACCGAACAACCTATCCCAACTATGTCCCATCAATGTAATATCACTATACCATGACAACAACGAAAACATATACAACTCTCTTTCATATCATACTCTACCCTCATTCCCAAATCGAAATCGTAAGACACATCAACAAACAAAACAACGATCTACATGTCTAACCAAAACTCACAAGAAACAACAAGAACAAAACAACAATCAGGCATAATCGGTCCAGACTTTCGAAACTCAAATCGTAACCACCTCGTATACTCCACCACAACCGTGACGGCATCGCAACACCGCCACCAATGACAGCCCGCACCGCAACGCGAAAATGCCCGCATCACAACACGAAGTACCGTGCCCGGATCACCACCCGAGGCACAACAACCACATCGATAAACATTACACCCACATATAATTTCCACAAACACTGACTCAGTATAACTCTCCGGACAAGAAAACTTACTCAAAACTGCTTTACTCGATCATAACACAACATTTTATACGGAATAAACATACAAGAATCTCATGCATATCATCCATACCTTTTCACGGAATATACATGTATCATCAATACACCTACGATTTTACCTATCCATGCCAGATCAATCAAATTATTACCTTTTGAACCTCATTCCATTAGATTGTCGTACCCAACATATATTACAAACATTCATATAACAACTTTATGACTATCACACCATACCGCTTCTCGTGAGGTCAGAACCTCACACAAACATTTATACACATCATAGACCCATAATCACATCCAACTAGTCAATCCTGATCTTGTAAGTTACCACCAGATAAAAGTTACCCCTCACCCGAGCTTAACTCGTACACCCCTCATAACATATTCTCCCATTCGCATAACCATCACCCCCTGCCAAATGTAACCATACCATTAATACTCAACTACTAACAACCGCCTCTTATAACCACATCTTATACTCTCTCACAACCATACATATCAATCTGGTCTCTACAAAATCAACCTCATTAGAACAACTAGCTTCCCTAACGTAACATCATCCTCAACCACTAGTGACAATACTATGACACCAACATCCTTCATGTGACTACTCTCTTACTATCACTTCTTAATATCACAATCCGTTTTCTCTCTTTAGTTATCATCCCAAATAACAAACATCCAATCCCTCAACACAATTTACCTCAACATTATTCTCAATTCTATCCTTTATCATATCGTTACCTAACTCTCCACCAAAATCTCAGATCGTGCAAACACTCTACAAGCTTCTTATTCCCTTAATATCTCGAAACCCACGGCTAACATGTCGTCCTGCTCTTCTATATAACCATTAACTCACACCCTCTAGTGAGGCTATCGTACATTTCCATAATTTCCTACCTTCATGCTCCTTAACTCCGGTCAACGTTCTCTCAACTTACTTCCATCCCTCTTTCCCCTTTTTTTACTCAATAATATCAATTAATAATTCATCTCCTTTCTCTTTTTACCTAACTTTTTAGTAATCTGTTTATTTTTCCATAGCTCCACAACTCTAATTCCATTAATTCATATCAATATCTTATCATTCTTCTTATCATTTATCCTCTCTCATCTTGTTTCTCACTCACCCTTGTCACCATCAACTCCACACACTAACAGTTACTCTTCAATTAGTCGTATCTCCCTTTCGTATCTCCAGAAAACCAAAAATTAATCTCATACCTTTAATCGCCCAAATAATTACACACTAGGACCACCTCTTGATATTCCAAACTCCCAAACTTGGTCACTATCTACAAATCCACGTCGCGACATTACTCTATCTAAGTTCACTATATACCCCTCTTCTCCATCCCTCTAAAGCAACATTTCATTACATATATCCTTAAGCAACACAATGCTAACCGTCTCCCTCTATAAGTCCTTACACATCCCGAAATGTTACTATTCGTATCCCTCATCTCAATCTTTCATTCTCACGTTTCTTTAAACTCACATTACTTTTGCCCATATATACTTACTTTTATATTACTCAGCACACGACTATATCACTCACCATATCTCACAAAACATGCTATTTACCTAGATTATCACATCATTCTTCCCTTTTCTTTTTCCACTATTTCTCACAACCACATTAACACATGTCTTCCTTATCCAACACTTATCTCTCATAAGCCGGCATTCTCCATGTCATAACTTCCTCCAGAACTTACGTATCAAGACCGTGCCACATATAAAAAAAACGTTAAGACTCAAAACATACATGTGTATATACCCTACGACTCAAAACAATGTAAAAACATAGCCACGGGCTCAAAACAAAAGTAATAACATAGCCACCGACTCAAAGTGGCCGCCCAATGAGGTACTCGGTCGATTACATAATATACTAGGTCGAGTACAAGGTACTCGGTCGAGTAACTATATTACTCGGTCGAGTTTTCGACTCCAGAAGCAAACTCAATTGTCGCAGAAGGATTACTCGGTCGAGTATTGGGAACACTCGGCCGAGTAGACCTTACTCGGTCGAGTATGAGACTACTCGGCCGAGTTCACGACTCCAGACGCTAAACAGTATCATCACAGAGAGATTACTCGGCCGAATATGGAATACTCGGTCGAGTATAAAAGATACTCGGCCGAGTAGGGACTACTCGGTCGAGTATCAGCAAGATTCTCGCACCGGCCCAGTTTTCGTAAAACAGTCATATCTCACTCGTTACTTGGTCATTTTGGGCGTGTGACCTATCGTTAGAATCGTAAGAGGACAAGCTATCACTTCAACTTGGAATTACAGCAATATCATTTCTAGAACTCGACTTATGACAGTTTTAAGACAACCCTTCCGTAATCGTTCTTTCTACAAATCAAGTTTTCTCAACCAAAACAATTTGAACATGCATAAGGCAACAACAACAATTCAATACTTCAAGAAACCAGTACATATAGGCACTTTTATCATACTCACATTAAAATTAACACGACATTCACATATATAGACGCATGACCTTAATCACATGCTTCTACCAACAATCAAGCATTAAAATCATCATGTTCATATGCACATGTACCACTACCATACTTCATGTTCAACATTGTATTAAACAGGTAACATGATCACATTCTTCATGCTCAATATCAACCAGATACAATTTCATAATTCACCTTTCATATTTTACCATGTTCCAACACTTAACATGCCAACATATTCATGCTCAAAGTTTAACATCAACAATCCTCGATGCATCTTTCAACAACTATCACATTCCACTTCTTTCATCATTTCATCCAACTATGCACAAGATTTAAACTATAGATATCACACTCACATGACTCAAACATACAACGCTTTCCCCCCATGTGACCGGCTTGAGATCGTAAGGGCCTTAATGCGACTTCGGACGTCTCCCAAGTCTTTGCGGCGACTCCAAACAACTCTCCCGGGTTCATTTTATTTAGACTCCCTAAGTTCAATGGGTTCATTTGTTTTAGGTGCCGGAATCGTCGGCTCTGATACCACTTTGTAACACCCCCTCATACCAAGGTACCTTACCAGACTACCCCAAAGATGAAAGGTCATTACCATCTCGGTTGCGAGGTTAGTATATATCAAAAGCAACGGTCAAACACATTTATTAATGTACGATAATTATAAAAGTTACATAGTCTCCAAAATCTAATGAACGAATTATCCAAATGGCAACAACTACCAAAACAATAACTAAGGCTCGTGATGGTGTCATCTAATCCAGCGTGGTGACTCTCCCATGATCGCCCCAAGCTCAATAAATGTATCACTGTCACACCGCTCACCATCCCGAATGGATCACCGCAGTTTTTACAAAACAACAACACGGGGTCGATTACTCAATCAATGTAAGACAACAAACATTACCACCAACCGATCATCGATCTCACACAAGAACGACTACACATCGACGTGTGTAGCCCCGCCCAGATTACCCATCGCAACAGTAATCCTCGCCGCCATGGGTGACCGCAGCCCATCCCCACCTAGTCCAGCTCATCAACGAGCGACTAACAATCCCTGTCCCTTAATGTGCACATCCCCTCCCGTGACGGGTTCCACGGAGGGCGAACTAGGGTGTGAAGCCACTCCCGCAAGTGACTCCACCACAATCACACACACAGCATCACAATTTTGTCACAACACCACAACCGTCACAACACAACCACACCAACACAATCTCCACAACACCCATCCTCCGATGATCAAGATAACAACAATTATGAACATATGCAATCTCAATCAATTAACGATCGAGTAGGAGAAACCCTACCTTTTCGCAATCCGCTATCTTTGCAATCAATCATACAATATGCATAACAATTACCACATCGTCACCTACAACAATGATAATCAACAATCACATAACGTAAACACTATATGCAAAACCCCATTTCCCCCAAATTCATAATCAAAGACAAACCCTAGAACAATCATCAACAAACATGGGGATAAAGACTTACCGACGGAGGAATAAAGGATCGAATGCGATTGCTACGATTATCCACACACACATAGGAGAGATTCGGAGTGATTAGAGCGTCGTACGATGATTAGGTTTTGTAAATTATGTTTTAGGAAACTGCTTAACGAAATATATATATCGTTCTAATTACTTCCGAATCAAACCGCTGGAATATTACTCGCCAGACCGGATACTCGGTCGAGTAAAGTGTATACTCGGCCGAGTATCCTCTACTCGGTCGAGTATTCTTCATACTCGGCCGAGTATTCCTCGGCAGAACCAAAACAGACTACACCATTGACACTACTCGGCCGAGTAGGCTCTACTCGGTCGAGTACTTAGCTTATAAAAATCCGTAGTATTACAATAATGGGCTAACATCCATTCACAACAGATTCCAATGAGCCTACACTTTCTCATAATCACCAATCAACAATCGTGCAAGTCCAGAAAAAACCTGATGTAATTAAAAGACGATTTGAAAGTTTATTACTATGGAAATAAATTTTACATAAGATAAAATTCGAGTCAACTAAACAAACTTGGTCAGGTCAGCTCCTACCTATGTGGGTCGGGTCAGATCCATGTGGGTCAAATGAGGTCAAACACACGTGGATCAATTCGGGTCAGACCCATGTGGTTTAAGTCGGGCCAGACGCATATATTAGGGTTAGAACCATTAATTTCAACTCGATTCAGCTTGACTCAATTGTTTCGGGTCAAGTAGGACCCGAGATTAATTAATTTCACAGATCACTTTACGAAATTATAACATTTCATAAATTAATTTATTAAAATTACAAGTAAAAAATCCTATTTACTTAAATTAATTAATTTAAAATTCCATATGTGAAAAAAAATAAACAATTGCCAATCAACAAGAAAACTCAGATCTGAGTATTGAGAGCATTAAATGTCGATGCTCTTATTCAAACGCCCGATCAATTACAGGCGAAAACGGCAAGAGAGAGAAGTAAAACGTTTTTCACTAAAAAACATACCGATAATGTCAGTAATGTCTTTTCTCAATTGAATCCTCCTACTACACCACTTAGCTCCACCACTACAGGTATATATCTATCTCTATTTGTTATATATCATAGTTAGTAATGCGCGTTAACATTTTAATTCATAATTGTTTATAATAACGTGATTTAGGAGGTATATGTAGTCTAACCGACGTTGTTGAGCGATTGGTAAGAGATCTATGTGTCGAGTATGCTGAACCTTTAAATGAAATTCTTCCTTCTATAACTCCAAATGAAGAAAGACCAGGTCGTTATGTAATAAACTTATCTTATTCACGTGGAGACTGTTCACAAACTCAAGAAAACTCATCCGTTGACTTTAATTAATGACGGTAAGTATATTTTAAATATTTTCTTCGGTATTTTGTGTTAGTAAATAATTGAATTTGTACATAATAATTATTATGTATAAACTTTTAACGTATAATTTTAATATATTATATATCATGTTATAACACCGAATTCGTACATTAATATCACGGATTTAAAACATGTGCAAGTGTTAAACCCTTATATGTTTTGTACGTGTTTTAACTTTGTTATCATTATAAAACAAATAGAGTATAAAATATTCATGTATTTTGATTTACATTTTTAAATGTTAATAATTATATCAATGATCTTAAAAACATATCCGTGCAATTTTGCATGGGTTGAAAACTAGTAGTTTTTAATATTTATTAGTCTTTTTGTAATACTACTATCTCATAGAACTATTATTATACTCGTATTATATACTCCCTCCATTCCTCTTTCTGATATTAGTTAGGAAATTTTGTCTTTTTTATATTGTTTTTCTCACCTCTTAGTTTTAGGTTAATAATTTTTTGTAATATTTCGGTATTGTGTAAGTGTAAGGCTAATGATTTTACAACATACTTGGCATGACCATTCTAAATAATTAACTCGATAACAACACACCCGAAAATGACTCCGCATCTCACCCGACTTGAACTCTTAAAATTCTAAATGACATGATCCAACTTGACCTAACATGCGCCCGACTCGCGCGACTTGAACCCGTTTGCTAGGTTTACTTGTAGGCATGAGTACTTGCATGGATACAGAGGTTCGACTTTAAAGTTACCGTTAACTAATGATGGTGGAATTCTGGATAAAAGAACACATATAACTATATAAGAAAGGTTGGGCATGAGTTTTTAACATAATAAAGCATCTGGTTTTACCTAATTTGGGTATTAAATTTGTCGAACAAATATAACATTCTAAAAGAGCAAAACCACCTTAAATGTCAAAACGACACTGAAAAACCGTTAAGAATAATAGATAAATATCATTACTATAATAATTGATAAATAAATACCGCGAACAACGATAACAAAGAAATAATGAATCCGAGTGATACGAAATCCAACTGACTTCATAAGTGACCTGAGTCGTGTTACTCAATAGGCATTGTGTCCCGAAATTGATAAAAAAAGAACCTATGGTTTCAATAATATAATACAAGATACAAAGTATGTTGGCTAATATTATGAGTTCAAGTCCTGTTTGTCAATAAACATGATTATATGATTTTCTTATTGGAAAATATATCAATATCTCAAATAAAAACCATTGGTTCACCCTGCATTAGAATGAAGAAAAGTAAAAGAAATAAAAAATTATAATTAATGAAGTTTATGGTTTCTGTGAAGCGGTTAATCTCCCTTAAAAACGGGTCAAAGTAACATTCCACATGTTAGTTTGAGAGTTTTCAAGGTTGGATCTCGGAAGCAAAAATAATACAATTAATTTCATAGCTTGTGTGAGATAAATACCAAACATTATTAAATATAAAAATCGTAGACCATTATAAGAATGGTCCCAAATCACAATGTAGTGTCAAACAATATTAAATAAACGAAATATGTTGTCTTCCAACAAAATATCTGAAAAACATGGAAAATAATCGTTAGAAAAATACTAACTTGATTAAGAACTCAATAGAGTATAATAGAACAACATGAGAAATTAACTCATACTACCAAAGACAAATTAAACAAAAACGTAGTCATACACATTAATTTGCAATTTGAAATATATTGTTCAGTGTATTTATAAAATTTGTTTTCCAGGTTTGTACGTAGGGTTTAAATAATACAAAAATCTTAGATGTTTTCAAATAGAGGAAATCGAAACGTTGTTAACTTCTCAATCCTTGTTAGTAAAACTTTATCCCAATAAGAAGATATATATTTTAAAGAAAACTTTATCCCAATAAGAAGATATATATTCTAAAGATATATTTTTATTTTATTTTTATTTAGTGTTTTACAAAACTTGGAGACTCTCTCGTTGCCTGAAAAAAGCTTCTTTTATATATATACACTAGTTGGAAAGCCCGTGCGATGCATGGGGCTCCTATTAGGATTATTTGTAAAAATATATTTTTAAGTTAACAAAAAAGTTCAACTATATTTAAACATTGATGAAAAAAAATTCATCGTTGTCATAGTTGATTGATGAATTATTAGTGACCGTAAAAATTTGACATTCAATAGTATTTATAACATCAAGTGATTTAGTTATAATATGTACTTTGTTTTTCTTTGTCGCAAGCACAACTGGTTTTTAATTTAATAAAAACGCTCTCTCTGTAAAGATAGTGCAACTTACCAAAATGAATCCTTAATAACGAAGACAGACCTTTATGAGTCTTGTAATTATATTAACCTACAACAACTAAATAAAACTTAATGATGTTACGTAAAACAATCATCATAATTATATATAGTGTGTTCAAAGAAAATGTTAGATCTCTTAAACATAATTTTACCTTGATTATATATATATATATATATATATATATATATATATATATATATATATATATATATATATATATATATATATATATATATATATATATATATATATATATATATATATATATTTACAATTAAGAGTATTTGCTCCTTATAAACTTCTCGCAACATCAAATTCAAACTGAATTCTATTAGAATTATTAGTCTCTAAAAAACAATCAAAAATATCTGTGATTCTACAAAAAATTCACGGGGCAACATCATTTATTAGTTTTATGACATCATTTAAAATCGTTGACTTACCAAGTTAGTATTTTATGCATTACCATGGTCTGTTAATATAAAACTATTAAATTTAGCAAAAAGTCAAACCATGCTGAAAATGAGAGCAAACAAAATGTTGGGAGTTGATTTAGATGAGGAGTGATTAATCATCGCCCCTCACAAAAGCGCAACAAAAATGTTGGCATTTTGTATTGACTATATCAGTTGTATAACATTCACATATAATTGGATTGTAGCGTTATTATTCTTATAATCTCGCGCGTCATCGGTTTTTAGCAAAAATAGTCTCCCTTGGATGACGTTGTTCTTCACGCTTCTACGTAAAGGTGGCCATTAATAAAAACTGGTTTCAGCACATAAATTCCAACATGATTAAGTGATTGCCCCTGACTCTTATTTATTGTCTGGCGTAGCATAGCCTCAATGTATATTGTCTCTGCTTCAGAACGAAAGGAATCATTGTATCCGAGAAAGTCATTCTTATGCTCAGTTCATACATTTTGCCAACTTTGAAACCCGTAATTATCTTCCTTTCTATTTTAAATTTCCCAAGACGATTGATAATAAGACAATGTCTCTTTAGATAGTCCTCTTATGGAGTTGATTGTAACACCCCCTCATACCAAGGTGCCTTACCAGGACTACCCTACCATGAGAGTGCGTTACCATCTCGGTTGCCCGAGGTTAGTACATATCAAAAGCGTCTGAACTGAGCACATTTATTAAAGTAATGTAAAATGCAAAGTTTACAATATCCAAAACCAAATACTGTCTAATGAAATACAACTTCAAAGTCTTAATAATAAAAGAAAAACTCGCTAGGACTCAGACAGTGATGCTATGACTCGTGGTGGCAATTCTCCCAAGATAATCCCCAAGCTCTCACTAGCAAAACCTGTCAAGCCTGCTCACCATCCCCGAATGGATCACCGCAGATTCCACAAACAACAACGGGGTCAGTACTATGCAACAAACAAGACAAACAAATGCAATACTCGTCTGATCATCATCAACTCCCAATCACCCAATCTCACATAGTAACCGACTACACACTAAAGTGTGTAGCCCTGCCAGATTACCCATCGCAACAGGTAATCCTCGCCGTCGATGGGTGACCGCAGCCGATCCCACCTAGTCCAGGCTCCTCACGAGCGACAACGATCCCCGTCCCTTAATGTGCACATCCCCTCCCGTGGCGGGTTCCACGGAGGGCGAATAGGGTGTGAAGCCACTCCCGCAAGTGACTCCACCATAATCACAATCACATGACATTACCGTCATCTCAATCCCCTCACACCAATACTCACAAAAACAATCTCCATACTACGATGATCAACGAGAAACGATAATTATAACAACATGTCATGTAAAGCACGAAGAACCGAGTAGGAAAACCCTACCTTAGCAATCACAAAGAGATGCAAGCACGGACAATCAAAAAGGCTCCTCTACGAAGTCTTCTCCTATACAATGATCACACAACACAATTACACTTTGTACAATTCCCGACATTCCCTTCCCATATAAATGTACAGTAACCCACAAAGATGCAATAATTGCAAAGATAGAACTTACCAACAATGCAACAAGAACTTATACGCAAGAATCTCCGCAACTATCCACACAAATATGCTACGAAATGCTCAATGAAGGGATTAGGGAATGATTTGGGTATGATTAGGTAACGAGAAATGATAATGCTTTGTGAAAAGTGATATTAGAAACTGACGCGGAAATATAAAATACCCTAATCACTCTTTAATCAAACCGTCAAAATATAACTTCGCCAAACCGGACACTCGGTCGAGTGCAACAACACTCGGCCGAGTGTCCAATACTCGGTCGAGTATTCACTATACTCGCCGAGTATTCCTCAGAACCGAAATAACACGCACTAAGAGCACTACTCGGCCGAGTAGGCTCTACTCGGTCGAGTAGGCTCCAAAGAAGATCCGTAGTGTTACAATCTTTTCCCCTAAAAAGAACTTCGTCCCGAAGTTCACACTCTACTACACACAAGCACAACACCACGACACAAGACTCTAACAATCACATGAGACAACTCCAACAATCACATGAGACAACTCCAAGGAACTACACAAGCATCACAACAAGTTACCCCAAACGCATCTCCCGACACGAATCAAACAAAGCAAAGAAAACACAAAACACTATCGCGACCATCTCCTACCCCCTAAAGACAACGGTTACGTCCCCGTAACCAAACATACCCGATAAAAAGGTTAGGAAAGCGGTCTCGCATAGCTTCCTCGGGTTCCCATGTGGCTTCCTCCACATTATGATTAGACCAAAGAACCTTGAGTAAGACCGTCTCACCCGTCCGGGTCTTACGAACCTTGCGATCAAGAATCTCCTTAGGAATCTCGGCATAGGACAAGGATTCATCAAGTTCGATGTTCTCCATCTCGAGGATGTGCGACGGGTCACTCACATATTTCCGGAGTTGAGACACATGAAAAACATTGTGCACTCTATCCAAAGCGGGTGGTAAAGCTAACCTGTAGGCTACCTCGCCAACACGGTCCAGAATTTCATAAGGACCTATAAACTTTTGGCTTAGCTTACTCTTTTTCCCAAACCTCATAACACCTCGCATAGGTGACACTTTCAAAAGCACCTTGTCACCTACCGCGAACTCAATGTCTCTCGGTGTAAGTCGGCGTAGCTCTTCGACGATCTTGAGTCGCTCTCATCTTTTGGCGAATCAACTGGATTTGCTCAACCATATCTTGAACCAATTGTGGCCCTAAAACCACTGTCTCGGAACTATCATCCCAACAAACTGGGCTTCGGCATTTCCGGCCATACAAAGCTTCAAAAGGTGCCATCCCAATACTTGTATGATAACCATCGGTTGCCGGATGAAAAGCTGTACTCATCTTCAAAGTTGTACCCATCAACTCTTGCAGTTCTTGCCAAAACTTTGATATGAACCTCGCATCACGATCGGAAACAATATCTTCGGAATACCATGTAACCGAACCACATGCTTTCGGAAACCCAATGCAAGCCGCATCTTGGACCAAGTATCCTTCATGGGAACAAAATGGGCTGATTTGGTTAACCGATCCACAATCACCCAAATCATGTTGTTACCTTGTTGCGACCTAGGTAAACCCACAATAAAGTCCATGGAGATCGACTCCCACTTCCACTCGGGCACTGTCAGAGACTGAATCTTACCTTGAGGTCTCCTTTGTTCACCTTTGACCCTTTGGCAGGTCAAACATCTAGCCACAAACTCAGCTACATCTCTCTTTATGTTCGGCCACCAAAAAGTCTTCTTAAGGTCTCTCAGAGCTTGTCACCACCCGGTGAACTGAATAGGGAGTGCAATGAGCCTCGGACAAGATCATTCTCCTTAACTCGCATCGTCGAACACACCATCTCCCATCAAAACGAACACTCCCATCCGGATGTATAGAGAACCCGGAAGTCGCTCCACTCTCTACCTTTGACTTCCACTCCTGGATCTTAGTATCAAGCTCTTGCTTACTTTTGATGTTTTCATACAACTCTAGCTCGATCGTCAAATCCCCGATGGTATTCCCCTCTCGAATCATAAAGATCCCCAATCCGGACATCTCATCTCTCAACTTCAAAGAAGGACATAGCCGTACATAGCGAATGAACGCTCTTCCTACTCAAAGCATCTGCGACAACATTAGCTTTACCCTCGTGATAGATGATCTCCATATCATAATCTCCAATCAGCTCCATCCACCGCCTCTGTCGCATGTTAAGCTCCTTCTGAGTGTAGATATACTTTAGACTCTTATGATCAGAGAACACCTTAAAAGTTGCGCCGTAAAGGTAGTGCCTCCAAATCTTAAGAGCGAACACAATCGCACCCGACTCCAAATCATGAGTAGGGTAGTTCTCCTCATATTGCTTCACCGCCTCGAAGCATAAGCTATCACTCTCCCTCCCTGCATCAAGACACAACCCAAACCGTTCTTTGAAGCGTCGGTATAGACCTCAAAGTTCTCACAACCCTCCGGCAAGGCTAGGATAGGAGGCGTGGTCAAGCGTTCTTTTAAGGTCTGAAACGCCGTTTCACAACTCTCATCCCAAACAAATCTGACTTCTTTCCTCATCAAGGATGTCATAGGCCGTGCTATGGTAGAGAAATCCTTCACAAACCTCCGGTAGTAGCCGGCAAGGCCTAAGAAACTCCGAATCTCAGCAACATTCTTCGGCGATTCCCACTTGGTAACGGCCTCAATCTTACTAGGATCCACAGATACCCCCTTCTTGGATATTACATGGCCTAGAAAAGCCACTTCCTCTAACCAGAACTCACACTTGGATAACTTGGCATAGAGCTGATTTTCTCTCAAAGTCTGTAAAACTAACCTCAAGTGCTCTTCGTGCTCTTCTTTAGTCTTGGAATAAACTAGGATATCGTCGATGAAAACAACCACAAACTTATCCAAAAACGGTGTGAAGATCCGGTTCATCAAATCCATAAAAAGCCTTTGGCGCATTGGTCAACCCAAAAGGCATCACTACATACTCGTAGTGACCATAACGAGATCGGAACGCTTGTTTTAGGAATATCCTCGTCTGCTATCCTCGGTGATGATACCCCGATCTCGCATCAATCTTAGAGAATACACTACTCCACTTAGCCGATCGAACAAATCGTCAATCCTCGGCAACGGATACTTGTTCTTCACAGTAACCCGATTGAGCTCTCTGTAGTCAATGCACAATCTCATACTCCCATCTTTCTTCTTTACAAAAAGAACGGAGCTCCCACGGTGACACGCTAGGCCCGATATAACCCTTGTCTAACAACTCATGTAATCGCTTCTTCAACTCGGCCAACTCTTTAGGTGCCATACGATAAGGTGCTTTAGATATAGGACCCGTTCCCTGCTTAAGCTCCACGCTGAAATCGACATCCCTCTTGGGAGGCAAACTCGGTATTTCCTCGGAAATACATCTTCAAATTCTTTCACCACGGAAACCTCGGTCGTTGTCGGCGGCTCTACTCGGTGATCTCTCACATGACAAAGGATTAAGGGACACTTCTTCCTTAAACATGACTTTAAAGTCATAACCGCTATAAACCTACACTTAGGCTTTACCACAAACCCTCTATAGGACACCTTAACACCCTTGGGACTCTTTAAAGACACTCTCTTCTGTCTACAATCTATCCTGGCATCATACCTACCTAGCCAATCCATCCCGACAATCACCTCAAACCCATCCTTAGGAAACTCTAACAGGTTTACTGGTAAATCTACCCCTCCAATCACCATAGATATACCCTTATATAACTTGAGACACGACACGACTCCCCGAAGGTATGAACACATCATCTTTTACAACCTCAAACTTGCCCAAACCCATGACACAAAGATGACTTTTAGACACAAAAGAATGTGTAACCCCTAATCAAACAAAACAAAGGACGGTACATTATTAACAAGAAAGGTTGATACCCGTCGTTGTGAGTACCAAAGATAAAATTTATAAACTCCTATTAAGACTAACCTAGGCTAGTGGTAACAGGGTCGATCCGCAAGAGAGGCAAATTGTAAATTCTAGTTGTTTTATGATCAGTCAAAGGTAACAATTATGGGGGTTGGTTTAAATTGGTCTATAGCTAAAAGAAAGCAAAAGTAGTAAACTAAGTGAAAGATTTAAACAAATAAAAGAAGGGTACTAGGATGATCGGGTCAATATAGCTTCGGGCAAAAAAACTAAGTCGGTCTCAATCAAACACGGGTAAGGCGGGAAATAAGAGGTCCTCTCGGTCCACTCCTAACAAATAGCATCTCTCGATCTCGCTATAGGTCCCTAATGTCACTAATACTAACTTTCGTCCTGAAAAGCGACTAATGGTCTAAACTATACCTATCTCTCGATCTTAGCACCGTTTAGTCGATTTAATCGATGGTCAAATAACCTACCCTATCTTTCGATCTAATGGGTCGGTCACAAAATAGGTATCTAACTGGTCGCATGCATTCGATTTGTTAAATACGAGATTAAAACCAATTAAAACGAAGGATAACCTTACAAGGTCGGGCCGATCGACCAACAATGTCGATCGATCGATCGACACGCGTTCATCCGTGTTAAATCTAATGCCGCCTATGCCATAAATCTCCTACATCCTAGCACTAGAGAATTAGCTACTCATGATGAAGGTAAAAACAACAATAAAACTCATGACAATTACGGAATTCATACTTAAAATAAATAACAATGATGATGAAACGATAACTGGCTTGGGAACACTAACTATCAATTCTACACTACAATGAAAGCGAAGCAATAAACTAAGATTAGGGCAGAATAAGTACCAGAATTCCGGAGGAAAGATTTAGAACAAAGGCAGAAATTCCAATGCTAAAGTCGATCTATCAAACCCTAATTACTCGGAATATAAACTAAACTATTGTGATGTGAAACTTAATGTATTCTCTCATGCTAAAACTAGATGTTGGTGTTACGTTATATAGCAATAAACGCCACAACTTATTTCTAAAACCTAAAACTCACGGGCTTTGAGATTCACGACTTTCCAATTCTCGTCCTGGTAAAGAAATGGTCGATCGACTAATCAGCCGGTCGATCGATCGCTCCTCAAAGAATAAAGGGCTTCGATCCCGAGCATTGGTCGATCGATGATGGGTCTAGTCGATCGACCGGCCGAGCCGCTAATTGACTTCTTTTAACTCGTGGACTTGTCTTTTGGGCCTTGGATTGCGCACCAAGCTCGTTCCTTAAGCAATTCCTTCACGTCATTTGTAATGCAGATTACTCGGGGCGGATTTGGCTTGATTTCCGTCAATTCTTCACATTTCGCAATAAAGTACAAAATACGGAAGTAGACGGAAATAGGGAGAAATGTAGCATAAACTACACAAATGAGCTCCGAAATGCGTGTAAAAAGAGATGTAAAACATCATATAAATGACACGCATCAAATCTCCCCAAACCAAACCTTGCTTGTCCCCAAGCAAGAACTAGACTCGATCTAATGACCTAATGGAACGAGTTCAATCTCAGAGCGAAATGCAAACTGTAGAGCCTGAACCAGTTTAATGCACAACCAACAATCAATTAGTAATGTGAATCATGCAAACGAATTATAAAGTCGTTAAAAGGTCAACGAACCGTTGATCGTAAAGACTTATCAAATCGACTCTCACCGTCACTCAAATCACTCAATAAGCGCAGGTGATATATATGTAAGATAGAAAGAAGTAAATTTTGTACAGACTCTCACCTAACTGCGACCTATGAAAACATGCCAGCAATGAAGTATGAAAATGACCTCTACGACCGTACATACGCATTCCAACCAAACAGATGACCAATGACACATGCCGAGGTATATATGGGATATGTGAGGTATGGGTAAGAAGAGGCAAAACATATCATGGTAAAGTGGAGGTACAGGTGATCAAGCTAGTACCAAAACGGAACCGAGTGACAACATCCAACTTCTTGCTCAATGTCAAACGAAACGGTGCTATAACAAGCACAAAACTCACAATCTCCAGATGTAAAAATAATCAACTAACTCCCCATAAAATAAGAATAAAACATGGGAGCAAAAATCGCCAAGAGATAAGGATTAAAGTATGCGAATTGACTTTTTCTTTTTTTTTTCTTTTTCTTTCACGAACTTAGTCGATCGACTATATTGGGCAGTCGATCGACTGCCTTGAACAGTACAGAACTCTTTTTTGTTTTTCGAATCATTTTTTTCATCTTTTTCATTTTTCTTTTCTTCTTTTCATCTTCCCAACTTCATCTCAAAAGAGCAATGGCTACCAAAAACGAATAACAATCCCAAAAACCAGACTACTAGCTTGACAGAGGTAGGCTATATGTAGTATGTAGCAAATGGGACAAAAAGGATATTTTTGGCAGTGTGGAGCTTATGGGTAAAATGAGAAAAGGAAACCTCTACCACATGTGTCGACAGACCACAAACCGAATGCATACAGGTATTAAGTAGATCAAATTCATAATTATGCAAATTAAGGAAACATGTCTCATAAGGAGTAACTACTCACAATCCTAGATAAACCGGTCATGAATGACACCGGTTATAAGCTCTAAACCTCAGAAATATGATGTAGCTTGCCAAATTATCAAAGTCAAGTCTAGAGTTCAGCAAATAATTCAACGAAAACTCGTAGATATGCATTTACGATTCTACTAATAACATGTTAATTAAGCAAGGCTCAGGCAAAACAGGTGCAAAATGCAATATCATCCTAGAAATACTACCGTTCCGACTCGACCTATATGCTAAAATAAACGTGCATTTTATGGAAATTTTTGAAATTTTTCAATTTTTTTTTTTGGAATTTTGTATATATGGATGAAATGGAATAAACAATGCAAAACAAAATGTAAACGTGAATGCAAGCAAATGATATGCGACGCAAAACCCTTCCCCAAACCAAATCGCACAATGTCCCCATTGTGCAAAATCATGTAATGAAAGCAAAGAGAAATGGGAATTTGCGAGAAAAGGGAAATAAAAACACAATGACATAAAGTAAAGACTTGGGAACTCACGGGACTTTAAGCGCAGCAAGGGAAACCTCCCCAAGCCAGCGTGAGCTAGGAGGTTTCAGTAGCCAGCAGTGCTACCGATAAGAGTGCTCCCTTAGGTCCGCATATCGACCAAACACAGCAGGGGAAAGGTCGTAAACGAATGCAAGAAGAGCAGGGTCGATCGACCACTTCACTCGATCGATCGACCAAGTGAACAGAAATGAAGCTCCTGAAACCGCAGATCGCCGATCGACCAATGATGCCGATCGATCGATCAAAACACTCATTGCAGTGTCTTATTTCTTCGTAATTGCTCAATGATTTGAGCTAATAAGCTCTAAATACCTGCAAAAGCACAATAATATGCGCCCAAAATTGCGCAAAACCCGGAAGAAGTCTAAAGTACACAAAAATCCTAACAAAACAAAATAAATGCGAAGTTTTCGCGCACACAAAAGCAATAGAAAATAGTTCGAAAGCAATAAAATGAAGTTTATAACGAACTCGATCAATTAATAGTTGATCAAAAAGGACCACGGTATGGCCCACTTCGTCGGCTTCTGGCTACTAGAGGTAGCTTCAATGGTGCTCATCTTATCAGTTGCACCCTTCATAGCTTCGACAGACGGAGAACTCAGCTGATCAGCTTCGTCATCTCCCCAATCGAGGACTTCCTTGGAATCGTCAAGATCCAAATCGACCGTCTCACCTTGGGTCAAGCTCATCTCCTACTTCTTCATCGCTCCCATAGCTCGGGCATCCAAGACCTCCTCTTTGAATGATAGGCTTTGTCGCACTGAGCATCCAACGATTCTTCCTTCCCCAAACCAAATCCCGCATTATTTAAAACAACAAATTCTTCCTCCTTCTTGCTCCCAATCCGGGCGGAGGGGTTAACACAAAGAAGAGTAATAGGGACGGAGTAGTTCGGGAGCACAAAGTACGATTTCTTTTCGTAAACCGTGTTACAAGTGACAGCCACATGGGATCCTTTTTCTTAGCCTACCGGGCAAAAACAATGGAGTGCTTTCCCACTTTGAAAGTCAAAGTGCCTAGACCGACATCGATGACTCGCACCAAAGAGCAGCGAAATGGCCTACCCAAGATGATCGGAATATGGTCATCCTCGTGCATATCAAGGACAACAAAGTCGACGGGGAAGAAAAACTTCCCTATCGGACGGGTATGTCCTCTAGGACTCCTATGGGCTCGACCGCAGATCGGTCGACCATCCGGATCATCATCTCGCAATAGCAAACCCAGTCCGCTTTAAGCTTCCTAGCTAGACTCAAAGGCATTACGCTTATGCTAGCTCCTAAATCACATAAAGCCTTTTCGATAGAAAAGGTACCTATGCTACAAGGGACGGAAAAACTCACGCCGGGTCTTCTAACTTATGGGGCGCAGTGTGAGACAAGTAGGAGCAAGACTCTTTAGTTAATGCAACAGTATGAACATGTTCAAGCGATTTTTTCTTTGACAACAACTGTTTCATAAACTTAGTATACGCTGGCACTTGGTTAACTAATTCAAGGAAGGGTACCTGAACATTTAAGCTACGAATAACTTTCTCGAATTTACTAAAAGATACCTGTTCCTTGGTTGGCACGAGTCTCTCCTGGATACGGGGTCGTAAGGAGCACCTTAGCCCTCTCCTCTAATTCGCGCGCGCCGGCGTCCTTGGACTTAGGCTGAAAGTCCGGCATCTTTTCCTTGTTGAAGCTAGACCCCTCCTCAGACCGTCTCAAATGAGACCCATTGACCGTCATTGGGTCGAACTTCGGAGCCGGGACTGACCCATCAAGACTTTCGGTCTCCGCCCAAAATTTTCGGGGGCGGTGGTACCCCAAACAAGTGGTCTCGTAGATTAGTTGGCATTAAAGGACGAAATTCTTCAATATCAGCAGTGATATTGGTCGATCGACCACCCTCCTCAGTCGATCGACTGGGTTGCACAGATTCGAAGCTCCGAACCGTGTTTCGCCGATCGACTAGGTACTTCATCGATCGATCAAATGCCTGGCGACGCCTTTTTCTTTGATTTGTTCGTTGAAGCTTTCTCTTGGCTTGTTTCCGCTCATCTTTCCCAACAAAGATCCTCAACCATAGCAGGACCGTCAAGGGTGGACCCGCTCCTCAAGGTGATGGCATTTAGGGTCTCCTTTTGTTCGGGTTGAGTGGGTAGGTGTCCGGGAGCTCGAGTGTTACTTTTACTAGCTAGTTGAGCAATTTGGCTCTCAAGTAACTTCATCCCGCCTCTCTTGCTTGGGACTCCTTCAAGAACAGATTCTTCACTCGAAAACTCGAAATTTTGTGATTGTTGCTTCTGCGGCACATAAGGAGGCTTTTGGTATTCTTTGTTGCTTTTGATGCGGAGGTACATATGGTCATGTTCTTGTGTGCGGAGGTTGAGTTGGATTCAAAACATTCTCGGCTTCTCCAACTCAAGTTCGGATGTTGTGGCTCGTAGTAGGTGTTGTTCGCCTATAGTGTTGAAAGGCGACAAGATTCAAAGGGACTAGGCGCTTCTTCGAGACATGGCCCTCAACTCCACACCTTTCACAAAGGAAGGGACCGTCGACACAAAGATTGACTTGGTATATCCCACCCTTAGAGGCTCCTCCTAGCTCATACTTGTCAAATCTCGCGGTGAGAGCCTCAAGTGCAGCAACAGAGGAAGATTCAGCAGCTCTCCTCTGGTTCCCTCTCGAATTCCCATACTCGGCCTTGTGGGTAGCTAGATCGTCAATGATCTTCCACCCCTTGGTTGCTCCCATTTTCAAATAATCTCCCATTGGGTCATGCAAAGATCCAAAATGGCCCTCTGATCATCGTACAACCCATTGTAGAAATGATTGCACAAACTCCACTTTGCAAACCCATGGTGCGGTATGGTTCGCACCAACTTCTTGAATCGGACCCATGCCTCGTGGAAATTCTCATCTGGCCCTTGTTTAAAGCCCGTGATTTGAGCTCTAATAGCGATCGTCCTTGAAGCAGAGAAGTACTTCTTGTAGAACGCCAATGCCAATGTATTCCAATCAGTGATCTCCAGAGCGGTCCTGTCCAAATCTCTATACCATTCCCTTGCGGCATCACGAAGGGAAAAGATGAACATGGTCTCCTTGATTTGATCCTGGGTCACGCCAGCCGGTGGGGGAATGGAGCAGCAGTAGTCAATGAAGGTCTCCATGTGCTTAGCCGCATCTTCATTTGCGCTCCCCAAACCGGTTTCTCTCGACCATAGTAATGTAAGCGAGCTTTGGTTCAAATTTCCGCTTCTCCCGTAATTCGAACCCCTTGTATAAATTGTCTGCTGTCGGCTCAGAAAAGCTAGCTATACTCGCTTCCTCGGCCATGACTGAGATTTCTGGAGAAGTAACTGTCTCGGCCGAAGATGTGGAAACGGGTGAAGATGGTGGATTCTCCTCGAACAGCTCGTTCTCGTAAAAGCTAGAATGAGAACTAGGCTCTTCCAGCTGTTGTTCTTGAAATAATCTCCTCTTAACGTGCAAAGATCTTTCAATCTCTGGATCGAACGGCGAATGGACCACCCTGGGACTGCGCATAAGAGGAAACTACAACAAAATATAAGAATGTTTAAGGAACGGACGTTCCTTAAACTAAGAAAGACTAAAAATAAAAACAACTAAAATTAGGACTATTGCCTCCCCGGCAACGGCGCCAAAATTTGATACCCGTCGTTGTGAGTACCAAAGATAAAATTTATAAACTCCTATTAAGACTAACCTAGGCTAGTGGTAACAGGGTCGATCCGCAAGGAGGCAGTTGTAAATTCTAGTTGTTTTATGATCAGTCAAAGGTAACAATTATGGGGGTTGGTTTAAATTGGTCTATAGCTAAAAGAAAGCAAAAGTAGTAAACTAAGTGAAAGATTTAAACAAATAAAAGAAGGGTACTAGGATGATCGGGTCAATATAGCTTCGGCGGCAGCAAACTAAGTCGGTCAATCAAACACGGTAAGGCGGAAATAAGAGGTCCTCTCGGTCCACTCCTAACAAATAGCATCTCTCGATCTCGCTATAGGTCCCTAATGTCACTAATACTAACTTTCGTCCTGAAAAGCGACTAATGGTCTAAACTATACCTATCTCTCGATCTTAGCACCGTTTAGTCGATTTAATCGATGGTCAAATAACCTACCCTATCTTTCGATCTAATGGGTCGGTCACAAAATAGGTATCTAACTGGTCGCATGCATTCGATTTGTTAAATACGAGATTAAAACCAATTAAAACGAAGGATAACCTTACAAGGTCAGTCGATCGACCAACAATGTCAGTCGATCGACTGACACGCGGGTTCAGTCCGTGTTAAATCTAATGCCGCCTATGCCATAAATCTCCTACATCCTAGCACTAGAGAATTAGCTACTCATGATGAAGGTAAAAACAACAATAAAACTCATGACAATTACGGAATTCATACTTAAAATAAATAACAATGATGATGAAACGATAACTGGCTTGGGAACACTAACTATCAATTCTACACTACAATGAAAGCGAAGCAATAAACTAAGATTAGGGCAGAATAAGTACCGAGAATTCCAGAGGAAAGATTTAGAACAAAGGCAGAAATTCCAATGCTAAAGTCGATCTATCAAACCCTAATTACTCGGAATATAAACTAAACTATTGTGATGTGAAACTTAATGTATTCTCTCATGCTAAAACTAGATGTTGGTGTTACGTTATATAGCAATAAACGCCACAACTTATTTCTAAAACCTAAAACTCACGGGCTTTGAGATTCACGACTTTCCAATTCTCGTCCGGTAAAGAAATCGGTCGATCGACTAATCAGCCGGTCGATCGATCGCTCCTCAAAGAATAAAGGGCTTCGGATCCGAGCATTGGTCGATCGATCGATGGGTCTAGTCGATCGACCGGCCGAGCCGCTAATTGACTTCTTTTAACTCGTGGACTTGTCTTTTGGGCCTTGGATTGCGCACCAAGCTCGTTCCTTAAGCAATTCCTTCACGTCATTTGCAATGCAGATTACTCGGGGCGGATTTGGCTTGATTTCCCGTCGAATTCTTCACATTTCTGCAATAAAGTACAAAATACGGAAGTAGACGGAAATAGGGAGAAATGTAGCATAAACTAAACAAATGAGCTCTTAAATGCGTGTAAAAAGAGATGTAAAACATCATATAAATGACACGCATCAAAGGTACCCCAGAACTACATGAGCATCATCCTGTGCTTCCCGCTTATCCATCATGAAGAGCTTTCCACTATTCTTCTCGTCCTCCACCCCGAATCAAGCGTTGGAGGTACTAGGCTTAGCCGCCGAATCCTGGGTGACATCATATTCGCGCCGTAAGATCCACCACCACTGCGGTTGTAACCGCCCTGGTTACCCTGTCCACCTCTATTGCTCCACGAACCTCCCGGTCGGTTACTAGCATAACTCTGAGTCGGCCCCTGAGAGAAATTTCCTGATCGAGCTCCTGAACCATTGCCGGGCTTGTAGCTCGTGCATTCCCGCCTTTTGTGGCCTATACCACCACAAATTGAAACACGTAAGGTTGGTGTTGTCACTCACAGCCCGACCTCCATTCTTTCCCCAACCACGAGAACCTCCAGAGAAACCAGCTCCACTAGAGAAAGCCTTGGAATGATTGAAATTCCCTTTCTTGTTGGTTGGCTGATTGTTGTTCCCGCTAAATCGGCCTTCCTCTTCTCCGTAGAAGAATCCTCTCCTCGATCTCCCTTGAGAGATCCACCATTCTCTCACTTGACCCGCTCTCAGATACACTTCCTTGAGGTCAGTAGCAACCCCAGCCGGCATACGGCTCACGATCTTAGCAGACAAACCCCTCTCAAATCGGAGAGCCAAACCTCTTTGTCCGAGTTGCAAATCTTCCACATAACGAGATAGCTCCATAAACCGATGATAGTAATCAGTGACCGTCATCTCCTCAGACATAGTGAAAGATTCAAAGTCAGATCTCATCTTGTGTCGGATATGCTCCGGCACAAACTGTTCCCTCATAGCACTCTTCAACCCAGACCACGGGATAGCCCCTTCCTCCTGATAGTAAGCTCTAGCATCATCCTTGACGTTCTGCCACCAAACTGCAGCTTCTCCTCTTAGGTAGTACACTACCTGCTCAACAATCATATCCTCGGGGCACTTAACCATTTCCATGAGAGCTTCAATCTCACGGTGCCACTTCTCGAGCGACTTTGGTTCACCTACCCCGTCATATGTGGGAGGGTGGAAACGAGCAATGTTGATGCTAAGTCGGGGTTGCATCCATCGTCTTCTCGTTTCCTTTTCCCACATTTTTGAGAGCTTCAAGGAGAGCCTCTTGCTTTGCTCAATCATGCGAGCAACTTCCTCAAGAGACATCTCTGAAGCTTGGATCTGCGCGGGAGTTCTTTTGGGCGGCATTTTGAGCTGATAAGAAAGAAAGAAACGTAAACACATGCTCAAAATTTAACATCCCTCCGCCATAAGAACACTCGGCCGAGTGTACATCATACTCGGTCGAGTATAGATAACTCGGTCTAGTACCTTTGCAGATACTCGGTCGAGTATCGACTCCAGAGACAAACGCCGAAACACCAAAAAGAACACTCGGTCGAGTGTAAACACACTCGGCCGAGTGGCCTATACTCGGTCCGAGTACACGCTCATACTCGGTCGAGTAATCACAAACAGATAGCAATTGCTACTTCTTATCAAACAACACTCGGTCGAGTTTTGGCTACTCGGCCGAGTACTCCATACTCTGGCCGAGTGCCTACCCCGCTCGGCCGAGTTACGCTATAAAAAGATTTACTGATTACGATTCCCCTATCATGCTCACTATTCCGCAGCAAATACTTAAGGATTTTAAAACCATGTTATAATCACGTCGGCATGTAATGCATATATTACAACTTTAACACCATATTGTAACCATATCAACATCCAATTTGCACATACGCTAAATCCAACGTTGAAATCACAACCCGTTTCATCAATTACTTCTCCCATCACAACAGTTAAGAATTTCATCACACATATATACAACTATCGACTTTTACCAACATGCATCTTCACATACGTGCACATACAAGGCCTAGTCCTCATCACACTTTCCCCAAGTTACCGGCTCTAGTTAGTAAGGGCCAATGTGCGACTCCGGGACATTTCTTGAGTCTTTGCGGTAGCTCCAAACAACTCTCCCCGGGTTCATTTTAGTTAGACTCCCTAGGTTCATTAAATTCATTTGTTTAGGTGCCGGAATCTTCGGCTCTGATACCACTTTGTAACACCCCCTCATACCAAGGTGCCTTACCAGGACTACCCTACCATGAGAGTGCGTTACCATCTCGGTTGCCCGAGGTTAGTACATATCAAAAGCGTCTGAACTGAGCACATTTATTAAAGTAATGTAAAATGCAAAGTTTACAATATCCAAAACCAAATACTGTCTAATGAAATACAACTTCAAAGTCTTAATAATAAAAGAAAAACTCGCTAGGACTCAGACAGTGATGCTATGACTCGTGGTGGCAATTCTCCCAAGATAATCCCCAAGCTCTCACTAGCAAAACCTGTCAAGCCTGCTCACCATCCCCGAATGGATCACCGCAGATTCCACAAACAACAACGGGGTCAGTACTATGCAACAAACAAGACAAACAAATGCAATACTCGTCTGATCATCATCAACTCCCAATCACCCAATCTCACATAGTAACCGACTACACACTAAAGTGTGTAGCCCTGCCAGATTACCCATCGCAACAGGTAATCCTCGCCGCCAGTGGGTGACCGCAACCGATCCCACCTAGTCCAGCTCCTCACGAGCGACAACGATCCCTGTCCCTTAATGTGCACATCCCCTCCCGTGGCGGGTTCCACGGAGGGCGAACTAGGGTGTGAAGCCACTCCCGCAAGTGACTCCACCATAATCACAATCACATGACATTACTGTCATCTCAATCCCCTCACACCAATACTGTCAAAACAATCTCCATACTACGATGATCAACAGACAACGATGCGATAATTACAACAACATGTCATGTAAAGCACAGTAAACTGAGTAGGGAAACCCTACCTTAGCAATCACAGCAGTATGCAAGCACGGACAATCAAAAAGGCTCCTCTACGAAGTCTTCTCCTATACAATGATCACACAACACAATTACACTTTGTACAATTCCCGACATTCCCTTCCCATATAAATGTACAGTAACCCACAAAGATGCAATAATTGCAAAGATAGAACTTACCAACAATGCAACAAGAACTTATACGCAAGAATCTCCGCAACTATCCACACAAATATGCTACGAAATGCTCAATGAAGGGATTAGGGAATGATTTGGGTATGATTAGGGTAACGTAGAAATGATAATGCTTTGTGAAAAGTGATATTAGAAACCGACGCGAAATATAAAATACCCTAATCACTCCTTAATCAAACCGTCGAAATATAACTTCGCCAAACCAGACACTCGGTCGAGTGCAACAACACTCGGCCGAGTGTCCAATACTCGGTCGAGTATTCACTATACTCGGCCGAGTATTCCTCGCGAACCGAAATAACACGCACTAAGAGCACTACTCGGCCGAGTAGGCTCTACTCGGTCGAGTAGGCTCCAAAGAAGATCCGTAGTGTTACATTGATGTTCCTCAACAATATAACCGACATACCACACTTGGTAGCACATACCATTATGAGTTATGTTAAAAATTCATCATATATACTCTCTTTCCTTCTTAATAAACATTTTCCCCATTGCTTCTCAAGGGTCAAACATCGTTTATAACTTTGACCATTAATATGTTAAAAATCATGGTCAAACTAATGTATTGACGACTCTGCAAAAGCAATACATAGGATCATGGCGAAGAGGATGACATACATTTTGTGTGAAATTCCTAAAAGATAATGAATTTTGCTCTCAAAGTCTAACGGGACTAAAATCAAGGATGTCATACGGGCGAGGGGACATAACGAATGTAGGCTTTCTCATACCCATATAAATTTGAAAAATTACATCCCCTTAGTTATCATAAGTAAAAATTTTCAAAACCATAGATCAACTTGTGTAGATCTTAAAATATTTTGTTCCATATAAATGTTATATTCTCGCTTATTCTATAATTTTCAAATATTTCTGATATTTTATTTACCGATGTCTAGCTAACACCCATAGTGACCCATGGTTGATATGATTTAAAATTTACTTTGAGTCTGAAACTTTATTAATATTCGCTGCATCCAAGACAAAAGAGATATAATTGGACAATTGTGATAGATTTTCTTTTTGATCAAATTTATTTTTTCTTATTGAAGAATTAATAATTTTCTTATATGGAACGCTACATATTTTGAACCAATTTATTCTATTTCTCATGATTATGATATATACGTACTTTGTGTTACAATGTCTCATTGCTAATATTTATTCTGAACCAATAGCTATTTATTTTATTACTCAAGTTTGTAAAATTAAAAATGGAACATGAGATTAAGTCCTATCAATAGGTTCAAAAGTAAGTCAACATGAGCCAAAAAAATTATCAAAAAGAAATTAATTTGATATTATGAAGGTCAAGAGATCATGAAATTAAAAATCTCATATTTAGGGTTTGTTTCGAAACAAATAAGCTTAAATTTATCTGACCAAAATTTCATTTATCTTTTTTTGTTGTAACTATTTGGTGGATAAATTATTTACTAAAATAAGCGAAGCATGTGAGAAATAAGCTACCTGTTTTTTTTTTAATACTTCAATATATAATATTAAACTAGTTTTGTGACCCGTGAAAATCACGGGTTTGACTTTTTTTTGTTGTTTTGTTTTTGGTGTTATGTTCGTGAAAGTGTTTTTCGTCTTTTTCTGTACTTTCTTTTTTACTTGGAGATATATTATAATTAGGGTATTTTGAAATTTTGTGATATGAGTCAAAACTATGTAATGAGGAATGACACCAAAACTCCTAAATCTGTATGATGGTTTGATCTGTCTTAATGAGAACCCCTAAGTTAGTATTCCATTTTAATATTCGAGCATTGTAACCACTAAATTAAACTTACTTAAACTAACAAAAATACTTGATATATGTGAAATAAAAGTAAAAAAGAATAAAATATTAATTGTTTATACCTCGACATTTCACGTTTAGATCCTTGGTAAGTAACTCTGAAAATAAACAAAAATAAATTAGAATCCAATTAAATAGAGTGTAAAAGACTAAACAAAAGTATGCAAATAAAAAATTATTGGTGAATGGAAGTCCCCCCGCCTTTTGTGGTCTTATTTATAATCTTGGATTATATGACTTTTATTGATATCTCTTGAGCTATCGGTTATAATTGATCTAAATAAACCCTCCTAGTGCTAATGATAATGAGAGTTATTGAAATTAAACTTTAATGAATTATAATGAGTTGATGTAAACATCATTTTAATGAGTTAATTTAACCAATTTTTATTTTTTGTCTTTTTAGTTGCCAAGATCATTAACGATAATGGAGTAATGAACAATTTAATGCATATTTTCTTAGAGAGTTTTTTAAGGTTCTTACATAGTCATTTATTTAACCAATTTTTATATTTTGTCTTTATAGTTACCAAAATCATTACTCATGTAGTTATGAAAAATTTAGTGCATATTTATCTTTTTTATTTTTTTTGTCTTTTTAGTTACATTAGTGGTTATGAAAAATTTAGTGCATATTTATGTTAGAAAATTTATAAAGGTTCTTAAATGATCACTTAGTTAGAGTAAGATGATGTCACTTGATGCTTAAGGAATTGCTCAAAATATCATTTTTATGTTATTGTATAGATAATAATAATAATAATAATAATAATAATAATAATAATAATAATAATAATAATAGTAATAGTAATAGTAATAGTAATAGTAATAGTAATAGTAATAGTAATAGTAATAGTAATAGTAATAGTAATAGTAAAAGTAATAATAATAGTAATAATAAGGATAATAATTTATGAATGAATGGATTATAAAAATGTCATGTGAATTAAAATTAAATTATTTAGGTAGCCTCTTGATTGTATATTCGTTTTGTTACCTGTGCAATGCACGGGATAAATATAAGTTTTCTTACTAAAATTTAGATTTGCTTCTTAATACTCAAAAGTGAATAATAATGTTTAATTAAACTAAATGTACAACAAATTCTTGCACAAATCAAGATATAGTAGTATAGTAGTACAAGACAATAATTCCACATTTTGTTTGAAACATAAATAGTTTGATCTACGAAATTAAATATGAGAAAGTGAAAAAAAATTACCCTAATATGAACAAAATAGTTATCCAAAATTTGTTATACAAACTTTACAACTCATTGTCATTTGACACAAAGTACATTTTTTTGTCTTTATCTACTAATAAAACGATACATAATGATTTATTAGTTTATACCTTAAGTTTTATCTTTAGTTTTCGCCTTAGTCTCGTGCCTTTTGATTATCTTCTTTCTTCAAACTACTTGCATGAGGCTCTACCATATCTACATTCACGTGCCTTTGATGATGTTGTAGAGTTGATACACATGTTTTATTGATCAAAGAGAAAACATCAACATGATTACATGACGAAGATTTAACAGAAGAATCGAAATATTCTCACACGTAGCCCATTTAAATTAATCCAGATGAAAAATATAAATTCCAATATAAAGCAAACGATTCATAAGAACGAATAACATAAAAAATTAAAATACTTTATCATACTACAAAACAACAACAATAACAACAACAATAACAATTTCATATAAGAGATATCAATTTTCAGTGTTTGTCAATGGAAAATTTTGCAAGAATCCCAAGGACGTGACCATGCAAGATTTCTTGTACAAAGGGTTTGACATACGCGGAAACACAAGTAACACACTAGGAGCAACGGCACATTTAATCAACGACGCTTTATTTCCAGCGCTAAACACTCTAGGTATAGCCATAGGCCGAATCGACATTGCCCCGTTCGGTCTAAACGGGCCTCATATACACCCTCTCGGCTCGGAGATTTTTGCGGTTTTAGAGGGGACCCTATACGTCGGGTTTGTGACAACTAACAACAAGCTATACGATGCCATCGTTAAAAAGGGAGACATCGTGGTTTTCCCTCAAGGTTTAATACACTTTCAATTGAATATTGGTAAGACAGATGCGTTGGCTGTAGCCGGCTTTGGTAGCCAAAATCCGGGTCGAATTAATATTCCTAATGCCATGTTCGGGACTGCACCAACTATTTTTAGTGACGTTCTTACAAAAGCATTCCAGGTCAATGAGGACGTGATACACAAACTTCAGAATCAGTTTATTGACCAAGACGCTAGTATTGAATCCGGAAGATCGTGGATGAAGCTTATAGCGGAGGCCATATGAATCAGTTTATTGACCAAAATTTTCCATTAACATCTCCTATATGAAATTGTTATTGTTGTTGTTGTTTTTGTTGTTTTGTAGTATGATAAATTATTTTAATTTTTTATGTTATCCATTCTTATGAATAGTTAGATTTATATTGGAATTCATATTTTTCATGTGGGTTAATTTAAATGGCCTACATGTGAAAATATTTTGATTCTTTTGTTAAATGTTCATCATGTTGATGTTTTCTCTTTGATCAATAAAACATGTGTATCAACTCTAAAGCATCATCAAAGGCACGTGAATGTAGATATGGTTGAGCCTCATGCAAGTAGTTTGAAGAAAGAAGATAATCAAAAGGCACAAGACTAAGGTAAAAACTAAAGATAAAACTTAAGGTATAAACTAATAAGTTATTGATGTATCGTTTTATTAGTAGATACAGACAAAAAAATGTACTTTGTGTCAAATGACAATGGATTGTAAAGTTTGTATAACAGATTTTGGATAACTATTTTGTTCATATTAATTAGGGTAATTGTTTTTCACTTTCTCATATTTAATTTCGTAGATCAAACTATTTCTGTTTCAAACACAATGTGTAATTATTGTCTTGTACTACAATACTATTATATCTTGATTTGTGCAAGAATTTATTGTACATTTAGTTTAATTAAACATTATTGTTCACTTTTGAGTATTAAGAAGCACGTCTAAATTTTAATAAGAAACTTATATTTATCCCGTGCATTGCATGGGTAATAAAACGAATATACAATCAAAAGGCTACCTAATCATTTAATTTTAATTCACATGACATTTTTATGATCCATTCATTCATAAATTATTATTATTATTATTATTATTATTATTATTATTATTATTATTATTATTATTATTATTATTATTATTATTATTATTATTATTATTATTATTATTATTATTATTATTATTATTATTATTATTATTATTATTATTATCATCCATACAATAACATAAAAATGATATTTTGAGCAATTTCTTAAGTATCAAGTGACATCATCTTACTCTAACTAAGTGATCATTTAAGAAATTTTATAAATTTTCTAACATAAATATGCACTAAATTTTTCATAACCATGAATAATGATCTTGGTAACTAAAAAGACCAAAAAAAAAAAAGATAAATATGCACTAATTTTTTCTTAACTACATGAGTTAATGATCTTGGTAACTATAAAGACAAAGAATAAAAATTGGTTAAATAAATGACTATGTAAGAACCTTCAAAAACTCTCTAAGAAAATATGCATTAAATTTTTCATTACTCCATTATCGTTAATGATCTTGGCAACTAAAAAGACAAAAATAAAAATTGGTTAAATTAACTCATTAAAATGATGTTTACATCAACTCATTATAATTCATTAAAGTTTAATTTCAATAAATATCATTAATCATTAGCACTAGAAGGGTTTATTTAGATCAATTATAACCGATAACTCAAAAGATATATCAATTAAAAGTCATATAATCCAAGATTATAAATAAGACCACAAAAAGGCGGGGGGACTTCCATTCACCTATAATTTTTTATTTGCATACTTTTGTTTAGTCTTTTACACTCTATTTAATTGGATTCTAATTTATTTTTGTTTATTTTCAGAGTTACTTACCAAGGATCTAAACGTGAATATCGGCGTATAAACAATTAATATTTTATTCGTTTTACTTTTATTTCACATATACCAAGTATTTTTGTTTCGCTTAAGTAAGTTTAATTTAGTGGTTACAACGTTCGAATATTAAAATGGAATACTAACTTAGGGGTTGTCATTAAGACAAATCAAACCATCATACAAACTTAGGAGTTTTGGTGTCATTCCTCATTACATAGTTTTGACTCAAATCACAAAATTTCAAAATACCCTAACTTTAATATATCTCCAAGTAAAAAAGAAAGTACAGAAAAAGCCGAAAAACACTTTCACGAACAATAGACCGAAAAGAAAACAAGAAAAAAAAAGTCAAACCCGTGATTTTCACGGGCCACAAAACTAGTTATGTTTATATTTAATGTTCAGCTGTAATTAATACATATATTTAATGCTGGGTTGACACCGTGACACGTGTCGCATCCACAGCGCTTCAACCCAGTTATATATATATATATATATACTAGATTTAATGCCCGTGCGATGCACGGGCCTATTTATAATACTCTACCGAGTAAAATGTAGTAACTGAAAATGTTAAAACGTGTATAGTTAAAATGCTCGTAAAAACATATCTCAATTTTTTTCTCGCATTTTCTAAGAAAGGTAACAATTTCAACGCATAATGGTGGGTTAGTTACAATTCAAAAGCCATATAGTATCTTCAAATCCTGGATATATATATAATTAACATTGCAAAACACTCTTGAACAACTATATTAAAACTTGTTTGGCACTTGCAAAATCAATAGGTTATATTATTATAACTAATGATTAATATTTGATCTCTTTTCATACCGGTTGAATAAGCTGAATTGAATTTAATGGAATTGAGCTGAGCTAAAAGAACTAAATAGAGTTGAAGTAAAAGTTAATCTGAATAAAGTTAAGCTGAACTGGACAAAGTTGAACTGAACTTAACTAAACTAAACTAAACTAAATGAAAGGAGCTGAACTGAACTGAAATAAGAGTTAATTTGTAAAGAGATGAGCTAAAATGAACTGTATGTACTGGATTGTATGATGCTGAAATTAAGTTCGAAAGAACATGGACTAAGAGCTAAGCTGATCTTAACTAAGTTGAGCTGTGCTGCATGGGGCTGAGCTACTACACATACCTTGCATTGGTGACGCTTTTTTAGGCGTTTTTCGACGCTTTAAAGCGTCAATTTTTTTTTTATCGACGCTTCATAAAAGCGTCAAATTTTGGGCCGTCGGTATTTTTTGACGCTTTTTTTAGTCAATAATTATGACGTTTTTTAGCGTCTTCATTGACTATTGATGCTTTTAATTGTCAACAAATTTGACGCATTTAAGCGTCTGCAGTGATCACTGACGGTTTTTACTGTCAACATATGTGACGCTTTTAAACGTCTTCATGGACTATTGACGCTTTTAATTGTCAAAAAATTTGACGCTTTTAACCGTCGTCAGTGACCATTGATGGTTTTTTTTGTCAACAAATTTGACGCTTTTAAGCGTCTCCAGCGACTATTGATGCTTTTATGTGTCACTCGATGAGACAGAATTAGGCATCACCTATTTATATATTGACACTTTTTATTGTCACACTATATTTCAGCTTATAGAATTTTTAAATTTTAATTTCCTGATAAAATCGTAGAGATTACTTAAATAGACCTATATAAGTACGTAATGGTACTACTAAATCATGAAAAAACACAATGCAATATATATATATATATAGAATGATGTAGTAAGTACGTACGTACCCACGTACTTTTATAAATAATCATATGTTTGATACATATATCGTCTCCATGGTCACAAATACTGCTAGCATTGACAATTAAACTAATATAAGCTAGTACGTACTTTATAGTACGATAAAATCAAAAATACCAAAAGGGGTCCGGATGATAAAAAAATCCAACATAAAATTATCCAAAAAAATCGTAAATAATGCTAAGTAACTAGCTAGACACGGACACTTGATAGTTTGAACGTGGTAGGAGCTTCAATCATGTAGGCGCAATGTCAAAAGGACTTCAATCAACATATGAAGGCGCGTCCTCACCATCTGATGAATTTGAAACCTATAATGGGCAAACAAAATATAATTTATATGAATATGTTTGATAAGTACATATACACGAACTGTGCTTTATATATCACAAAAATGTTTAAAATCGCTTGGGCATTTTGCATACAAAAATGATAACAAAATCATAGGCCAAAATGATTTACACACCATAAAGTAAAGAATGCAGCACCAAAAAAGGAGCGAAAACCGATAAACAAGTCATGTAGGAGGGAGGACATTTAAGGGATAGCAAGTTTATACCGAGTATTCAGAGCTTTCTAGCAATGGTCAAGTAGGTATGATTACATATATTCTATGTTTTGTAAATAAAATTAATGGTTTTTGCGCTAAAATTAATGACGAAAGCAAATAAAGTGTGAACTTTATTTAACATTGAATATATTCTATGTTGGAGAGGGGATTCATATCTCATAAATGGAATTGGTCTGTGGGCGAACATCACTACCTTCGAGGCTCTTATAAATGGAATTCTCAGTAAAAATGACCTATCCAAAGTTGAAACTCATTAAGCAACATAGAAAATAGGTATTGATCAAAGAAAGCAAGCAAGCCTTGTAGCAGCACAAAGACACTGGAGCAATGAACAACTATATAGAAATATGGCGTATTACACAGAGATTAATAAATACCCTAGAAGTGAGGTGGGTTAGTCTGTTTATCAACAAAGTTAGGGACTTCCACACAAATTATCAACAAAATATTCTAGATCTTCTTCCACCTTTTCTCACTTAGAATTCACAAAATCAGTCAGAAGAAGAAATCAGAAGAAGATGGGACTAAGCAACAACATAACAGCAGTACTCAACTTCAAAGCACTCCTATGCTCGTTTTCCCATAATAGCATCAGGTCTATGGCTAGCTTCTAAGCCTGATAATGAATGCGTCCACTAATTCAGGTGGCCTGTCGTGATACTAGGATTCCTGATTATGGTCATTTCTTTAATGGGTTTCATAGGTGCTTACTGGTACAAGGAAGATGTGTTGGGTGTTTACCTTTGTTGTATGGCCATCCTCATCACTTTGCTCCTCATCCTTCTTATTTTCGCCTTCGTGGTTACCTGTCCTGATGGCTCCTACTGGGTCCCTGCCCGCGGTTACAAGGAGTATCATCTGCAGGGGTTCTCTACCTGGTTGAGGGACCATGTTGCTAGTGATGATTATTGGCCTAAGATTAGGAATTGTTTGACTGATACTAATTTCTGTGCTAAGCTTAATACTAGTCCCTATATGGCTTTCCCTCAATACTTCTTTGCACAAATGTCAGATATTCAAACACCTATTCTGTGGCTAAGATATGGCCAAGATGAATATGAATAATACCGTATATACTATATAGAAATATGGCGTATTACACACAGATTAATACCCTTTCCATATCAGGTGGGTCAAATAAAAGGCAAAAAAACGATTGAACCGAAGGAGCATTGATCAAAGAAAGGAAGCCATGCAGCACATAGAAAAGGGAGCAACGAGTAGCCAAAAAAATGTGAGAGCGATAGGTAAAATCAGAAACATGCGAGTCTTACTATCCAATACAGCATACAAGATATACTCACAACAAGACAAACAAGTTCACTTGCTTCAGTATCTCATGAAAACAGTATGGAAATTTATTAGAAGGCTCATTTCTCTTGTTAAAAGATAAAGAGGAAGTAAAATAGTGAAAATACATGTATACTGTATTTGCCATAGTAAAGAAAGTTTTTACATCTAAATAGTGTCATGTTTTAAAACTCATAATGCAAGAGAGTATCAGATAGCTACACATACCATTTGGATAAACCCTCTATTGCTCAAGAAAGGTGCATAGTTAATCCAGGCATCAACTCAACCAACTCAACCTGGGAAACATTCAAACATATATTTTGGATGTTAACTAGCTGTCTAAATTTATACCTTTAACATTCACAACACTATATCATATCATATAAAAACAAGACTTCCTAACATAGGTTTGATATTAAGATCCCTCTCATAATTTTTAGTTTTATGACCTATATTTCTTAAAAATCACAATATAAGAGCAAGTCAGTACTTCAATTATAAGTAACTAAAAAATATCCTAGAATCATGCAGTGCCTTTCAAATAGGACTTATAAGACCGTTATATGGAGTTAGTTTGGAAACGGATCCAAATCATATCATTTACCCATCTACATTAGCTCTCCTCTGGACTTATTGTAATATGATCCATTTGACAAAGTAGCTTTATTCAACTTCTGATTCCTTTCCGTCCATCAAATTCCCGACTTAACCTCATGTGAACCACTTGTACTTTTCTAATACCCCCACTTATAAAACTTACATTGTTTCAGAATTAGATTTTTTAAAGCGAAAAAGCAATGTGAAGGGGAGGTAATACACTATTCGCAAATCTTTGATCAAAGTCAGTACCTGGAAACTTCGGTTGCATTTGCAGCATCAGTCACTATATACAGAAGCTGATCTTGAAGCAGCCAACACCGCTGCCAATACAGCACCAGCATCACATTACAACAACAACAACAACAGGAGGCAGTAACAGCATCAACAGAGCAGCAGCAACAGTATCAACAGCATCAGTACAGAAGCAACATTAGCGGTAGACAGCAACAGTAACTAACTAACTATCGACAGCAATAGGAAGCAGCAGACAACAAACAAAAACAGCAGACAGTAAACAACAAAAGCAACATCAACCCATCTGCACACACACACACACACACACAAACCATCCATGTTAGCTACCTTAAGGCGGAAAATGCATTTGGCTTGTCTTTGTTGTCCGAAAGCATCAAAACTATATTTCAACCCACATGCATAAGAACTTGTTTCCTCAAAACCATATAAGAAACATGTAAACCTACAACAAAAAGGTATCTGGGTAAACAACTTCCTATTTCAATCGATTTTCTTAAGCTATAATTACTTTAGTTCACACATTTTTACCTGAATGATTTTGATGACCAGCGCTCACATCTAAATTCTAACCCAAAAGCAAAAGTTGAGGAATGTGTCAGTCTTGTACGGATAGTAAAATAAAGTTGTGACACACCACAAAAGTGACATGTATACTTCAAAGCATGAATATATTCACCTCAAGTTAACCTGTGTACAAATGTTCCAAATTCTAATTGTTTCTAAATGAATCAAAACACAAAGACATAACATATAGCCTGGAAGTAATGCAAAATCAAGCACATTTATACACAAGAATGGTGAGAGTACATACTTTTCACGAGCCGTAAGAAAGCTGCAATATCATTTGGAAGCAATTCTATACTTATTACTTGGGATTGCTTTATGGTATTTAGTTTCAGGTTCATCCTCAACCATTTCATCATCACCTTCGGATGCTTTAGGTTATGGGTTAGGTCTCAGAGTTAGCCTTTCAGCCCATTTCTTTTTTGCGTTCTTTCACTTCAAGACGAGCCCTATAATAAACCAACCAAACATGAGCCCAACAACGATCAATAAAATCTAAAACGAGCTGACAGCATAGAAAGTTGTACTCTACGCACTACGCCTCACTTACAGTCAGTATCAAGGATGCTCAACTCAAGAAAGAGAGGTTTATAGCAAAATTTACATTGCAAATTGGAGTTTTGCCTTTTTTCTTTAAATTAACAAATTCATTTATGTGAACATATTTACGCTGGAACTGGTGTTACCCAGCTTTACGAAAATACGTGTACCCACACGTTGTGCCCAAACATCATTTAGGAAAGGCTAAATAGCTACAAAGAGTGGTCGAGGGACCAACCAGATTTACAGATAAGCGAGACAATCGAGGCATTGCTCTTGGAAGCTAGTATACTTGTACTTTCATTTTGTTGTCATTGCTCTTGAACAAGAATCAGTCGTGCCAAGTTCACATCCTTCACGCATATAGCCTCTGTCTACCTACAAGATAAGACATAGTCATAGTACCAACTAATTTAATACTCTATAGTTTATAGTAGGAAAAACAAAAAACAAGGTTTGCACAACAAAGATGAATCACACATATGAAACTCAAAACTGACACGAATTCCCCTTTTGAATTCATAGTTCCATCAACATTACGATAAAAAGTGTTCAGTAAAATAATGTTTTAAGTCAAGAACTTCATTTTAACCAATGATTATAGTTCAGTTACTACTCCAGATTTTCTATCTGTATAAGACAAAGTTAAATCACGGTTTCATAGATTAATTCAAAGGAAAAAAAATGAGACCGGCAGCTTACTAATACTAGAGACGCAACCGAATCAATACATGCTCCAAAACCCAGATTTGGTGCCAGAATTCTCCCATAGTGGCTAAATGACGATGCATCTATAATCAAGTTATTAGATACGGAGTAGAATAATGAACAAAAACACAAAAAACACTAGATCTAGGGTTATAATTAGAAAACAAACGAATCTAGGGAAACAATAAATCAATTACAAAAACTAACGCAGCAAATATTATTAGAAACAAACCTTTGTCTTAATTTGTAACTGGGTGATTGAATGAATCACAATTAAATCGATTATTGCTGGTGCAGAACAATTAACGAAGCAGATATTATTGCTAATAATCGACTATTGCTAGTATAATAATCGATTATTGTTGGGAGATTTTTTATTATTGTTGAGAGATAGATTTTTGGTTATCGTTGATAAAGTAGAAAATGGGAGACGATATAGACGAAGATGAACAGAGAAAATGGATTTAGGCGGAATAACCTAACGTGAAATGGATTTTGGTGAATTTTTAATTTTTTAATAATTGCGCCCAAACCAAATTTAAGTACACGTGGATTATGAGGTCGACGCTCTATCAAAGCATCAATAATGAAGCGTCATAAATACAAGGGATGTGTAGTAGTGGCTGAATTGAGTTAAATTGAATAAAATTGAGTTAAAGTAAAATGAGTTGAAATTAAGTCAGAAAGAACATGATCTTTGTGTACTTTAATCTATTTATTTATATAGCACATAAACTATAGTTTAATCTATTTTCATATAGTTAAACATGAACATGGTATGAAAATCTTTCGTCTGATTAGTTTTTTCTTCAAAGTCTTGCAAGATGAATAGATGATAATATATGAGTTCTCCATATTATATCAATGCAAAAGTGATTACTAGATTGCGTACAACAAAACACATACTGTAAAGTTCGGGATTTACAACTGCAAATCCGCATGAATGAAAACTTCTTTAGACATAAGTCACATAACTCAATATTTCTTCTTCATAGTTGAATATATAAAAAACCATACATGTTCTATCTTTTTCACAACGATAATAATAAATCATTATCTTAACTATAAAATACTCTATACTTTGTTAATTATGTTAAAAAAAGTCGTACGGTGTAAAATAACACTATGAAGACGATTGTCCAAATGGTATCGAATTTTAGTGGCACCATTCTTAATAAATAATTTTTTAACTTAAAATTACCTAAGAATGTATGAAGACCGTTGTTGTATATTCCTTCCAAGCAAGAAACTTAGGATTACTTATAGCATGAGTTTGAATGTTGGATGTTTTTTGTGGGAAAAACCTTATGTTGGATGTTTTTTATGTGGAAAACCTCTGTAATTTTTAATTTATATTTGTTATAGCAGAACTTAACTTTTGGTTTGAACCTCGCGTACCACAAACTCTCGAAAATACTCTGATGTCGTAGGAAGTAATCAGTGCATAGCTAGGTCATAGACTCGAAGCATATTGAAAACTCATGAGATTATGACTTTATGTAATAATGATTTCTCTTCGACGCTACCCAGTTGTGCAGTAATTATTGTATGACACGGTCTCGCACTGTAAGACATTCAATTTATATAAAATTATCCTTTTATTTAATTATAACAGTAAAAATGAAATTTATTTTAAGAAAAGCACCGTTTCATAGTGTGAGAATTAAGACTGTCTTATTTTAGAATTTGTGCTTAGTCTTGTAATGAACTTGTATAACCTGTCATGAAAATCGTTGTATATTACACCATGTCAAGTGAAAGGTTTACATGGACACAAAGATACAGGGAAGATAAGTTATACCGTAAACTATACAATGGATTCATATAATAAATGAGTAATTGACTATATATGTTATGAGAGGGTGGAGAAGCACGTTCATGTTTATATACCTACTTACCGAGTAAGGAAGTAAAATTTGGGTTAAATAAACATCTTAGCAGATCACGTATATGACATTATACAATTTGACTAATTCTCATCTTATACTATACTACTACGTGATCTGCTTAAATATTCGTTATAAAAAAAAAATCTATATTCTTCCGTATATGGTTTTACACTTATATAATTGGAAAACGGATCTAAACATACTCTTACTTGATCTGCTCAAATATTCGTTGTAAAAAAAAGATCTATATCCTTCCATTATTACAATTTTACACTTATATTTGAAAATCGGATCGAAACACACTCTTGTTAATAGAAGTAAAGAAGTGAATACTAATAGATCCCGTTCTACACTAAATTTGTGTAAAATTGGCTCACCCTGAGTATTTTTGCAATTCCAATGCTGTCATCACCATGTCAAAGATCCATTAAGACTGCAAAAAAAAAAAAAAAAAAAAAAACTAGATTCAAGTAATGATAATACATCTACGTAAAGCAATACTTGAACAAATCAATATATCATGCACACAAATTAATAAGGGTGTTGATTTACGCAGTACAAATTTTACTCATCGTAGTACACTTTGACCATCTTACCCTTGTCATTTTTCCCTCCCATCTCACGCATGTACTACGTCAAGAAGAAAACGAGAAAAAAAAAAAGCAAACTCTCAACAACACCACTATCACCGTTGACAACTATTTACCACCACCGTTGACCACCCTCCACCACCGCATATTCCCATTGCACGATCACCCTTCCCGTACCTACCGCCGGCGACCACAAGGCTGCATCCCGACGCAACTTTCCCCTGAAGCAAACATTATTCTTTTCTCGCTGCTTTACATCTACACCGCCCTCCGCCTGCGCCACCGCCCTTCGCCTGGGCTACCACCCTCCGCCTGCGCCACCACCCTTGCCTACATCACCCATCCCTAGTCGTACTCCACCCACGCCTATCCCACCACCACCAAACAACCCAGTGAACATAATTTGTAATCAAGACGAACCCTAATTTTTTTAAAAAAAAGTCCAACAAAATGATAGAAACGAAATATAATCTATCCATAATCATGCAATTAACAATTATAAACTAGCTCTACACCCAAATTAACATTTCTAATCGAAGAAATTGGTTGAAATCGAGAGGTTTTTGCCTTTTTGGGTTTACAATGGAGAGATTATGTTGATTTTTAGTTAGGGTATACAAATGGAAAAAAAACGTGTAAAAATTACTACATTAAGTAAAATGTGTACTGCGAAAATAAATTCCGATTAATAATTAATAATAATAACTATTCCTACAAAGAAATAACACATAGATAAAAAAGAAAAAGCTAATGCATGAGGGCATATCCAAATAGTCTACACAATAGAACATGCGTGAAAATTTGGAGGGTACGCATATATTTATATGTGCATATAAATAGAATTTGGTAATTAAATATACATAGTCTTCTAATTGTGGTATAATGGCATGTAAATAGGATTGTAGAGTTGTAGTGATGCTAGAGATATAGTTTTATTTTATGTAGTCTTATTTTATCTCCTCCTATACTCAATATTATATATCTGATCCCAATTCTTTTTTTAATTAAAGTAGTTCGGAAAAAGTGGACTCTCTAAAATCACTCGAAAAAAGCTTCCTTTAATAATATAGATAGAAGATAGATAGATATAAGATGGGCAATGGTCCTCATCAACATACATTCCCAACAAAGTTGACACTCTAATCTTTGTGGTGCAATCCAGACTATGTGCGACAAAAAAGATAACATGATCCATCTCATCTCATACATCTTACTCCCTCCGTCCAAGTTATTTATTTGCCTATTCACTCAATTGTTTATTTTTCTATTTTACGAATGTCTTTGATGAGCTATTTGATCCTCGAGACACAATTTGGTCAATTTGTCATCTAATAATAAGTAAACCCCTCCTCTTTCCTTGATCTTTATATCAAATCAAAGGTAAACAATGATCCGAACATAGGAAATATTAATAGAGTTGCATTATTAATTGCCAGTTTCTTAATAAAGCACATAAATTATTGTAAGCATTTATCTATATTTTGATAAAAAATCTAGATAGATCCTTAAAAAGAAAACAAATAGATATAAATATTGCCATTTTACATAGAAAAATACATGTGCTTCTAACACTTATTCCGTAGTCTAAATTATGAGACGATGATAGTAAAATTCAGTAGTTGATACTAACGCACTATATATATATATATTAGTGGCGCCAGATTAATTACTATCCTTATATTACTGCAATACTTCATATGGCCTCCGCTATAAGCTTCATCCACGATCTTCCGGATTCAATACTAGCGTCTTGGTCAATAAACTGATTCTGAAGTTTGTGTATCACGTCCTCATTGACCTGGAATGCTTTTGTAAGAACGTCACTAAAAATAGTTGGTGCAGTCCCGAACATGGCATTAGGAATATTAATTCGACCCGGATTTTGGCTACCAAAGCCGGCTACAGCCAACGCATCTGTCTTACCAATATTCAATTGAAAGTGTATTAAACCTTGAGGGAAAACCACGATGTCTCCCTTTTTAACGATGGCATCGTATAGCTTGTTGTTAGTTGTCACAAACCCGACGTATAGGGTCCCCTCTAAAACCGCAAAAATCTCCGAGCCGAGAGGGTGTATATGAGGCCCGTTTAGACCGAACGGGGCAATGTCGATTCGGCCTATGGCTATACCTAGAGTGTTTAGCGCTGGAAATAAAGCGTCGTTGATTAAATGTGCCGTTGCTCCTAGTGTGTTACTTGTGTTTCCGCGTATGTCAAACCCTTTGTACAAGAAATCTTGCATGGTCACGTCCTTGGGATTCTTGCAAAATTTTCCATTGACAAACACTGAAAAATAAATGAAACCAAGTTAGTATTAATAATGTTTTTTGACATGGTAATTATATTCAGGCTATAATTTTTAATTACTTAGGGTTTATAAGTCTTATTGTATGAACATATACATTCTCCGTAGTCCATACTAGTCATATTTTTCGTTAACTTTCCAAAACATTATGAAGTAAAAGTTTATATAGATGGAAAGTCAAATGAAGCGTAAATTCTCATTTTTAGACGCCATTTTCGTATGAAGCGATTCTTACGGACTATATGTGACCATTTAAAAGTCCCTAAAATAGTCACTTTTTTCCCTAAAAGAGTGACCATTTGTAAATGGACACATATAGTAGTACGTCCATCCTCAAGTTTTCAAACGAAAATAACCGTATAAAAGAAGACCTACTGAATATCAAGCGTGCATTCATGAAAATATTACTCCCGTAGTTTAATAATAATGAAAGAACAGGGCATGCACCTGAGGAATTATAATCGTCAGCACCAACACAAAAGTCCTGAAGAGGAGAAGGATCAGCTCCATTAACAACGTGAATAAAACTAACAAACGCCATGCAAAAACCAATCATGGCTAACATTATTGTATTCTTCTCCATATTAAATTATTATTATGTTAATATAAAATAAAATAAGTTGTTGTGATTATTAGTTCAGAAGGAGACTCATTTTTATAGTGGCAAGTTCCCTTACTTAAGAGGTAACCAACCACCAAATTTTGTACAACTATCATTATTATCATTTGTATCATTTGTGCAACTATCGTTATTATTATCACTGTATCATTTGTACGTCTAAAACGTGAATCACAAAATCTCATTTGTGACGGCACGTATCCGTCATTTTGGAGTGACGGATACCATTTTTCCTCACAAATGACCCAAATAGAGGAGAGAGAAACACATGGGGTGCTTCCCCCTTGTCCCCCCTATTCGTTTTGTGGGTGGCATTATCAATCACTTATCTCATTTGTGGCATTTTGACAGACTATCATTTGTATGTCTAAAACGTGAATTGCCTGCACCTTTGTTTGCTTATGTTTATGGGAGATTTTTTTTTATCTCGGACTTTTCTCAACCACCCCTGTTAATCTGTTATTATTAGCGGAGATTAATTTTTTGGTTGGGAGCTCCAGGCCGTATGATAGTTGGGGACCGGACCGTACCCTACGAATTACCACTTATTCACATTAAAATTAAAATAAATTATTTGGACTATTTTCTTCTTTTCAAAAAGTCGAAACTTTGTAGGTATTTTATGATCAAACGTAACCACAATGATCCAAATTCCCAAATTAGTTTTTTACAACTTATGATAACTTGTTTTCCAAAAGTGGTCACATTTGACTGTAAAATGGTCTCAAAATGCCATTTTTTTATAAAATACCAAAATGGCCCGTCTTAAGAAGACCAACTCTAAACTTAATTGTTTTATAGTGGAGTAAATTTTTACAACATTATTATGAATAAGAGGTATTCGCTATTCATATTAACATGCCAAGAAAGATTGTCATATTTATAGCGAACGGTTAATGCCCAGGGGCGAATCTATAAGGGTGATGGGGGTGAACTCTCACCCTCATTAATTTTAGAAAAAAAAAAAATTAAAACAATTAAAAAAACTATTACCAATTGTATTTTAGTGATGAAGATGAGCAGATGATAGAGGAGATGCAAGGATTTTATTTTATTGATCGTTTTCTGGGTTTGGGTCGCGACTTTTTGTAATATTATTTATTGTTTAGTGCAGGACCGTCTCCGAGATTTCGGGGCCCTGTGCAGAATTTTGAAACTGGGCCCCGATACCACTATTATTTCCGTTAATGCTTGTATATAAATTTAATTTATTTTATTACAAGATCTATTTTTGAATGTACGGGAACGATAGTTCATTTCTTTCATATTATTATACAAATATAACGTAAATATTCTATTAATATGGTTTTCTAGACAACTTTGCGTATTAGAAAGAAAAAAAAGATTCAAGAAATAAAGCAAACATGCTTAAATGATGTTAAACTAACAAATATGGGATATAGTCATAACTCCGTCATTAAATGTAATCTTAAAATTTAAAAAAAAAATCAAAAAAAGTGTAGTTATGGAGAATTGAACCTGGATGCATGAAGATGGAAAGCCCAAAAAAAACACATGCTAAACCATTGTGCCAGTGTATATTTCATTGAATATTAACCTCACTAATTACCATATATTCTTAATTTAACTTTATTAGGCCCCCAAAAATCGGGGCCCTGTGCGACCGCGCGGCCCGCACACCCTAAAAGCCGGCCCTGGTTTAGTGGTGGGACCGTGGAGATGTGGCTTATGGGTAGACAAATGGATCGTGTTTTTTTTTTAACTAGGTATTCGGGCCTTTTCGAACTAGCTTTATTTAGTATTAAAATTTATTTTCAATTAATAAAACTATTTAAAGTTGAATAATCATAAATTTATCATTAATATATTTTTTTTATAACATATCTTAAAGTTACGATCAAATAAATTATGAGACAAATTCACTATTCCTGCTATTTATATTTTACTTAAATTGATTAGCTAATTTTTTATCATAAAAACCGTGCAGATCAAATTTGTGCATATTGTGAGCATTTCAATTTTATGAATATATCCAAATAAAAGATTAATTATATCCATTTATAGTTCAAGATACAGCTATAGAATAGACTATAATAATAAACCCTAAGTATTCTTAAACTTTACGCGGAAAAATTTGGAGATTCACCTATTACTTTAGTAGATAGGGGATTACTACATCGACCGAGGTTTTTATCATACTATTAAGTATTAATAACGTTGTTTTACCCATATTAAACATAATATAACATTAAAATATATATAAATAAAAATATAGCCAAAAAATCTTGTAAAACAAAAATCGACCGCGACGAGCATTTTGGTCCGCGACAAGTGGTTTGGGAGCGATTGCATGCCACCGCGATCGCGACCGATACCGAGATTTAAAACCCTGACACCCGTCACCCCCGTTCTATAAATCCTAGATTCGCCACTGGCTGTGTGGTCTACCTCCTGAAAGAGAGGACGACTGATGAACCAATCCGTGAATAACGATATTGTTAATCAGATTACTAACATTCCAGTGCCACATAATGATATTCCGGATACCCTCATTTGGGGGTTGTCCGTAGATGGAAATTTCTCTACCAAAACAGCAACTTGGTTATTATGTAAGGATTTGTCGTCACTTCCCAATCAAAAATATAATTTATAAACCTAATTAAAAGTAGTATTTATTCGGGTGTCGAACACAAAGATGGCGGGGGGTGTATACTTAGTCCGTTTAAGTCCTATTTTAGTCAAACAAAAGTAAGAGGTTGATTAAACTGTAAACTAAGATGCAATAAGGTATAAAATTTAAACTAAATGAAATTGTTTTTTTAATTAATAAGGGGAGGCTAAGGTCTTTGGGTTCACAAAGGGTAATTAGGGGAGAAACAAGGTCTAACAAGAGAAGGGTAATAATAGTGGTCAAGAGTTTAAGACTAACTAGTATTGGTGCCCGGCTTCGCCCGGGCTACCTCTACTTACCATTAACTTTTTTTTTCATTAAATAAAATTACTTAAAGTTGCATAACCCATAAATTCATCATTAATATATTTTTTTATAAAATATCTTAAAATTACGATGTAATAAATTTTGAGACAAATTCACTACTCCCGCTATTAATATTTTACTCTTATTAATGAAACAATAGTAATAACATTTCACACGCTTGCCCGTAATCATTGTTAATTTCACTACTCCCTCCGTAATTATTGTTATTCTTGTCACTCTTTCGCATTAATATTGATAATTTCACTAATACCGCCGTAATTATTGTTATTTTCACTATTTCCGCATTAATATTAATTATTTCACTACTCCCGTTGTTTCTACCACTCCCACTAATCTCGTTGATAATATTGTTACTTTTATTATTCAAATGAGTGATTACTATCATATAACTATATCCAATGATACTTCAATTCTTTTCTTTACTTGTGAAATTACTTTCACTACTTAGACATGCAATTTTAAGAGGATTATATATTTATATAAATATATTACATATATGCATTAAATCAAATCGAAAGAATTATGCAATATTATATATTATGGAATCTAACTTGAATTATTTATAACCTACTTATTATATTTTTGTATGCTAAATAATTAATATATCTATATATCTAATAAACTATAAAGTTTAATAAAATTGTATAGATTTTAAATTTAATATATAATTTTATGATGATAATAATTAATACCATAAGTGTGCATGTTTATACTAATTAATTATTTTATTTTAAGAAAATTGACTATCTTCTAGTTTTCTATAAATATTTAGCAAAATTACCAGACATCTCCTTTCTTTTACTCTCCTTGAAATTGACCATCTTAATTAATTATTTTATTTTAAGGAAATTGACCATCTTAATTAATTATTTTACTTTAAGGAAATTGACCATGTTTAGGAAAATTACCAAACTTCTATATAATTTAATTTTAACCCAAACTATATAATATTTGCATTGAGATCCCTAAATCGGGTCCATCACACGGTGTTAGTGATTTAAAACTATATAGTATAATTAATTTGTATAACTTTATTTAATTACATTGAAGTCCCTTGGTTTCTGGATTTAATATATAGTATTGATTTCTTAGTCACCTTAAGAAATATATGGCCGTATAGGCTAAGGTCAACTTAAGCAAAAAAGTTGTTACAATTAACGATATAATTAGTAAAAATATAATTTAAAATTTTAATATCCTCTCAGATCTGGACAGATATCCAATCATCACCGAGAATTAATTTGGAGCAAAAATTTCCTAAGAACTATCTACCGGCCGCCATTTCATTTTCGGAAGGTGGCAATGATAGGCTACCATTTAATTTCCGTTACCACAAGTTCGTTTTTATGGCCAAATTATCATCATAATATCATAATAGAACGTAGCCTTGAATCGAATCGCCAAATAAATTATTTACGATAATAACAAATTCATAATTGGAATAATGGGCTAACATCCATTCACAACAGATTCCAATGAGCCTACACTTTCTCATAATCACCAATCAACAATCGTGCAAGTCCAGAAAAAACCTGATGTAATTAAAAGACGATTTGAAAGTTTATTACTATGGAAATAAATTTTACATAAGATAAAATTCGAGTCAACTAAACAAACTTGGTCGGGTCGCTCCCTACCTATGTGGGTGTCGGGTCGGATCCATGTGGGTCAAATGAGGTCAAACACACGTGGATCAATTCGGGTCAGACCCATGTGGTTTAAGTCGGGCCAGACGCATATATTAGGGTTAGAACCATTAATTTCAACTCGATTCAGCTTGACTCAATTGTTTCGGGTCAAGTAGGACCCGAGATTAATTAATTTCACAGATCACTTTACGAAATTATAACATTTCATAAATTAATTTATTAAAATTACAAGTAAAAAATCCTATTTACTTAAATTAATTAATTTAAAATTCCATATGTGAAAAAAAATAAACAATTGCCAATCAACAAGAAAACTCAGATCTGAGTATTGAGAGCATTAAATGTCGATGCTCTTATTCAAACGCCCGATCAATTACAGGCGAAAACGGCAAGAGAGAGAAGTAAAACGTTTTTCACTAAAAAACATACCGATAATGTCAGTAATGTCTTTTCTCAATTGAATCCTCCTACTACACCACTTAGCTCCACCACTACAGGTATATATCTATCTCTATTTGTTATATATCATAGTTAGTAATGCGCGTTAACATTTTAATTCATAATTGTTTATAATAACGTGATTTAGGAGGTATATGTAGTCTAACCGACGTTGTTGAGCGATTGGTAAGAGATCTATGTGTCGAGTATGCTGAACCTTTAAATGAAATTCTTCCTTCTATAACTCCAAATGAAGAAAGACCAGGTCGTTATGTAATAAACTTATCTTATTCACGTGGAGACTGTTCACAAACTCAAGAAAACTCATCCGTTGACTTTAATTAATGACGGTAAGTATATTTTAAATATTTTCTTCGGTATTTTGTGTTAGTAAATAATTGAATTTGTACATAATAATTATTATGTATAAACTTTTAACGTATAATTTTAATATATTATATATCATGTTATAACACCGAATTCGTACATTAATATCACGGATTTAAAACATGTGCAAGTGTTAAACCCTTATATGTTTTGTACGTGTTTTAACCTGTTATCATTATAAAACAAATAGAGTATAAAATATTCATGTATTTTGATTTACATTTTTAAATGTTAATAATTATATCAATGATCTTAAAAACATATCCGTGCAATTTTGCACGGGTTGAAAACTAGTAGTTTTTAATATTTATTAGTCTTTTTGTAATACTACTATCTCATAGAACTATTATTATACTCGTATTATATACTCCCTCCATTCCTCTTTACGATATTAGTTAGGAAATTTTGTCTTTTTTATATTGTTTTTCTCACCTCTTAGTTTTAGGTTAATAATTTTTTGTAATATTTCGGTATTGTGTAAGTGTAAGGCTAATGATTTTACAACATACTTGGCATGACCATTCTAAATAATTAACTCGATAACAACACACCCGAAAATGACTCCGCATCTCACCCGACTTGAACTCTTAAAATTCTAAATGACATGATCCAACTTGACCTAACATGCGCCCGACTCGCGCGACTTGAACCCGTTTGCTAGGTTTACTTGTAGGCATGAGTACTTGCATGGATACAGAGGTTCGACTTTAAAGTTACCGTTAACTAATGATGGTGGAATTCTGGATAAAAGAACACATATAACTATATAAGAAAGGTTGGGCATGAGTTTTTAACATAATAAAGCATCTGGTTTTACCTAATTTGGGTATTAAATTTGTCGAACAAATATAACATTCTAAAAGAGCAAAACCACCTTAAATGTCAAAACGACACTGAAAAACCGTTAAGAATAATAGATAAATATCATTACTATAATAATTGATAAATAAATACCGCGAACAACGATAACAAAGAAATAATGAATCCGAGTGATACGAAATCCAACTGACTTCATAAGTGACCTGAGTCGTGTTACTCAATAGGCATTGTGTCCCGAAATTGATAAAAAAAGAACCTATGGTTTCAATAATATAATACAGTACAAAGTATGTTGGCTAATATTATGAGTTCAAGTCCTGTTTGTCAATAAACATGATTATATGATTTTCTTATTGGAAAATATATCAATATCTCAAATAAAAACCATTGGTTCACCCTGCATTAGAATGAAGAAAAGTAAAAGAAATAAAAAATTATAATTAATGAAGTTTATGGTTTCTGTGAAGCGGTTAATCTCCCTTAAAAACGGGTCAAAGTAACATTCCACATGTTAGTTTGAGAGTTTTCAAGGTTGGATCTCGGAAGCAAAAATAATACAATTAATTTCATAGCTTGTGTGAGATAAATACCAAACATTATTAAATATAAAAATCGTAGACCATTATAAGAATGGTCCCAAATCACAATGTAGTGTCAAACAATATTAAATAAACGAAATATGTTGTCTTCCAACAAAATATCTGAAAAACATGGAAAATAATCGTTAGAAAAATACTAACTTGATTAAGAACTCAATAGAGTATAATAGAACAACATGAGAAATTAACTCATACTACCAAAGACAAATTAAACAAAAACGTAGTCATACACATTAATTTGCAATTTGAAATATATTGTTCAGTGTATTTATAAAATTTGTTTTCCAGGTTTGTACGTAGGGTTTAAATAATACAAAAATCTTAGATGTTTTCAAATAGAGGAAACTGAAACGTTGTTAACTTCTCAATCCTTGTTAGTAAAACTTTATCCCAATAAGAAGATATATATTTTAAAGAAAACTTTATCCCAATAAGAAGATATATATTCTAAAGATATATTTTTATTTTATTTTTATTTAGTGTTTTACAAAACTTGGAGACTCTCTCGTTGCCTGAAAAAAGCTTCTTTTATATATATACACTAGTTGGAAAGCCCGTGCGATGCATGGGGCTCCTATTAGGATTATTTGTAAAAATATATTTTTAAGTTAACAAAAAAGTTCAACTATATTTAAACATTGATGAAAAAAAATTCATCGTTGTCATAGTTGATTGATGAATTATTAGTGACCGTAAAAATTTGACATTCAATAGTATTTATAACATCAAGTGATTTAGTTATAATATGTACTTTGTTTTTCTTTGTCGCAAGCACAACCGGGTTTTTAATTTAATAAAAACGCTCTCTCTGTAAAGATAGTGCAACTTACCAAAATGAATCCTTAATAACGAAGACAGACCTTTATGAGTCTTGTAATTATATTAACCTACAACAACTAAATAAAACTTAATGATGTTACGTAAAACAATCATCATAATTATATATAGTGTGTTCAAAGAAAATGTTAGATCTCTTAAACATAATTTTACCTTGATTATATATATATATATATATATATATATATATATATATATATATATATATATATATATATATATATATATATATTTACAATTAAGAGTATTTGCTCCTTATAAACTTCTCGCAACATCAAATTCAAACTGAATTCTATTAGAATTATTAGTCTCTAAAAAACAATCAAAAATATCTGTGATTCTACAAAAAATTCACGGGGCAACATCATTTATTAGTTTTATGACATCATTTAAAATCGTTGACTTACCAAGTTAGTATTTTATGCATTACCATGGTCTGTTAATATAAAACTATTAAATTTAGCAAAAAGTCAAACCATGCTGAAAATGAGAGCAAACAAAATGTTGGGAGTTGATTTAGATGAGGAGTGATTAATCATCAGTTCCCCTCACAAAAGCGCAACAAAAATGTTGGCATTTTGTATTGACTATATCAGTTGTATAACATTCACATATAATTGGATTGTAGCGTTATTATTCTTATAATCTCGCGCGTCATCGGTTTTTAGCAAAAATAGTCTCCCTTGGATGACGTTGTTCTTCACGCTTCTACGTAAAGGTGGCCATTAATAAAAACTGGTTTCAGGCACATAAATTCCAACATGATTAAGTGATTGCCCCTGACTCTTATTTATTGTCTGGCGTAGCATAGCCTCAATGTATATTGTCTCTGCTTCAGAACGAAAGGAATCATTGTATCCGAGAAAGTCATTCTTATGCTCAGTTCATACATTTTGCCAACTTTGAAACCCGTAATTATCTTCCTTTCTATTTTAAATTTCCCAAGACGATTGATAATAAGACAATGTCTCTTTAGATAGTCCTCTTATGGAGTTGATTGTAACACCCCCTCATACCAAGGTGCCTTACCAGGACTACCCTACCATGAGAGTGCGTTACCATCTCGGTTGCCCGAGGTTAGTACATATCAAAAGCGTCTGAACTGAGCACATTTATTAAAGTAATGTAAAATGCAAAGTTTACAATATCCAAAACCAAATACTGTCTAATGAAATACAACTTCAAAGTCTTAATAATAAAAGAAAAACTCGCTAGGACTCAGACAGTGATGCTATGACTCGTGGTGGCAATTCTCCCAAGATAATCCCCAAGCTCTCACTAGCAAAACCTGTCAAGCCTGCTCACCATCCCCGAATGGATCACCGCAGATTCCACAAACAACAACGGGGTCAGTACTATGCAACAAACAAGACAAACAAATGCAATACTCGTCTGATCATCATCAACTCCCAATCACCCAATCTCACATAGTAACCGACTACACACTAAAGTGTGTAGCCCTGCCAGATTACCCATCGCAACAGGTAATCCTCGCCGCCAGTGGGTGACCGCAGCCGATCCCACCTAGTCCAGCTCCTCACGAGCGACAACGATCCCTGTCCCTTAATGTGCACATCCCCTCCCGTGGCGGGTTCCACGGAGGGCGAACTAGGGTGTGAAGCCACTCCCGCAAGTGACTCCACCATAATCACAATCACATGACATTACTGTCATCTCAATCCCCTCACACCAATACTGTCAAAACAATCTCCATACTACGATGATCAACAGACAACGATAATTATAACAACATGTCATGTAAAGCACAGTAAACTGAGTAGGGAAACCCTACCTTAGCAATCACAGCAGTATGCAAGCACGGACAATCAAAAAGGCTCCTCTACGAAGTCTTCTCCTATACAATGATCACACAACACAATTACACTTTGTACAATTCCCGACATTCCCTTCCCATATAAATGTACAGTAACCCACAAAGATGCAATAATTGCAAAGATAGAACTTACCAACAATGCAACAAGAACTTATACGCAAGAATCTCCGCAACTATCCACACAAATATGCTACGAAATGCTCAATGAAGGGATTAGGGAATGATTTGGGTATGATTAGGGTAACGTAGAAATGATAATGCTGTGAAAAGTGATATTAGAAACTGACGCGGAAATATAAAATACCCTAATCACTCTTTAATCAAACCGTCAAAATATAACTTCGCCAAACCGGACACTCGGTCGAGTGCAACAACACTCGGCCGAGTGTCCAATACTCGGTCGAGTATTCACTATACTCGGCCGAGTATTCCTCGGCAGAACCGAAATAACACGCACTAAGAGCACTACTCGGCCGAGTAGGCTCTACTCGGTCGAGTAGGCTCCAAAGAAGATCCGTAGTGTTACAATCTTTCCCCCTAAAAAGAACTTCGTCCCGAAGTTCACACTCTACTACACACAAGCACAACACCACGACACAAGACTCTAACAATCACATGAGACAACTCCAACAATCACATGAGACAACTCCAAGGAACTACACAAGCATCACAACAAGTTACCCCAAACGCATCTCCCGACACGAATCAAACAAAGCAAAGAAAACACAAAACACTATCGCGACCATCTCCTACCCCCTAAAAAGACAACGGTTACGTCCCCGTAACCAAACATACCTGATCAAAAAGGTTAGGAAAGCGGTCTCGCATAGCTTCCTCGGGTTCCCATGTGGCTTCCTCCACATTATGATTAGACCAAAGAACCTTGAGTAAGACCGTCTCACCCGTCCGGGTCTTACGAACCTTGCGATCAAGAATCTCCTTAGGAATCTCGGCATAGGACAAGGATTCATCAAGTTCGATGTTCTCCATCTCGAGGATGTGCGACGGGTCACTCACATATTTCCGGAGTTGAGACACATGAAAAACATTGTGCACTCTATCCAAAGCGGGTGGTAAAGCTAACCTGTAGGCTACCTCGCCAACACGGTCCAGAATTTCATAAGGACCTATAAACTTTTGGCTTAGCTTACTCTTTTTCCCAAACCTCATAACACCTCGCATAGGTGACACTTTCAAAAGCACCTTGTCACCTACCGCGAACTCAATGTCTATGCGGTGTAAGTCGGCGTAGCTCTTCTGACGATCTTGAGCTGCTCTCATCTTTTGGCGAATCAACTGGATTTGCTCAACCATATCTTGAACCAATTGTGGCCCTAAAACCACTGTCTCGGAACTATCATCCCAACAAATCGGGCTTCGGCATTTCCGGCCATACAAAGCTTCAAAAGGTGCCATCCCAATACTTGTATGATAACCATCGGTTGCCGGATGAAAAGCTGTACTCATCTTCAAAGTTGTACCCATCAACTCTTGCAGTTCTTGCCAAAACTTTGATATGAACCTCGCATCACGATCGGAAACAATATCTTTCAGAATACCATGTAACCGAACCACATGCTTTCGGTAACCCAATGCAAGCTGCATCTTGGACCAAGTATCCTTCATGGGAACAAAATGGGCTGATTTGGTTAACCGATCCACAATCACCCAAATCATGTTGTTACCTTGTTGCGACCTAGGTAACCCCACAATAAAGTCCATGGAGATCGACTCCCACTTCCACTCGGGCACTGTCAGAGACTGAATCTTACCTTGAGGTCTCCTTTGTTCACCTTTGACCCTTTGGCAGGTCAAACATCTAGCCACAAACTCAGCTACATCTCTCTTTATGTTCGGCCACCAAAAAGTCTTCTTAAGGTCTCTCAGAGAGCTTGTCACCACCCGGTGAACCGAATAGGGAGTGCAATGAGCCTCGAGACAAGATCATTCTCCTTAACTCGCATCGTCGAACACACCATCTCCCATCAAAACGAACACTCCCATCTGGATGTATAGAGAACCTGGAAGCTGCTCCACTCTCTACCTTTGACTTCCACTCCTGGATCTTAGGATCAAGCTCTTGCTTACTTTTGATGTTTTCATACAACTCTGGCTCGATCGTCAAATCCCCGATGGTATTCCCCTCTCGAATCATAAAGATCCCCAATCCAGACATCTCATCTCTCAACTTCAGCAAGGACATAGCTGTACATAGCGAATGAACGCTCTTCCTACTCAAAGCATCTGCGACAACATTAGCTTTACCCTCGTGATAGATGATCTCCATATCATAATCTCCAATCAGCTCCATCCACCGCCTCTGTCGCATGTTAAGCTCCTTCTGAGTGTAGATATACTTTAGACTCTTATGATCGTGAACACCTTAAAAGTTGCGCCGTAAAGGTAGTGCCTCCAAATCTTAAGAGCGAACACAACCGCACCCGACTCCAAATCATGAGTAGGGTAGTTCTCCTCATATTGCTTCGGTGCCTCGAAGCATAAGCTATCACTCTCCTCCCGCATCAAGACACAACCCAAACCGTTCTTTGAAGCGTCGGTATAGACCTCAAAGTTCTCACAACCCTCTGGCAAGGCTAGGATAGGAGCTGTGGTCAAGCGTTCTTTTAAGGTCTGAAACGCCGTTTCACAACTCTCATCCCAAACAAATCTGACTTCTTTCCTCATCAAGGATGTCATAGGCCGTGCTATGGTAGAGAAATCCTTCACAAACCTCCGGTAGTAGCCGGCAAGGCCTAAGAAACTCCGAATCTCAGCAACATTCTTCGGCGATTCCCACTTGGTAACGGCCTCAATCTTACTAGGATCCACAGATACCCCCTTCTTGGATATTACATGGCCTAGAAAAGCCACTTCCTCTAACTTAACTCACACTTGGATAACTTGGCATAGAGCCGATTTTCTCTCAAAGTCTCAGAAACTAACCTCAAGTGCTCTTCGTGCTCTTCTTTAGTCTTGGAATAAACTAGGATATCGTCGATGAAAACAACCACAAACTTATCCAAAAACGGTGTGAAGATCCGGTTCATCAAATCCATAAAAGCTGCTGGCGCATTGGTCAACCCAAAAGGCATCACTACATACTCGTAGTGACCATAACGAGATCGGAACGCAGCTGTTTTAGGAATATCCTCGTCTGCTATCCTCGGTGATGATACCCCGATCTCGATCAATCTTAGAGAATACACCACTCCACTTAGGCCGATCGAACAAATCGTCAATCCTCGGCAACGGATACTTGTTCTTCATCAGAACCCGATTGAGCTCTCTGTAGTCAATGCACAATCTCATACTCCCATCTTTCTTCTTTACAAAAAGAACTGGAGCTCCCCACAGTGACACGCTAGGCCTGATATAACCCTTGTCTAACAACTCATGTAACTGCTTCTTCAACTCAGCCAACTCTTTAGGCGCCATACGATAAGGTGCTTTAGATATAGGACCCGTTCCCGGCTTAAGCTCCACGCTGAAATCGACATCCCTCTTGGGAGGCAAACTCGGTATTTCCTCAGGAAATACATCTTCAAATTCTTTCACCACGGAAACCTCAGAAGTTGTCGGCGGCTCTACTCGGTGATCTCTCACATGACAAAGGATTAAGGGACACTTCTTCCTTAAACATGACTTTAAAGTCATAACCGCTATAAACCTACACTTAGGCTTTACCACAAACCCTCTATAGGACACCTTAACACCCTTGGGACTCTTTAAAGACACTCTCTTCCATCGTCTACAATCTATCCCGGCATCATACCTACCTAGCCAATCCATCCCGACAATCACCTCAAACCCATCCTTAGGAAACTCTAACAGGTTTACTGGTAAATCTACCCCTCCAATCACCATAGATATTGTAACCCTACGGATTTTCCTTGGTGACTACTCGACCGAGTAGAACCTACTCGGCCGAGTAGTGCTGAGGGTGTGTATTGTTTTGGTTCTGCCGAGGAACACTCGGCCGAGTAAAGTGAACACTCGACCGAGTATGGGACACTCGGCCGAGTATACACTTACTCGACCGAGTGTCCGGTTTGGCGAAGTGTTATTTCGACGGTTTGATTAGGGAGCGTTTAAGATTTATTTTATATCCGCGTCAGTTTTCAAAATATCATTTCTACTTCATCATTCTTACGTAACCCTAATCTCTCCCTAATTACTCCTTAATCACCCCTTTGCTTTGTTGATTGCGAAACCTTCGAGTCCTTACGTACATTTCCTCATCCTACTTTTTGGTAAGTGTTATTCTATGTTGTTTGTATTCGTTGGGGTTCTTTTGTGTTTTACGGAATTGGGGAAATATGGGGATTGTGCAATGTGTAATTGTGTGATATGATTATGTTATAGGAGAAGACTTCGTAGAGGAGCCTTTACGAGTGTTCAAGTCCTTTCCCACTTTGTTGATTGCTAAGGTAGGGTTTCCCTACTCAGTTTACTGTCAATTGATTTGAGATTGTGCTTGTTGTAATTGTTGTTATTTGCTGATCATCGGAGTATGGGGATTGTTGTGACGATGTTGGTATGAGCGGATTGAGATGGCTGTGATGTCATGTGATTGTGATTGTGGTGGAGTCACTTGCGGGAGTGGCTTCACACCCTAGTTCGCCCTCCGTGGAACCCGCCACGGGAGGGGATGTGCACATTAAGGGACAGGGATTGTTAGTCGCTCGTTGATGAGCTGGACTAGGTGGGGATGGGCTGCGGTCACCCATCGCGGCGAGGATTACCTGTTGCGATGGGTAATGTCGCGGGGCTACACACTTCGGTGTGTAGTCGGTTCTTGTGTGAGATCGATGATCACCGGTTGTATTGTTGTTGTCTTGTATTGATTGAGTAGTCTTGACCCCGTGTTGTTGTTTTGTAAAACCTGCGGTGATCCATTCGGGGATGGTGAGCAGATTGTGACAGGTAATGCAGATGTTTAGCTATGGGACAGTCATGGGGAGTCACCACGTCAAGTCTAGCTTCCGTTGTTATGAGTTTAGATGTCTTGGATTTCATTTGTATCGAGACCTTGTACGTTTATTTTGAGTTGGTCTGAGATAATGTAATCTTTAACTTATATACTTTGATAAATGTTGTTTGGA